>NC_090444.1:1856223433-1856550933 GCF_031143425.1 Pleurodeles waltl
TCTGTCTCGTTTCCTAGGTGTGCGCGTGGACGAGCATCAGTGCACACTCTAGGCACCCTGCTGCCAGGAGGGCAGGGCGTGGGTCCCTGCTGGTGGGTGCAGTGTGTACAGACAGGAGAGTCCATCTGTACAGGGCAGGGCAGGAGAGGGCTCTGTCTCGTTTCCTAGGTGTGCGCGTGGACGAGCATCAGTGCACACTCTAGGCACCCTGCTGCCAGGAGGGCAGGCCGTGGGTCCCTGCTGGTGGGTGCAGTGTGCACAGACGGGAGAGTCCATCTGTACAGGGCAGGGCAGGAGAGGGCTCTGTCTCGTTTCCTAGGTGTGCGCGTGGACGAGCATCAGTGCACACTCTAGGCACCCTGCTGCCAGGAGGGCAGGCCGTGGGTCCCTGCTGGTGGGTGCAGTTTGCACAGACGGGAGTGTCCATCTGTACAGGGCAGGGCAGGAGAGGGCTCTGTCTCGTTTCCTAGGTGTGCGCGTGCACGAGAAGCAGTGCAGATTCTAGGCACCCTGCCTGCTACCAGGAGGGCAGGGCGTGGGTCTCTGCTGGTGGGTGCAGTGTGCACAGACAGGAGAGTCCATCTGTACAGGGCAGGGCAGGAGAGGGCTCTGTCTCGTTTCCTAGGTGTGCGCGTGCACGACCATCAGTGCACACTCTAGGCACCCTGCTGCCAGGAGGGCAGGGCGTGGGTCTCTGCTGGTGGGTGCAGTGTGCACAGACAGGAGAGTCCATCTGTACAGGGCAGGGCAGGAGAGGGCTCTGTCTCGTTTCCTAGGTGTGCGCGTGCACGACCATCAGTGCACACTCTAGGCACCCTGCTGCCAGGAGGGCAGGCCGTCGGTCCCTGCTGGTGGGTGCAGTGTGCACAGACAGGAGAGTCCATCTGTACAGGGCAGGGCAGGAGAGGGCTCTGTCTCGTTTCCTAGGTGTCCGCGTGGACGAGCATCAGTGCACACTCTAGGCACCCTGCTGCCAGGAGGGCAGGCCGTGGGTCCCTGCTGGTGGGTGCAGTGTGCACAGACAGGAGAGTCCATCTGTACAGGGCAGGGCAGGAGAGGGCTCTGTCTCGTTTCCTAGGTGTGCGCGTGGACGAGCATCAGTGCACACTCTAGGCACCCTGCTGCCAGGAGGGCAGGCCGTGGGTCCCTGCTGGTGGGTGCAGTGTGCACAGACGGGAGTGTCCATCTGTACAGGGCAGGAGAGGGCAGGAGAGGGCTCTGTCTCGTTTCCTAGGTGTGCGCGTGCACGAGCAGCAGTGCACACTCTAGGCACCCTGCTGCTGCCAGGAGGGCAGGCCGTGGGCCCCTGCTGGTGGGTGCAGTGTGTACAGGCGGGTGTGTCCATCTGTACAGGGCAGGGCAGGAGAGGGCTTTGTCTCGGTACCTAGGTGTGTGCGTGCACGAGCAGCAGTGCACACTCTAGGCACCCTGGTGCCAGTAGGGCAGGGCGTGGGTCCCTGCTGGTGGGTGCAGTGCGCACAGGCGAGACTGTCATCTATACAGGACAGGACAGGACAGGAGAGGGCTCTGTCTCGTTTCCTAGGTGTGCTCGTGCATGAGCAGAAGTGCAAACTAGACACCCTGCTGCCAGGAGGGCAGGCCGTGGGTCCCTGCTGGTGGGTGCAGTGTGTACAGACAGGAGTGTCCATCTGTACAGGGTAGGGCAGGAGGGGGCAGGAAAGGGCAGGAGAGGGCTCTGTCTCATTTCCTATGTGTGCGCTTGCACGAACGGCAGTGCACGCTTCAAGCACCCTGCTGCTGCCAGGGAGGCAGACACAGGACCTCGAAAGGGAACTTAGGCCCTCATTATGAACACAGCGGTACACACCGCCCCGCCGGCAGCTGCAGTAAAAACCACCAACAGAGAAGCGGTCCGGACCGCCAAATAATGAACCAACTGAAACTCAGGCATCCTGAAAACCACCAGCATAGGAGTGCCGACAACGACGGCAGAGCCCGCCCACAGGCCGACGGAAAGGCCGAACCCGCCCATCATATAATGAACCACTAGACCGACGTCAGATCCGGGGCGGGAACCACCGCCACGCAAAGCCAGGCGGAAACAAACCAAATATAAGGAAACACTCACCTGAGGCTTACACAACACGCCGAAGCAGACATGGATAGAGAGCTGCAGATCATGCCAGCCCTTCTCCTTGCCATATACCTCCACGACGAGACCATCGACGAAGACGATGACGGTAAGTACTGCAACCTACGAAACAAGGGAAGAAAGGGCACAGTTACATACGCACCCACTCCACCCACCCCGCAAAGCACCAACAACCCTTCACAGTAGCACAACCCATACACCCCACAGCAAGAGGGACTTACCCGACACAAGGCAATTCCATCCTGTCCAAAGTACATACATGTGCCCCACACCCACATACAATGAAACGAGAGACCAGGGATCCACAGTGTGCCACCACAACACAGGCCACACAAGAACATTTATTTCAGCTCACTGAGCAAACAAATTGTAAACAAGGCCAATGGCCAGTCCAAAGTGGCAGAAGTCCCATGGGCAACAAAGGCCTCAACCTGACTCCCACAAGTGCTACGGTACCCCACCTCATAGGGGCAACAATGGGGCATCCAGGTACCCCAGGGAACAGGGGCAGGTGGTGGGGGTGGGGCTTGGATTTGCATATGGAAGGTGGAGGGGGTTTGGGTTTGGCCCTGGAAGGTGGGGGAGTGTGCTTGGACCGGGTGGAGCCAGATGGGATGGGCTCAGCACGGGCCTTTTTCCTCTTTGGGGAAGGGGTACGGGAATGTGAAGGGCGGACAGGGGCGGGCTGTGACATGGAAGAAGTGGAAAGGGCAAGGAGGTGCGCACGTTTAGGGACGAGATGGGGTGGGCCAGGTGGTTGGAATAGGTCAGCACGGGAGAGGAAAAGTTTCTTTGGTGCAATTGGGTTGGGCCTGGAGGAAGGCGTGGGAGTGGAGGTAGAGGGTGTGGTCGTAAGTGGTGTAGGGGTGCGTGTAGTGGGTGCAGGTGACTGGACAGTATGCTGAGGTGTGATGGATGTGTGATGGGTGGGTGTTTTGGTGCGTTTGAGTGTTTTTGAAGGGGGGGGGTGGACACAGTGGGACAAGACAGGCTGCCAGTGTGAATGTATGTTGTTTGGGTGTCTGCAAGTCTGGTGAGTGTGCTGCACGTGTCAACTAAAGTAGTTGTGGTGAGTGCAGGTGTGGTGTCTGGGGTGCATGTATGGATGTGTGCTAATGTGGTGACTGCAGGAATAGTGTCAGCAACAGTGAATGAAGGTGCAGTGCCTGGGTGTGTGCATGCAGAGGGGAGAGACAGGGAGGCGGAAGAGGTGGGCACACTGGGGGAAGTGGATGTTGCTGCATGTGTATGTTGGCTGTGTGAATGCTTATGGTGGGAGGTGTGGTGCTTGTGTTTTGAAGTGTGCTTCTTGTGTGTTGAGGTGTGTGCCTGCATGTCAGATTGTGTGCTTTGGACAGGTGAAGGGAGTGGGGTGCTGGAATGGGTAGAGGGGGTTGGAGGGGGGACGGAATGACCAGGGACACTGGCTGCCGTCAAAGAGGAGGCCAGAGCCTGAAAAGATCTCTGTAGGCCAGACACGGCACCGTGAATGCCATCCAGATAGGCATTGGTCTGCTGCACCTCTGATGCCAGACCCTGGATGGCATTGACAATGGTTGTCTGCCCTACAGAGATGGTTCCCAGGAGGTCAATAGCCTCCTCTGAGAGGGCAGAAGGGCTGACTGGGGCAGGAGAAGAGGTACCTTGGGCAAAGGAGACGCCCACCCTTCTGGGTGAGCGGGCACGGACAACTCCATGGGGAGCAAATGGGAGGGCAGTGATGGTATGGGGGGTGGCAGATGACACAGTAGGGGTGAGCCTACCAGAGTCCGCCACCGCCAGGGAGCCCCCATCGGAGAAGGTATCGGAGTCACTATCTCCAGTGGTAGTTGCCTCCCCTGTGGTACTCCCCTCGCCCTCCAACCCACTGGTCCCCTTGGCATTGGACAACTATACCTCAGAGGATCTGTGGGCCGCTGCATCCCCATTCACCGGTGCCTCAGCTCCCTCGCCAGATGATGCTGATTGTAGGAGGCTGGCCTGGCTTATAGTGGGTACCTGATGGTACTTACATCTTGTGCCATGTCCAGTTATCCCTTATTAGTAGAGTAGTAGTGTTCTAGCAGCTTAGGCTGATAGAAGGTAGCTATAGCAGAGCAGCTTAGGCTGAACTAGGAGACATGCAAAGCTCCTACTATACCACTTATATCACATAGCACTATATCATAAGAATCACAGTACTCAGAGTTACGAAAAATAAAGGTACTTTATTTTAGTGACAATGTGCCAAAAGTATCTCAGAGGATATACTCCCTTAGGAGGTAAGTAAAATACACAAATATACACACACAAACCAAAATCAGGTAAGTAAACAGTTAGAAAAGTAGTGCAAACACTATTGAATACAATAGGATGCAATAGGCCTACTGGGCAACACAAATCATATACTAAGAAAGTGGAATGTGAACTACTTAGGGGCCCCTGGCTTAGTGTAGTGTGTAGAGGGTCGCTGGGAGTGTAAGAAAACACTAAGGGTGTCCAAGATACCCCACCCCAAGACCCTGAAAAGTAGGAGTAAAGTGACCCTACTTCCCCAGAAACACACTAAAGTCGTGATAGGAGATTCTGCAACTACCACAACTGACTGCAAAGCACTGAAGACGGATTCCTGGACCTCAGGACCTGCAAAGGAAGGGGACCAAGTCCAAGAGTCACAAAAGTGTCTGGAGGGGGGGGCAGGAGCCTCTAAACCCCAGGTGAAGGTGCAAAATGGCTGCCTCTGGGTGGAAGAAGCTGAAGATTCTGCAACAACAGAAGATACCAGGAACTTCTCCCTCGCACAAAAGATGTCCCACTGTGTGCTGGAGGATGCAGAGTTGTTTCCACACAGAAAGACTGCAAACAAGCCTTGCTAGCTGCAAGAGTTGCGGCTGAAGAAAATGGGTGCTGCCCGGGCCCAGGACGGACCAGGAGGTCGCCACTTGGATGAGGAGCCAGAGAGGGTGCTCGTCAGCACAGAGAATCCACGCAGAAGCAGGCGGCACCCGCAGAAGCACTTGAACAGGTGTTGAAGAAATCTGAGCACAGCAATAGTCTCATCACTAGAAAGGAGGGTCCCACAAAGCCAGTGGTTAACTCAGCAAGTTGAGCAATGCAGAACGGAGTGCTGGAGACCTGGGCTATGCTGTGCACAAAGGATTCCTTGGAAAAGTGCACCGCAGCCTAGCAGCTGCAGTTCACGCAGTACACAAGATTACTGTCTGGTGTGGGGAAGCCAAGACTTATCTCCACCAAATTTGGTCAGAAGGACCACTGGACTGTCGGGGTCACTTGGATCCAGCTCCTGTGATCCAGGGACCATGCTCGCCGAGATGAGAGGGGACCCAGAGGACCGGTGATGCAGAAATGTGGTGCCTGTATTAGCAGGGGAAAGATTCCGTTGACCCACAGGAGATTTCTTCTTGGCTTCCAGTGCAGGGTGAAGGCAGACAGCCCTCAGAGAATGCACCACCAGGAAACAGTCGAGAAAGCCGGCAGGATTAGGCGCTACAATGTTGTTGGAAGTCTTCTTGTTACTTTGTTGCGGTTTTGCAGGCGTCCTGGAGCAGTCAACAGTCAATCCTTGGCAGAAGTCGAAGAAGGAGATGCAGAGGAACTCTGGTGAGCTCTTGCATTCGTTATCTGACGAGAAACCCACAGGAGAGACCCTAAATAGCCCTCAGAGGAGGATTGGCCACCTAACCAGGTAAGCACCTATCAGGAGGGGTCTCTGACGTCACCTGCTGGCACTGGCCACTCAGAGGCCTCCATTGTGCCCTCACACCTCTGCATTCAAGATGGCAGAGGTCTGGGACACACTGGAGGAGCTCTTGGCACCACCCCTGGGATGGTGATGGACAGGGGAGTGGTCACTCCCCTTTCCTTTGTCCAGTTTCGCGCCAGAGCAGGGGCTGGGGGATCCCTGAACCAGTGTAGACTGGTCTATGCAAGGAGGGCACCATCTGTGCCCTTCAAAGCATTCCCCTCCTCTCAGGCCCTTAACACCTATTTCGAAAGGGACAGGGTGTAACACCCTCTCTCACAGGAAATCCTTTGTTCTGCCTTGCTGGGACTGGGCTGCCCAGACCCCAGGAGGGGAGAAACCTGTCTGTGGGTTGGCAGCAGCGGTAGCGGCAGTGAAAACCCCAGAGAGCTAGTTTGGCAGTACTCAGGGTCCATGCTGGAGCCCCGGGGATGTATGGGATTGGCACTCCAATACCAGATTTGGCATGGGGGGACAATTCCATGATCTTAGGCATGTTACATGGCCATATTTGGAGTTACCATTGTGAAGCTACATAGAGGTATTGACCTATATGTATTGCACGCGTGTAATGGTGTCCCCGCACTCACAACGTCCGGGGAAATTGCCCCGAACTATGTGGGGGTACATTGGCTAATGCCAGGGTTCCCTCACACTTAGTAACTTAGCACCTAACCTTCACCAAGTGAGGGTTAGACATATAGGTGACTTATAAGTTACTTAAGTGCAGTGTCAAATGGCTGTGAAATAACGTGGACGTTATTTCACTCAGGCTGCAGTGGCAGTCCTGTGTAAGAATTGTCTGAACTCCCTATGGGTGGCAAAATAAATGCTGCAGCCCATAGGGATCTCCTGGAACCCCAATACCCTGGGCACCTAGGTACCATATACTTGGGAATTATAAGGGTGTTTCAGTATGCCAATGTGAATTGGTGAAAATGGTCACTAGCCTGCAGTGACAATTTTAAAACAGAGAGAGCATAAGCACTGAGGTTCTGGTTAGCAGAACCTCAGTGACACAGTTAGGCACCACACAGGGAACATATTCAGGCCACAAACGATGAGCACTGGGGCCCTGGCTAGCAGGGTCCCAGTGAGACATATAAAACACACTGACAAATAGGGTTTCCACTATGAGCACTGGGGTCCTTGCTAGTAGGATCCCAGTGAGACCGTAAAAACACCCTGACAAATACTCACAAACAGGCCAAAAGTGGGGGTAACAAAGCTAGAAAGATGCTACCTTCCTACACTGATGTACACAGACAACACAAGAGAACAGGGATGGGGAAACAAAAAAGCAGAGACACTTGTAAATAGCTGAATGGAGTTAACATAGTTGTTCATACATACACCCTCCCAGATGACCCTCCAACAGGCAGCACCTACCGCTATACCCATGGCTATGCCCCTGACTAGTGCCCAGGACCCTGCTCTACAGTCATTCCCCAAACAACTTAAGGACCTGACGTGTAGGAGACCTGACCAAAACACCCGTACTCCTCACGGGGGCCATAATGTAGATGGACATCAGTCAGAGTCCCTGCAACTAAGCAGCATAAACCCGAATATACACACACACACACACACACATGCCTCAAGGGTCAAAAATATGGTATGTTTACACACCCCCTTGTGACTGCTGTGCAGCCTTCAAGCGCCCATCCACATCTGGGTACGCCACCGCCAGGATGCGTAGCATAAGGGGGGAGTCAGTGCCCGACAGACACCCCTTCCCCGTTGGGAGGACTTCCCCAGCTGGGCCTCGCAGATTTTTCGCGCCCAGCGCCGCAGGTCCTCCCACCTCTTTCTGCAGTGGGTGCTCTGCGGGTTGTAGACCCCCAGGGGCCGCAACTCCTTGGTGATGGCATGCCAAACTGCTTACCTCAAGGGGACACACAGAAATGTAACACAGAGGTCAGGCACTGGCCAAACTTGTACAGCTGTATAAACACCCACTATGGGACGGACAGTACAAACCGACATACAGCACATACACACGCAGCATGTCAGGCACCCTGGCCCATCCAGGGTCAGAGATGCACGCGTGTCTGCACCAACATCAACCATTACACACATCCATGGCCCCCAATCCTCCTACTCACCTGTACCTCTGGCCGTTCGTAGAGCTTGGCGTACAGGGGCAGGACCCTGTCCACGAGCCTCTCCAATTTCTTTTGGGTGAAGGCCAGTGCCCTTTCCCCTGCAACACGTGCCACTTCCATGACCAGAGGCAGGACACAGCAGTACACTCAGTGGAGTACCTACTTGCACAAGATCAGTGAGTCAAGGGAAGTTAGGGTGACGACTTTGCGTACGCACCGCAGCAGTGTGCACCATCACCGCCGGCAGCGATCATGATACGCGAAGATTCCCCATTGACATCCATGTTAACCAATGAATTTGCGCACAGCGGTAAACACCGCCTTACGCTGTTACGTCAACCGCTAGCAGTATGAGGTCACTTCCACAACGACAGTTCTGGATTACATGGGGCAGATATTTTGGCAAAAACTACGCATTTATAAAACTCCCATCTGCACAATGCAGGCCCTACTGTTCCCCAAACACACATAGGCATGTGACAATTCACATTACCTCACCTGACAAGCCCTGATCTATCATTGTGATCAATGTGATGTTATGTCATACACATTGTGCATTTGTCTTGCGAAAATCAAGCCAGCAGTGCACAATCACTGACAATGTGTGCAGATGTATGTGCTTTCCTCACACGTGTTTTCAACTCCTCCTAGGTACAGACCCTTGTGGCGAGGAAGGGCCCCATTGGTGTACAGACCACTTGTGGATTTGCGGACCATGGTGGAGCATCACATCATTATCAATTACAGACTCAGTCGTGCAACTATTCATTCTGAAGTGCAGGTGCTCTCTGCACTCCATTTCCTGGTCACAGGCTCATTTCAAGTGACAGGGGGCATGGGTGCTGGTTTGTCACAGCCAATGTTTAGCATCATACTGACAAGATTCCTGAATGCATTTGTACGACACCTGCAATCCTATGTGAAGTTTCCCCAAAGTACTGACCTCCCTGCCATCAAGTCGGACTTCTATGCCTTGCCAACATAGCCCATGTGATAGGTGCCATTGATGGCACCCACATAGCTATCATCCCCCCAAGAGTCACTGAACAGGTGTACGGACACAGAAAGAACTTTCATTCCATGAACATTCAATTGGTGTGTACTGCAGACCAGTACATCACACATGTGAATGCCATGTTCCCTGGTTCAGTCCATTATTCATTTGTGCTGAGGAACAGTAGTGTGCCACACAAGATGGAACAACTACAAGAGGACAGAGGGTGGATCATAGGTAGGTGTTTCTATCAGTTTTTGCCACCTTGCAGACAGTCAGCCTGTCTGCCTCTGAGGCTTTACTTTTTAAGTTGTTTTCTATGTGATTCTGGCTATCCCAACTTGCATTGGCTCCTGACACCAGTGAGGAATCCTGGAACAGATGTAGAGAGGAATTACAATGAGGCCCATGGACGTACTAGGAGGGTGATAGAGTGCACAATAGGTCTCCTGGAGGCTAGATTTCATTGTCTGCATATCTCTGGGGGTTCCCTGGCCTATGGGCCTGAAAAGGTGTGTAGAATAGTGGTGGCCTGCTGCATGCTGCACAACGTGGCTGTGAGAAATTCAAGTCTCCTCTTGGAGGAGGAGGGGGCTGTATATCCAGACCAGGTTCCTCAGAGAGGGGACAAGAGTGATGGTGATGATGAGGAAGGGGAAGATGTAAATTCCAGGACACAACTGATACAACTCTACTTCCAGTAACTATGTGGGACAATTGGATGAGATTGGTGTCTGTGCATCATACTGTCAGTGTGCCTTGTCAGCTAGGCGGGGGGTTGGAATATACTAATTGCCACTGTGTCCAGGTCTGCATAGGACAATATACAATTTAGTGGATTTTTAAAAAACATATTTAGACACAACATGTGAGGAGAGTGGTGCATTTCATGCTACGCAGGTACAAATAAAGGAGTTATCAACCAGTTGCATCCAGACTTCACTTTGTTCACACATAATGACAGGGGACATTGTAACTGGGGTGATATGTGATTTATTTGGTGCAGGGATAATTCATGCAAATTACAGTCATGGCAGTGGGTCAATGGTGGTTATCCAAATTGGCAAAATGGTGGCAGCATTGTTGTCAGTATTGTTAGGTCCATCCATGCTTACATGTGTTTATAATTATTGGTAGCACTGTTTGGTGGTTGATTGGTAGGATAGTTTGTGGACAGTTTTTAGCAGAGTCACTTCTTAGAGGGGGCCTTGTTCTTAAGGTGTTCCTGTCCCATATCTTGGCCTGAGGGTGCGTGTGGGCGCCTTTTGTTGGCCTGTAGGGGATGAGATGGATGTCCCCTGTGTTTCCTCTGAGGGTAGTCAATGTGAAGCCGCTGCTGCTGCTGTTGTTGTCCGGTCTGTCTCCTGTGCTGTAGTGGGGGCTTCCTGTTCTGTGTGGGCCTCAAGCTGTGTTTGGACAAGCAGCTGCAGCGCACCTGCTATGCTGGCCATTGTGGCATTGTGCAGTTTCCACTGCTCCATGGCCTCTTGGTGGTGTGCTTTCTGCATTCTCTGACTCTGCTCCAGGGTAGATACCATCTGGGCCAATCTGTCCAGGGTATGGTGATATGCTCCCAGGACTTCCGAAATCACGCCCTGGGCTGCAGCATCCATCCTGTGGCCTCCCCCCTGGGCCAGTGATGCCCTCCCACTGGGCCTAGCCCCCCGTGCCTGTGTCCCCTGCACAGGTCTGGCGGTACCACTTGTACTGGGGCCATCGTCTTCCTGCCTGTTGCTAGGGGGTGACTGTGGCCTCTGTACCTGTGTCCCACCAGTCTGTGGCCTGGATACACAGGTTATAGGCCATTGTGATTCCTTGCAGGGGTGGGTGGCTGTGTACAGGGGGAGGGATGTGAGCCTGTTAGTGGGTTTGTAGGCATGCAGGGGTAGTGGATTCAGTGCCTGTGGGCTGGGTGGAGTAGTGGCCCAGTGAGGCCCTCAGGGTGCTGGATGGCCAGTACCTTTTCCTCCCAGTCAGTGTAGTCGGGTGGTGTTGGTGGAGGTCCTCCCCCAGGCTTCTGGACTGCAATGTGGTGCCTGGATGCCATGGCCCTGACCTTCCCCCTCAAGTCGTTCCATCTCTTGTGGATATCGTCCCTGGTGCATGAATGGTGTCCCACTCCATTGACCCTGTTGACAATGGTCTGCCATAGCTCCATCTTCCTGGCGATGCATGTGTGCTGCACCTAAGCCCTGAATAGTTGTGGCTCGACCTTCAGGATCTCGTCCACCATGGTCCTTAGCTCCCTTTCTGTGAAGCGTGAGTGTCGTGAATGGTGCCTGGTGTGGCTCTCGGTGATGGTGCTCTTGTGTGTTTGGGTGTTGGTATTGTGGATTGTGGCGTTCGGTGTATGCTCCTGGTGATCTCTGTCTTCGTTGGCCTACTTTTGTTGCAAAGGATTGTGGGGTGTGTCTGTGAGTGTTTTATGGTGTGGTGGATGCGTGTCAGGTGTGTGGGTTTCTAACTTATCCAATTTGTGCACCTCTTACTGTTGGGTCCACTTGCTGCCCGTGGGGGTCTGCACCGGCAATGGTCGTTCGGCTTCCACTGACCGCCAAGGTGATTTGTGCATCATTATTTGAAGGGTGGGGTGTGGGTGTGCTCAGCGGTGGTGGGATGGGAGGTCCAGCATTTCCGCCGAGAAGGTCCTGGCGGAGACTGGTGATTTTTGTCGGAATAAGATTTTTGGTTCATTATATGGTGGGTTTCTGTTCACCGCCAATGACGGTCTTCTGTTCACTGTCACCACGGCGGTCAGCGGTGTTTACCACCGTGTTCATAATGACCGCCTTAGTACTGTTCAGAGGTGCAATTTTAAGGGGGGGGTTGGACACTATCCCCTTCTCCCCCAAACACAGAATTGATGAAACATTGGGTTACATAACTTACTTACTCGGACACAAGACAGCAGAACCAGTACATGGGCTCTCCCACGGGGAGACCTTGGCATGTCATCACACCACGTCCTCGATCCCAGGACCAGCCCAGGCCAAAGTCTGGGCCCGAGTGACAGAGGCAGAGTTCCGTCATAAGTGTAACTTAGACCAAAAGTCTAACTTTACCACTCTTCGGTATTCACAAAGGTAAAGTTAGACCAAAAGTCTAAATTTACTACTAGTAAAGTAAGACTTTTGGTCTAAGTTACACTTTTGGTCTAACTTTACCTTTGTGACTCGGGACCCCTGTGTAGATGCCGGCTAGCCCTCTTCCTAAGTGAACTATTTCATTATTCAATGGTCACGTTTTTAGTTTTTATGCAAATGTATCCCCAACCCCCCTCTAGAGAAGTTTATGCCAATGGGAATATGAAAGTCGGGGTCTCCCCTAGATCCATGTCCTACAAATGTTAACATCAGATCCGCTGATAGCTCCCTAGTACTCCATAGTCTTCCAAAGACTCTGCGGAGGTACCTGTGACCTGGAAACAGCTCCGGTAACACCTGTTTTTAAGAAAAACCATCATATTTATGGCCAAGTCACGCAGTACAGCTCAGCAAGCCACCTTGCGGCACCGTGTGACAGGGAAAGGGCAGGAATGCACCGTATTTAAGGCAATATGGCGCATTCCTGTCCTTCCCCCCTGCGCTGGCACCCTTTTGACAGCCTAGCACTAACACAGGTACCCTTGCATCACTGTGCAAGGGTGCCTCTGTTACATGCAGGATTGTTTTTGTGCAGGAAGGGGCACCTTCCTCCACAAAAACAATCTTGAGAGGCTTTTTCCTCTTCTATGTGTGCTGCAGAATGCAGCACACATGGAAAGAGGAAAAAATGAGGTGACATAAAGATATATCTCCTCGTTATGCCTCTCCTGGGAAGGCTTATCTTTTTGGCACATTTCCAGGTTTAAAAGGTTTTGTAAACCTGGAATGCATCAAAAACTATGGGAGTTGTGTGGGAAGACCCAAACTATGCCCATGGAACACCTTCCCAGGGCAGAGTAACGCAAAACACAGCAATATGTGCTGTGTTGCGTTACTCCAAGTTTTTGTAGCGACTTCAAGAACGTGGCTTCAACAATTTGCCTTTAAGGTTTGCATCACGCATATACCACATTGATTGGTGGCACAAATCTCACATAAATATTCCGCTAGTGTAGATCCTGGATTCCTGGCCCATCAAAGACTTTTGCGAGCTCCAGAGACGATGCTTGAAACTCAAGCCAACCCCCAACTATCACCCTACTTGGAAACTAATAATATTCGGGATATTTCCAAATTTGGTTTTCATGGAGCATTTTTTAATTCTCGCCCACTACAACTGAACTGTGGGGCACCATGGGGATATTCTTTGAGTCCGACACTCTTTAACATTCATATCACCCTCTGGCATCCTTAGTTCGCAGTTTTGGTTTTGAAATAATGTACACTGATGATACCCAACTGGTCATCCTACGCAAGAAAAGGGTCTCTGTTGTATTAAGGTCATGCAGTGTTTAACGTCGATCTCATCCTGGATGAGTGACAACTGTTTGAAACATAAGTCTGATAAAACAGAACATCTACCATGGCCAAAAGAACATGGCCCAGCTCTGATTACTAAGAAGATGATTAGAAACTTGGAAGTTATATTTGATCAAACACAGAAAAGATGTTGGAAGGATGCTTGCACTAAGTACAACCACTTGCAATTGCTCAAGGGTAGTATTCCAATCCATCATGTTTCACTCACCATGCTTCCTCAGTTTTGATCCATTCATATGCAAATTTGTCCTGACCCTGCTCCACTAGGAACAGTCCAGCCCGAATTGCCAAGCGAGATCCTCCCTGAACCAGAACAAAAACAACCTAGGCTAGATTCCCCTTTATTAGAGCTTATCAGTCGGGTATAGCTTGATTCCAGTGACACAGTGTGCAAGGGACCCTCTTCTGGGCATACCCTTACCACTTAGGGCAGTACATCAAATGCACAAAAGATGATGGGAGAAATGCTTGCAATAGGTCTAACCACTGACATTCGCTTGGAATGGCATTCCAATCCCTTGTTTTTTTGTCCACTATGCTATCTCATTTCAGACCCAGCCATATACAAACAGTTTTGATCCTGCGCCAACAGGAACAGCCCAGCCAGAACTTCCCAGCCAGGTCCCCGAGATATGAAAAACAAGCAACCCAAGACTTTTTTCTCCCTGACTGAGGCTCTTCAGCAGGGTGTAGCGAGGTCCCAGTGGCAAATGGAGCATTCGAGCCACGTCTGGGCATACCTGTGTCCAATAATGACATCTAAGTACATCAAAACGTGTCTGGGGTTGCTTGTCTATCCATCTGCAGGATACCTGGTCTGGAAGTTCAGGCTGGACTGTTCCTATTGGAGGCAGGACCAAGACTGATTTGGATAAAGTGGATCTCTATCTAGAATGGCACCATAGTCTGGAATGTGGCCCAGGCCGATTGCCAGTGTCTGAGATTGATTCAAGCATTACTTTTAGTATCTTCTTGTTTTTTAAGCCAATGTTTCAGTAGAGCACCAGAGTCCTACCAGAGCTTATCCATGGAAGTCCTTCCCTCAGCACTGCCACCTAGGTCACCCGCCTGCAGTGCTAATACTCCCAAGGAGGGTAGGCCTGCAGAGTTAGCCCAAACATCCCTGCCAGATCAGGGACTCCGACATGCGAGTGTCAGCAGGATAGGTATCATGAGGTGCTGAAAGTCCTATCCATTCTCCCCACTGACGAGAACAGACCCCCAAAAAGGTAACTGCCAGCCATAGCACTACCTGGGCCCACCCACAGAGAGATGGTTTCTGCTGCTCTCACCAAACCCTCTTGCACACACTATGGAATAAAATGAAAATTAATTTACATTTATAAAGCGCTCGAATGCCCGGAGGCATCTTGGCGTGGGCCCTGGGCCCTGGTGACTCACTCCTGCTAAAGAAAAGGGTCAGGCATGTGGTGACAGTCACACAGAGGGCACTTGGCCCCGGACAGAGGAAAACGTCGACTGGTAGCCCTGCTAAAAGGTGGCTGAGCATATTGCTGCCCTTATAGACGAGTAGTAGTAATGTGCTAGATGTTCTCTCCTTCTAGGCACAGTAAAAAGAAGAAAAGAGGTGTGCACCCCCCTCCCTCCAGTCCCTCTGTATCATTGGTGCTCCTGAGAGGAGGTGGGCAGAGATGCCTTGGCTATTTATGCTCCTGGAACAGAAAAGTTGCAGAGATGACCTCAGGCAGGACCATTTGAATATGCCTTGCCCAGGGACCCAAAATCATTAGGATGAAACAGTGCAGAGGGATACAGAGTCAGAGGTACTGGTAGGCAGAGAGGGGGGGAGATGTTTATGTAAAGAAACAGAATAAACAGAGGTCAACTAGAGAGAAAATTCACCTTCCCAAGGGGCACCATGGAAGATGGGGCCCTGGGCAATTCCCACAGTTAGAAATGTGGTCTCTTGTTGGGAGTGGTTTGCACCATTTTCAAGTAGGGACCCTCACTGTAGTCAGGGTAAGGAAGCCACACAGCTAAGATAACCCCTGCTCACACTCTTGGTAGCATGAAAACACCACAAAAGGACTCCACAACAGTCAAGAAAAATAGCCAATATTTATCTGAGTAACACACAACCAAAACAACAAAAATCCAACATACAGAAGCATAGATATGAATTTTCAAAGATTAAATCTTAGCATAGTGCTTAGAAACGCAATAGCTCCAACTGGTGCAATCATGACGTCTTGACAGAGTCATCTCCAACAGTCTGATGCCACTCGCGGGGGAGTGTGGATCTGTCATGGAGTCGCACAAACCCCAGGTACAGTACCTTGGAAAATGATGAGGAAATAAAGACATTGCTCTGAGTCGGGGAGGTGAGGCATTGCTGGAGCTGGTGTGGCGTCAGTTCCTTGCTGCTACTAGGGAGGTGACTAGTCGGTTCCTTACTGCTAGGCAGGGGTGGTGAGGCATTGGTTCTTTACGGTTGCAGAGGAGGTGATGTGGAGTTAGTTCCGAGGCATCAGTTCTTTCCGACAAAGCAGGGTTGATGAATCCAGCAGGTCAAGACATGAGGCGTCAACTTTGCAGTGTCACGATGACACCACGGGATCACAGGTGCTGCTTCAGAGTCCGAGTTGGGCACCACGAATGTCCGTGACACAGCACTCTGGACCTGCACTGTGGCAGGACTTTGGAGGTGCTGCAGCAGCGTCGGGCCTGCGGCATCGGTTGCAGTGGTTGTACTCAGCGGGGGCCACGGCTCCGATGCAGGCAGCGACATGTAGTCGGACAGAGGCGCCGGTTCCGAAGTCGCTCTGGAGTCCATGTGCTTTTTTCATCTCGAACTCGCTCCCAAGGGGCCAGGAACTGGATTTGGCACCATTTGGCGAGTCAGGACTCCCAGCAACAGAACCCAGATGCCGGCAGATTAAGGCCCTCATTCTGACCCTGGCGGTCGGCGGAGAGACGGCGGTCGGACCGCGAACAGACCGGCGGTATTAAAAATGGCATTCTGACCGCGGCGGTCCCCGCCGCGACCGACCGCCACTTCTCCACTCCGACCGCCACGGCGGTCATGACCGCCGGGCTGGAGTTTGCGCACTCCGGCCCGGCGGTCGTCCCAAGACCGCCAAGGGTATTATGACCCTGCCTACCGCCGCGGTTTCTTGCGGGCGGGAACCGCCGTGCGAACCATGGCGGTAAGCACTATCGGGGCCAGGGAATTCCTTCCCTGGCACTGATAGGGGTCTCCCCCACCCCCCACTACCCACCCGAGTCCTCCCCCCACACCCTCCACCCCCCTGCCACCCCCCAGAGGTGGTACGAACCCCCTCCCCACCCCCACCCCGACATGCACATACATGCACCCCGACATGCACACACCCCCAACATGCACATATACACACCCCCTACACACACATACACAACGGGGACACATACCCGCACACATACATGCAGACACGCGCACCTGCCGAACAGCACACATTACCCATAGACACAGCAGCACCCCCCGCCCGCATACACGCACTCACACACCCCCTCTACACACTCACACGCACACCCCCATGCACGCCCACATCACACAACACCCCCCCACTCCCTCCCCTCACGGACGATCAACTTACCTTGTGCGTTGGTCCTCCGGGAGGCGACGGGAGCCATGGGGACGTGACCGCCAACAGAAGACCGCCAACAGAAGACCGCCACACAGAAATGTGGGTCGTAATTCTGTGGGCGGTGTTCTGCTGGCGTGGTGGTGGAGGTTGACCAGTCTCCACTTTCCCGCCGACCGCCAGTGTGGCTGCTGGCGGTTTTCCGGCGGAACGCTCCCAGCGGTCAGAATGCGCACAGCGGCATACCGCCGCGGTCGGCGGTCTTCACCGCGGCGGTAACTCGGCGGTCTTGCGAAAAGACCGCCAAGGTCAGAATGAGGGCCTAAGTCTTTGATGTCCCCAAGACTTCTAACAGGAGGCAAGCTCAGTCCAAGCCTTTGGAGAAACTTTAGAAGCAGGGCGTAGAAAGCAAAGTCCAGTCCTTTCACTCCTATGACAGAAGAAGCAAGCAGTAGGCCAGCACAGCAAAACAACAGGCAGAGTGACAGTCCCTCCTACAGCATCCAGCCCTTCTTCTTGGCAGAATGTCCTCAGTTCAGAAGGATTCTAACTTTGTGGGGTCAGAGGTCCAGTACCTATACCCATTTCTGTTACTGAAGTAGGCAAACTCCAAAGAAAAGTCTTTGTAGTGCACTAGACCCTGCCTTTCCCTGCCCTGGCCCCAGACACACTCCAGGGGGTGGGAGACTGCTTTGTTTAAGGACAGGCACAGCCCTTTTCAGGTGCAAGTGTCAGTTCATCCCACCACTATAGCTCAGGAAGACCCATCAGGATATGCAGGACACACCTCAGCTCCCTTTGGGTTTCTGTCTAGAGTTAATTCACAAACAGCCCAACTATCATCCTGTCCCAGAAGTGTATTCCAGACAGGCAAAGGCACAGAATAGTTAAGCAAGCAAATGCCCACTTTATAAAAGTGGCATTCTCAAACTTACCATTTAAGAACCAACTTCACCAAAAGATGTATTTTTGAATTGTGAGTTCAGATACCTTATACCCCATGTGTCTCTCTGCTCCCAATTGGAATTTACACTTAAAAGATATTTCAAGGCAATCCCCTTGTTACCCTATGGGTGATATAATCCTTGCAATAGTAAAAAAACAATTTAGCAGTAATTCATTATCAGGACATGTAGAACACACCAGCACATGTCGTACCTTTTAAATACACTGCACCCTGCCCATGGGACTGCATTGGGCCTACCTTATGGGTGACTTACATGTAGTAAAAGGGAAGGGTGGAGCCTGGCAAGTTGGTGCCATTGCTAGGGTGTAATGGCAGTTTACAACTGCAAACACAGACACTGCAGTGGCCGGCCTGAGACATGGTTACAGGGCTACTCATGTGGGTGGCACAATCAGTGCTCCAGGCACACTACTAGAATTTGATTTACAGGTCCTGGGCACACATGGTGCACTATACTAGGGACTTACTAGGAAATCAGATATGCCAGTCATGGATAAATCAATCACCAATACAATTTAGAGAGAGAGCACTTGCACGTTAGCACTGGTCAGCAGTGGTAAAGTGCCCTAAGTCCTAAAGCCAGCAAAAACGAATTCAACACAGGATCAAAAACAGGAGGTCAGAAGCAAAATGACAGGGGAAACCACTCCAAGAGCTGACAGATCTAACACGCGTCCCTCACCAGCTGAAAGTGCGGAGAACTGCCCAACCTCTTGGAAGTTCTCATCACTAAGGTGGAAGAACCTGGAAAGACCATCAGCATTTGGCATGTTCCACCGTAAAGTCCATTCCTGCTAGGGGGATGGATTACCGCAACAGTTTAGGATACTCACACCTCATCTGCATTAACCATCTGAGGGGCCTGTGGTCTGTCTGAACCGGGAAGTGAGTCCCAAACAAGTAGGGTCTTAGCTCCTTCAGCGCCCAGACCACACCAAATGCTTCCCTTTCTATAGCGATCCACCTTTGTTCCTGGGAAGTAACCTCCTACTAATGAAGGTTACAGGTTGATCTAGGCTCTCTTTGTTTAGCTGTGACAGCACGGCTCCCACACCATGATCTGTGGTGTCTGTCTGCACCGCAAATTCCTGGGAGAAGTCAGGCGCCTTGAGGACGTTTGCTGTGCACATGGCCTCCTTCAGGGTGCCAAAAGCGGTCTGGCATGGCTCTGTCCAGATCACCTGATGGGACTGCTTTCTGGAAGTCAGTTCTGCCAAGGGGGTAACAATGGTGCCATACTCCTTGACAAAACTCCTGTAGTACCTGGTGAGACCTAAAAAGGCTCTCACCTCTGTCTGGGCCTTGGGGGTGGTCAATATTGGCTTGTAGGGATGCCATCTGGCCACTCCCTACCTGGTGTCACAAGTACACCACAGAACCCTGCCCTATCTGAAACTTACTGGCCTTGATAATGAGGCCTCTGCTGGGCACTCAAAACATCCTGGAGGTGGTGCAAGTGGTCCACCCAGCTAGTGTAGGAGTCTGGCCTGACTTATAGTGGGTACCTCATGGTACTTACACCCTGTGCCAGGTCCAGTTATCCCTTATTAGTAGATTAGTAGTGTTCTAGCAGCTTAGGCTGATAGAGGTAGCTATAGCAGAGCAACTTAGGCTGAACTAGGAGACATGCAAAGCTCCTACTATACCACTTATATCATAAAGCACTATATCATAAGAATCACAATACTCAGTGTTACTGAAAATAAAGGTACTTTATTTTAGTGACAATGTGCCAAAAATATCTCAGAGGATATACTCCCTTAGGAGGTAAGTAAAATACACAAAATATATACACAAACCAAAATCAGGTAAGTAAACAGTTAGGAAAGTAGTGCAAAGCACTGTAGAATACAATAGAATGCAATAGGCCTACGGGCAACACAAACCATATGTTAAGAAAGTGGAACCTCATTTCTCTTTTGCCATCTTCACTGTGAAGTTTTGGGACAAGCACCACTGGGCTAACCCCTGGGCTCCCTGAAGGCTCAATCACTCCTAAGTCCAGCATTTTCTGTACCTCTTATTTTATGCAATCTCTGGCATGGTCAGGCTGCCCATAAATCTTACTTATGATAGGTAAACTGTCTCCAGTGTTGATTGTGTGCTCACACCAGGTAGTTGTACCTAGGACCAGTGTGAAGAGGTCAGAAACTTGTCCTAGGAGATTTATACAGTTGTCCTTCTGCTCAGCAGTAAGGCAATCTGCAAGCACCACTCCCTCCACTAAGCCATCAGCTTCAGTGGTGGAGAAGAGGTCAGGGAGAGGGTCACTCTCTTCTTCCTGCCCCTCATCAGTTGCCATGAGCAGGGTTAAATCAGCCCTGTCATAGTAGGGTTTTAGGCGGTTGACATGGAGCACCCTAAGGGGACTCCTGGCAGTGCCAAGGTCTACCAAATAGGTAACCTCACCCTTCTTTTCAACAATGAGATGGGGTCCACTCCATTTGTCCTGGAGTGCTCTTGGGGCCACAGGCTCCAAAACCCACACCTTCTGTCCTGGGTGGTACTGGGTCAGGACAGTCTTCTGGTCATGCCATTGCTTTTGGAGGTCTTGGCAGGCCTGAAGGTTTTTACTGGCCTTTTTCAGGTACTCAGCCATTCTGGATCTTAGGCCAGGTACATAGTCCACAATGCCTTGCTTTGGAGCTTTTAAAGGTTGTTCCCAACCCTCCTTCACAAGTGCAAGAGGGCCTCTTACAGGGTGCCCAAAGTGAAGTTCAAAGGGGCTAAAGCCCACTCCTTTTTGGGGTACCTCCCTATAAGTAAAAAGGAGGCATGGCAACAGGACATCCCATCTCCTTCTGAGTTTTTCAGGGAGTCCCATAATCATACCTTTGAGAGTTTTATTAAACCTCTCAACCAGACCATTTGTCTGTGGATGATAAGTAGTGAACTTGTAAGTTACACCACATTCCTTCCACATAGCTTTGAGGTATGCAGACATGAAGTTACCACCCCTGTGTGACACCACTTCCTTAGGGAAACCCACTCTGCAAAAAATTCCCAGGAGGACATTTGCCACTGTAGGAGCTATAGTGGTCCTTAAGGGAATAGCTTCAGGATACCTCGTGGCATGGTCCACTACCACAAGGATACAAGGATAAACCTATTGCGTGAAGCTGTTGGAGGGTCAAGGGGCCAACTATGTTAACCTCTACACTTTCAAAGGGCACCCCAACCACTGGGAGTGGAATTAAGGGGGCCTTAGGTGTGCCACCAGTCTTGCCACGGCTTGGCAGGTCACACAGGAGCGACAAAACTACTTAGTGTCCTCTGACATGTGAGGCCAGTCAAACAATGGAACAAGTCTGTCCTAAGTTTTGCTCCGGCCCAAATGCCCAGCCAAAGGAATGTCATGTGCCAAGGTCAGAAGAAACTCCCTATACTGCAAAGGGATGACCAATCTCCTGGCAGCTCCAGGTTTAGGGTCCCTTGACTCAGTATAAAGGAGGTTGTCTTCCCAATACACCTTATGGCTATTACTGACATCCCCATTCTGCTTGACAGATTGCTGTCTTAAACCCTCTAGTGTGGGACAGGTTTGCTGTGCCACGCTCAGCTCTTCCCTAACAGCACCCCCTGCACCCAAAAGCTCAGCAGTGTCTGCTGCCAGCTCATCTGGTGTAGGTTCTGCACAGGGAGAGGATTCCTCTTTCTCAAAAGGGGAATCTTCTGGAGAGGGAGGGATAGTGGGCAAGGATTTACTCTTTCTACCCCTAGCTTTTGGGAGCACTTGGTCCATTGTTCCAGGATCCAAGCTTCCCTGTCCTCTTTGCTTCTGGGCCTGAGCCCTTGTCAAAGCAAAGGTATGCCCAGGAATGCCCAGCATTGCTGCATGAGCCTCCAACTCCACTTCAGCCCAAGCTGATGTCTCCAAATCATTGCCTAGTAAGCAGTCTACAGGTAATTCAGTGGCTACCACAACTTTCTTTGGACCAGTCCCCCCTTTCCTCCCCCTCCCCCCACAGTTCAGATTCACAACAGCCATGGGGTGGCTAACTGTATTATTGTGAGCATCAGTCACTTGGTACTGCTGACCAAGTAGGTGTTGATCAGGGCGAACCAGTTTCTCTATAACCATAGTTACACTGGCTCCTGTGTCCCTGTAGGCCTCAACCTCAACACAATTTATTAGGGGAAGTTGCTTGTACTTTACCATATTAAGGGGACAAGCAACCAAGGTGGCAAAGTCAATACCACCATCAGAGACTAAAGTAGCCTCTGTGGTCTCCCTAACAAGACCAACCCCAACTACATTACTAATGGTGAGCCCAGCTACTCCCTTGGATTGGCTATTTGTAGTGTTCTTCCCACCACCACTGCTATTACTAGGGGCACTAGTGGATGCACTGGGGGTTGTGGCGGTGGGAGCCTTGGTGTTTTTCTTTGGACAAGTGGAATCACTTTCCCAACTGCCTTTACTTTTACATAAATACCACCATGGCTTCTTTTGATTGTTAGAAGAGGATTTGGACCCACCACCCCCAGAGGATTTTTGCGGGCCTGATGAAGACTCAGAATGCTTTCTATCTTTGTCCCCACCCTTGTCAGAAGACTTACCATCCTTCTTCTTGACACCCTTGTCACCACCTGTATGTACTTTTCTGTTCAAACTTGTTCTGACCCATCTGTCTGCCTTGTTTCCCAAGGGGGATAGGTCAGATCTGAGTCTACCAAGTACTGATGCAACAAGTCAGACACACAGTTATTCAAAATATGCTCTCTCAGGATTAGATTATACAGGCTTTCATAGTCAGTCACCTTACTGCCATGTAACCATCCCTTCAAGGCCTTCACTGAACAGTCTACAATATCTCTCCAGTCTTGAGAGGACTCTTTTCCGGTATCTCTGAACTTTATCCTGTATTGTTCAGTGATTAAGCCAAATCCATCTAAGAGTGCATCCTTCAAAACTTTGTAGTTGTTGGCATAACTTTCTCTGACAGTAAGGAGCCTATCCCTACCCTTACCAGTGAAAGATAGCCACAAGATAGCAGCCCACTGCCTTTGAGGGACCAACTGTATATATTTTTAAGTATTTGGAATATGTTTTTCTTATGAAAAGCACCAATGACAAAGTGGTAAAGCAGTTACAAGTACTTATCCCACCGCTGCATCACCAATGTAGGAGGCTGGCCTGACTTATAGTGGGTACCTGATGGTACTTACACCTTGTGCCAGGTCCAGTTATTCCTTATTAGTAGATTAGTAGTGTTCTAGCAGCTTAGGCTGATAGAGGTAGCTATAGCAGAGCAGCTTATGCTGAACTAGGAGACATGCAAAGCTCCTATTATACCACTTACATCATATAGCACTATATCATAAGAATCACAATACTCAGTGTTACTAAAAATAAAGGTACTTTATTTTAGTGACAATGTGCCAAAAATATCTCAGAAGATATACTCCCTTAGGAGGTAAGTAAAATACACAAAATATACACACAAACCAAAATCAGGTAAGTAAACAGTTAGAAAAGTAGTGCAAACACTGTAGAATACAATAGGATGCAATAGGCCTAGGGGCAACACAAACCATGTACTAAGAAAGTGGAATGCGAACCACTTTGGGGCCCCTGGATTAGTGTGGTGTGTAGAGGGTCACTGGGCGTGTAAGAAAACACTAAGGGTGTCCAAGATACTCTAACCCAAGACCCTGAAAAGTAGGAGTAAAGTGACCCTACTTCCCCAAAAACACACTAAAGTCGTGATAGGAGATTCTGCAATGACCACAACTGACTGCAAAGCAATGAAGACAGATTCCTGGACCTGAGGACGTGGGAAGCTGAAGATTCTGCAACATTGGAAGGTGCCAGGAACTTGTCCTTTGCACAGAAGATGTCCCACGGTGTGCTTGAGGATGCAGAGTTGTTTCCACACAGAAAGACTGCAAACGAGCCTTGTTAGCTGCAAAGGTTGCAGTTGAAGAAAAAGGGTGCTGCCCGGGCCCAGGAAGGACCAGGAGGTTGCCACACTGGAGGAGCTCTGGGCACCACCCCTGGGGTGGTGATGGACAGGGGAGTGGTTACTCCCCTTTCCTCTGCCCAGTTCCGCACCAGAGCAGGGGCTGGGGGATCCCTGAACCGGTGTAGACTGGCTTATGCAAGGAGGGCACCATCTGGTATTTCCAGAGGCTGAGGGAGGCTATTCCTCACCAGCCCCTAACACCTATTCCCAAAGGGAGAGGGTGTAACACCCTCTCTCAGAGGAAATTCTTTGTTCTGCCTTCTTGGGACTGGGCTGCCCAGACCCCAGGAGGGCAGATGCCTGTCTGTGGGTTGGCAGCAGCGGTAGCTGCAGTGAAAACCCCAGAGAGCTGGTTTGGCAGTACCCGGGGTCCATGCTGGAGCCCCGGGGATACATGGGATTGGCCCCCCAATACCAGATTTGTCATGGGGGGACAAGTCCATGATCTTAGACATGTTACATGGCCATATTTGGAGTTACCATTGTGAAGCTACATATAGGTATTGACCTATATGTAGAGCACACGTGTAATGGTGTCCTCACACTCACAAAGTCTGGAGAAATTGCCATGAACTATGTGGGGGCACCTTGGCTAGTGGTAGTGCTAGTAACTTTGCACCTAACCTTCACTAAGTGAGGGTTAGACATATAGGTGACTTATAAGTTACTTAAGTGCAGTGTAAAATGGCTGTGAAATAACGTGGACGTTATTTCACTCAGGCTGCAGTGGCAGTCCTGTGTAAGAATTGTCTGAGCTCCCTATGGGTGGCAAAAGAAATGCTGCAGCCCATAGGGATCTCCTTGAACCCCAATACCCTGGGTACCTAGGCACCATATACTGGGGAATTATAAGGCTGTTCCAGTGTGCCAATCAGAATTGGTAAAATTAGTCACTAGCCTGCAGTGACAATTTTAAAAGCAGAGAGAGCATAACCACTGAGGTTCTGGTTAGCAGAGCCTCAGTGATACAGTTAGGCACCACACAGGGAACACATATAGGGTACACTTTATGAGCACTGGGGTCCTGGCTAGCAGGATCCCAGTGACACAGGCAAAAACAAACATACAGGGAGTGCAGAATTATTAGGCAAGTTGTATTTTTGAGGATTAATTTTATTATTGAACAACAACCATGTTCTCAATGAACCCAAAAAACTCATTAATATCAAAGCTGAATATTTTTGGAAGTAGTTTTTAGTTTGTTTTTAGTTTTAGCTATGTTAGGGAGATATCTGTGTGTGCAGGTGACTATTACTGTGCATAATTATTAGGCAACTTAACAAAAAACAAATATAT
This sequence comes from Pleurodeles waltl, assembly GCF_031143425.1. NCBI lineage: Eukaryota > Metazoa > Chordata > Amphibia > Caudata > Salamandridae > Pleurodeles > Pleurodeles waltl. The sequence continues at coordinate 1,856,248,661 of NC_090444.1, forward strand.
ACCCATTTCAATTATTTATTATTACCAGTGAAACCAATATAACATCTCAACATTCACAAATATACATTTCTGACATTCAAAAACAAAACAAAAACAAATCAGTGACCAATATAGCCACCTTTCTTTGCAAGGACACTCAAAAGCCTGCCATCCATGGATTCTGTCAGTGTTTTGATCTGTTCACCATCAACATTGCGTGCAGCAGCAACCACAGCCTCCCAGACACTGTTCAGAGAGGTGTACTGTTTTCCCTCCTTGTAAATCTCACATTTGATGATGGACCACAGGTTCTCAATGGGGTTCAGATCAGGTGAACAAGGAGGCCATGTCATTAGATTTCCTTCTTTTATACCCTTTCTTGCCAGCCACGCTGTGGAGTACTTGGACGCGTGTGATGGAGCATTGTCCTGCATGAAAATCATGTTTTTCTTGAAGGATGCAGACTTCTTCCTGTACCACTGCTTGAAGAAGGTGTCTTCCAGGAACTGGCAGTAGGACTGGGAGTTGAGCTTGACTCCATCCTCAACCCGAAAAGGCCCCACAAGCTCATCTTTGATGATACCAGCCCAAACCAGTACTCCACCTCCACCTTGCTGGCGTCTGAGTCGGACTGGAGCTCTCTGCCCTTTACCAATCCAGCCACGGGCCCATCCATCTGGCCCATCAAGACTCACTCTCATTTCATCAGTCCATAAAACCTTAGAAAAATCAGTCTTGAGATATTTCTTGGCCCAGTCTTGACGTTTCAGCTTGTGTGTCTTGTTCAGTGGTGGTCGTCTTTCAGCCTTTCTTACCTTGGCCATGTCTCTGAGTATTGCACACCTTGTGCTTTTGGGCACTCCAGTGATGTTGCAGCTCTGAAATATGGCCAAACTGGTGGCAAGTGGCATCGTGGCAGCTGCACGCTTGACTTTTCTCAGTTCATGGGCAGTTATTTTGCGCCTTGGTTTTTCCACACGCTTCTTGCGACCCTGTTGACTATTTTGAATGAAACGCTTGATTATTCGATGATCACGCTTCAGAAGCTTTGCAATTTTAAGAGTGCTGCATCCCTCTGCAAGATATCTCACTATTTTTGACTTTTCTGAGCCTGTCAAGTCCTTCTTTTGACCCATTTTGCCAAAGGAAAGGAAGTTGCCTAATAATTATGCACACCTGATATAGGGTGTTGATGTCATTAGACCACACCCCTTCTCATTACAGAGATGCACATCACCTAATATGCTTAATTGGTAGTAGGCTTTCGAGCCTATACAGCTTGGAGTAAGACAACATGCATAAAGAGGATGATGTGGTCAAAATACTCATTTGCCTAATAATTCTGCACTCCCTGTACATATAAGTAAAAAATGGGGGTAACATGCCAGGTAAGATGGTACTTTCCTACACAAGCTGTCTTGTGTGCTGTCAGGTGCTCACCTCCTCATGTACCACCCGGTGCCTGCTCACAAGCTGTCCTCTGCACTCTCATCAGGTGCTCACCTCCTCATGTACCACCTGGTGCCTGCTCACAAGCTGTCCTCTGCACTCTCAGGTGCTCACCTCCTCATGTACCACCCGGTGCCTGCTCACAAGCTGTACTCTGCACTCTCAGGTGCTCACCTCCTCATGTACCACCCGGTGCCTGCTCACAAGCCGTCCTCTGCACTCTCAGGTGAGGTGCTCACCTCCTCATGTACCACCTGGTGTCTGCTCACAAGCTGTTCTCTGCACTCTCATCAGGTGCTCACCTCCTCATGTACCACCCGGTGCCTGCTCACAAGCTGTCCTCTGCACTCTCAGGTGCTCACCTCCTCATGTACCACCCAGTGCCTGTCACAAGCTGTCCTCTGCACTCTCAGGTGAGGTGCTCACATCCTCATGTACCACCCGGTGCCTGCTCACAAGCTGTCCTCTGCACTTTCAGGTGCTCACCTCCTCATGTACCACCCGGTGACTGCTCACAAGCTGTCCTCTGCAGTCTCACGTGCTCACCTCCTCATGTACCACCCGGTGCCTGCTCACAAGCTGTCCTCTGCACTCTCAGGTGCTCACCTCCTCATATACCACCCAGTGCCTGACACAAGCTGTCCTCTGCACTCTCAGGTGAGGTGCTTACCTCCTCATGTACCACCCAGTGCCTGCCACAAGCTGTCCTCTGCACTCTCAGGTGCTCACCTCCTCATGTACCACCCGGTGCCTGTCACAAGCTGTCCTGTTCACTCTCAGGTGCTCACGTCCTCATGTACCACCCAGTGCCTGTCACAAGCTGTCCTGTGCACTCTCAGGTGCTCACCTCCTCATGTACCACCCGGTGCTTGTCAAAAGCTGTCCTGTGCACTCTCAGGTGCTCACGTCCTCATGTACCATCCGGTGCCTGATCACAAGCTGTCCTCTGCACTCTCAGGTGCTCACCTCCTCATGTACCACCCAGTGCCTGTCACAAGCTCTCCTCTGCACTCTCAGGTGCTCACCTCCTCATGTACCACCCAGTGCCTGTCACAAGCTCTCCTCTGCACTCTCAGGTGCTCACCTCCTCATGTACCACCCAGTGCCTGTCACAAGCTGTCCTCTGCACTCTCAGGTGAGGTGCTCACCTCCTCATGTACCACCCGGTGCCTGTCACAAGCTGTCCTCTGCACTCTCAGGTGCTCACCTCCTCATGTACCACCCGGTGCCTGCTCACAAGCCGTCCTGTGCACTCTCAGGTGCTCACGTCCTCATGTACCACCCAGTGCCTGTCACAAGCTCTTCTCTGCACTCTCAGGTGAGGTGCTCACCTCATCATGTACCACCCAGTGCCTGTCACAAGCTCTCCTCTGCACTCTCAGGTGCTCACCTCCTCATGTACCACCCGGTGCCTGTCACAAGCTGTCCTGTGCACTCTCAGGTGCTCACCTCCTCATGTACCACCGGTGCCTGTCACAAGCTGTCTTTTGCACTCTCAGGTGCTCACCTCCTCATGTACCACCCGGTGCCTGCTCACAAGCTGTCCTCTGCACTCTCAGGTGAGGCGCTCACCTCCTCATGTACTACCCGGTGCCTGTCACAAGCTGTCCTGTGTACTCTCAGGTGCTCACCTCCTCATGTACCACCCGGTGCCTGTCACAAGCTGTCCTGTGCACTCTCAGGTGCTCACCTCCTCATGTACCACCCGGTGCCTGTCACAAGCTGTCCTGTGCACTCTCAGGTGCTCACGTCCTCATGTACCACCCGGTGCCTGCTCACAAGCTGTCCTGTGCACTCTCAGGTGCTCACCTCCTCATGTACCACCCAGTGCCTGTCACAAGCTGTCCTCTGCACTCTCAGGTGAGGTGCTCACCTCCTCATGTACCACCCGGTGCCTGTCACAAGCCTTCCTCGGCACTCTCAGGTGCTCACCTCCTCATGTACCACCCGGTGCCTGCTCACAAGCCGTCCTGTGCACTCTCAGGTGCTCATGTCCTCATGTACCACCCAGTGCCTGTCACAAGCTCTCCTCTGTACTCTCAGGTGAGGTGCTCACCTCCTCATGTACCACCCAGTGCCTGTCACAAGCTCTTCTCTGCACTCAGGTGCTCACGTCCTCATGTACCACCCGGTGCCTGTCACAAGCTGTCCTGTGCACTCTCAGGTGAGGCGCTCACCTCCTCATGTACCACCTGGTGCCTGTCACAAGCTGTCCTCTGCACTTTCAGGTGCTCACCTCCTCATGTACCACCCGGTGACTGCTCACAAGCTGTCCTGTGCACTCTCAGGTGCTCACCTCCTCATGTACCACCCGGTGCCTGTCACAAGCTATCCTGTACACTCTCAGGTGCTCACCTCCTCATGTACCACCCAGTGCCTGCCACAAGCTGTCCTCTGCACTCTCAGGTGCTCACATCCTCATGTAGCACCCGGTGCCTGCTCACAAGCTGTCCTCTGCACTCTCAGGTGCTCACCTCCTCATGTACCACCCGGTGCCTGCTCACAAGCTGTCCTCTGCACTCTCAGGTGAGGCGCTCATCTCCTCATGTACCACCTGGTGCCTGCTCAGAAGCTGTCCTGTGCACTCTCAGGTGCTCACCTCCTCATGTACCACCCGGTGCCTGTCACAAGCTGTCCTGTGCACTCTCAGGTGCTCACCTCCTCATGTACCACCCGGTGCCTGTCACAAGCTGTCCTCTGCACTCTCAGGTGAGGTGCTCACCTCCTCATGTACCACCCGGTGCCTGCTCACAAGCTGCCCTCTGCACTTTTAGGTGCTCACCTCCTCATGTACCACCCAGTGACTGCTCATAAGCTGCCCTCTGCACTTTCAGGTGCTCACCTCCTCATGTACCACCCGGTGACTGCTCACAAGCTGTCCTCTGCAGTCTCAGGTGAGGTGCTCACCTCCTCATGTACCACCCAGTGCCTGTCACAAGCTGTCCTGTGCACTCTCATCAGGTGCTCACCTCCTCATGTACCACCCGGTGCCTGTCACAAGCTGTCCTGTGCACTCTCAGGTGCTCACCTCCTCATGTACCACCCAGTGCCTGTCACAAGCTGTCCTCTGCACTCTCAGGTGAGGTGCTCACCTCCTCATGTACCACCCGGTGCCTGTCACAAGCTGTCCTCTGCACTCTCAGGTGCTCACCTCCTCATGTACCACCCGGTGCCTGTCACAAGCTGTCCTATGCTCACCTCCTCATGAACACAGGGGTGACAACGTTCACTGTCTATCGTCACATCTCCACCCTAACTGAGGGGCCACAGGCAGCGTGTACTGTTTGTTCTTATCTCTCTGCCCTCACTGGAAGCCAGCGGCATTGGGCACTGTCTGCCCTCATCTCTGTGCCCTCATTGAGGGGCCAGAAGCACGTGCCCTCTCTGTCCTCATCTCTCCGCCCTCACTGAGGGGCTAGAGGCAGCGTGCACTGTCTGCCCTCATCTCTCTGCCCTCACTGAGGGGCCAGGGGCAGCATGCACTGTCTACCCTCATCCCTTTGCCCTCACTGAGGAGCCAGAGGCAGCGCGCACCGTCTGCCCTCATGACACTGCTCTCACTGAGGGGCCAGAGGCAGTGTGCATTGTCTTCTCTCATCCCTCTGCTCTCATTGAGGGGTCAGAGGCAGCGTGCACTGTCTGCCCTCATCTCTCTGCCCTCACTGAGGGGTCAGAGGCAGCGTGCACTGTCTGTCCTCATCTCTCTGCCCTCGCCAAGAGGCCGGAGGCAGCGTGCACTGTGTGCCCTCATCTCTCTGCCCTCACTGAGGGGCCAGGGACGGCGTGCACTGTCTGCCCTCATCTCTCTGCCCTCAGTGAAGTGGTCAAGGGCAGTGTGCACTCTTTGCCCTCATCTCTCTGCCCTCACTGAAGGGCCAGGGACATCAATCACTGTCTGCCCTCATCTCACTGCCCTCACTGAGGGGCCAAAGACAGCATGCACTGTCTGCCCTCAGTGAGGAGCCAAAGGTAGCGTGCTCTGTCTGCCCTCATCTCACTGCCCTCACTGAGGGGCCAGGGACATCAATCACTGTCTGCCCTCACCTCTCTGCCCTCAGTGAAGTGGTCAGGGGCAGTGTGCACTGTCTGCCCTCATCTCTCTGCCCTCACCGAGGGGCCAGGGACAGCGTGCACCGTCTGCCCTCATCTCTCTGTCCTCAGTGAGGGGTCAGCGTGCACTGTCTGCCCTCATCTCTCTGCCCTCAGTGAAGGGTCAGCGTGCACTGTCTGCCCTCATCTCTCTGCCCTCAGTGAGGGGTCATTTGCAGTGTGCACTGTCTGCCCTCATTGAGGGACCAGAGGTTGCGTTCACTGTCTGCCCTCAGTGAAGTGGTCAGGGTCAGTGTGCACTGTCTGCCCTCATCTCTCTGCCCTCACTGAGGGGTCAGGGGCAGTGTGCACTGTCTGCCCTCATCTCTCTGCCCTCACTGAGGGGTCAGAGTCAGCGTGCACTGTCTGCCCCATCTCACTGCCCTCACTGAGGGGCCAGGGGCATCAATCACTCTCTGCCCTCATCTCTCTGCCCTCAGTGAAGTGGTCAGGGACAGCGTGCACTGTCTGCCCTCATCTCTCTGCCCTCACTGAGGGGTCAGGGGCAGCGTGCACTGTCTGCCCTCATCTCTCTGCCCTCACTGAGGGGTCAGAGGCAGTGTGCACTCTCTGCCCTCATCTCTCTGCGCTCAGTGAAGTGGTCAGGGACAGCGTGCACTGTCTGCCCTCATCTCTCTGCCCTCACTGAGGGGTCAGGGGCAGTGTGCGCTGTCTGCCCTCATTGCACATGACGTCACAGATATCGCGTCTACCCAGTGATAAGACACACTCTGCTCCCTGCGCTTCCCTTGTTACCCTGGGGGACAATCCCCCACATTCTCCCCAGGGTCAGATTTTAGAGGGAAAACCTGCCTGATTATTGAGGAGAGATACCAAATGCAGTGGGATGGGCGCCCAATTCAGACGCACCCACCCCACGCCGGGGGCACTGGTACCCGAGGTCTCGCTCCGCTGCTGTGACCTGAAGACACAGCAGCACAGGGGAGCAGCGGCCACAAGGGGGCGCAGTGACACTGTCCTACCGCCTGTGAGGAGGCATACAAGCAGGTTGGCCAGGCCACGCAGTGGGGACAGACCCTCTGACCAGCAGAGTCCTCCGGACGACCAAGCCTCTCATACCCTCCGCCTGCCCGAACTACTGGGACACGTACAGCGCCAAGTGAAAGAACGCAGCACATCCCAGCAAAAACCCACAAATAAGGTAACATTAAAAAATATGGGGCGCAGACTGCATGGTGTGTAGTGCGCTCTAGACTGGCCTGGGGTGTTATTGTCAGGCCCCTCCATTACTTGAGGGGTTTTAACCCACTGCTGGCCAGAGTGACCTTTGACCTCTGCCCTGGTCATCTCTCTCTTCCCATGCTTGTCTCTGAGCTGTGTGTACCTGCCTGTGGGCACAGCAGCCCCTCCCTGGCACACTCAGCCCCCCCCTGCACAAGCGGAACAGCTGCCCTCCCACCCCACCTCACTGGCAGTGTTTCTTTCCTTTCACCAGCTAGGCTTTTATTTGGCTTTTGTGGAGGGTAAAGGGGGGAAATAGGGTATCTGTAATGAGAAACTGTTTGAGCCTGTGACCTTTCACCTCTGCTCCAAGGTGTGGTGCTGCTCAGTATGAAGTTCGAGGACCTCCTCCAAGTCGCAGGGGGCTTTGGAAGGTTCCAGGTCTCCATTTTGCTCCTCGCGGCCATCGCCCGGATCACCCTCCCTCTCCACTTCCTGCTGAGCAACTTCCTGGCGGCGGTGCCCCCCCACAGGTGTGAGCTCCAGGACCAGGATGGGTTTGGGGACCTCACCGAGGAGGAGCTGCTCATCATCAACATCCCCAGAGAGCCTGATGGGACCTTCAGCTCCTGCAAGATGTAGAGAGCCCCAGTGGCACCTGCTGGAGAACTACACCTGGGGACCACCCGAGTATACAGGGGGACCACCCAACATCTCCACCTGGAGAAGTCCCAATCACGCCACCTGGGGACCACGCAACACCTCAACCTGGGGACCACTCAGTACCTCCACCTGGAGACAACTCAACAACACCACCTGGGGCTCACCCAACGACACCACCTGGCGACCACCCAACAACTCCATCTGGGAACCACACAACACCTCCTCCTCGGGACCCCTAAACATCTCCACCTGGGGTACACCCAACGACTCCACCTGGGGACCACGCAACACCTTCTCCTGGGGACCACTAAACATCTCCACCTGGGGTACACCCAATGCCTACACCTGGAGGCCTCCCAATGCCTCCACCTGGCGACCACCCAACGACTCCACCTGGGAACCACCCAATGACTCTACCTGGGGACCACGCAACACCTCAACCTGGGGACCACTCAGTGCCTCCACCTGGAGACAACTCAACAACACCACCTGGGGCTCACCCAACGACACCACCTGGCGATCACCCAACAACTCCATCTGGGAACCACGCAACACCTCCTCCTCGGGACCCCTAAATATCTCCACCTGGGGTACAACCAACGACTCCACCTGGGGACCATGCAGCACCTTCTCCTGGGGACCACTAAACATCTCCACCAGGGGTACACCCAATGCCTACACCTGGAGGCCTCCCAATGCCTCCACCTGGCGACCACCCAACGACTCCACCTGGGAACCACCCAACAACTCCACGTGGGGCCCACCCAACACCTCCTCCCTGCAGAGCTGTCAGCGTGGCTGGACCTACGACCACTCCCGGTTCACCTCTACCATAGCCAGTCAGGTAAGAGCCCAAGACATTCCTTATAATCTGGCTGGGGGGCGGAGGGCGGGAAGAGGGGTGGTTGGGCGTTTGGGAAGCAGCCATGATGTAAATATCAGAAGCATCCATGCATTATTGTATACGAATGTAACCGCGGCCATGACAGCCAATGTTTGAATGAATAGACGAGACAGTCCAGGAGCCCGGAGTGAGATTTTATGGGTTTTGGACAAAAGGTAAAGTTTTAAAGGCACAAGTGTGGCCATGAATGAGAGCCCTGAGACTACTGTGAATAGAAAGAGTGAGACTACACTTGAAGGAGTGAGACTTTGTGCAAAGTAGCGAGGCTCGCTCCCTGTGAGTGAGAGTATGAAATAGGGAGCAAAAAAAAACAGAGTGGGTCTGTTAACCAAGGAGTGAGCTTGGACCCCAAAAGTGATCCTGTGCTCCAAGGAGTGAGCTCAAACCACAAGAGTGAGCCTGTGCTGCAAGGAGGGACCTCAGGCCCAAAGAATTAGCTTGTGCTTCAAGGAGTGAGCTCAGACCCCAAGAGTGAGCCTGTACTCCAAGGAGTGAGCTCAGGCTCAAAGAGCTAACCTGTGTTCCAAAGAGTGAGCTCAAAACCAGAGAGTGAGCCTGTGCTCCAAGGAATGAGCTCAGGCCCAAAAAGTGGGCATGTAGCAGAAGGAGTGAGCTGAGACCCAAAGAGTAAATATGTGCTTCAAGGAGTGAGCTCAGACCCCAAGAGTGAGCCTGTGCTCCAAGGAATGAATTGAGACCACAAGAGTGAGTCAGTGCTGCAAGGACTAAGCTCAGACACAAAAAGTGAAACCTGTAGTCGAAGGCCTGAAACTCGCATGGAGTGAGCAAGCCTGTACTCTAAGGAGTGAGCTCAGGACCGCAAAACTGAGTGTGTGCTCCAAACAGTGAGCCCAGACCCACAGAATGCGCCTGTACTCCAAGGAGTGAGCTCAGACCCCAACAGTGAGTCTGAGTGAGCTGAAACTCCCAAAAGGGAGACTGTGCTCCAAAGACTGAGCTCAGACCCAAAGAGTGAGCCTGTGGTCGAAGACCTGAAACTCGCATGGAGTGAGCAAGCCTGTGCTCTAAGGAGTGAGCTGTAATCCACCGAGGTAGCCTGTTAATGCGGAGTGAGCTGACACTAAAACAGCCTGTGCTTTAAAATGTGACACACACAACTGATAAGTCTGAGATTATGATGTCAGTGGTAGGTGCTGAAATGGCTTCAGAGTCACTCGGTTTTACTTTCATTTGGTATCTAAACAAACTGAAAGAAGGCGCTACACGGCCCTTGTTAGTACTCTGACGACGAGTACAATTTATTGCCGCTCTGGAGGAGTGTGTTTGTAGCTAATGCACTGGAGGGGTGCACAGATAGTTACAGCTCTGTTGGTGTGTGTGTGTTCGACCAGTTAATCCCGGTGATGTGACTGCTGCTAGTTAGTACTCTGGAGGAGTGTGGTGGTAGGAGGAAATACTGTGGAGAAGCGCACTAGAACTAGTAATGTGAAGCGGGCATTAATGACTAACACTCCGAAGCTATGTGCCAGTAGCTACAACCGTGGCAGAACGCACTGGAAGTTAATGCCCCGCGGGAGTCAATTAATCAGTATTTCCAAAGTGCGGCTACTCACCTGTGAGGGTGTCAAGGTGCTGAAGGGGGGGAGGGCCTCATCCGAAGAGCCGCGTCTTGAGGTTCTTCCTAAAGATGGTGAGCGACGGCTTTGTCTGAGGTGCAGGGGGAGGTTGTTCCAGTTCTTTGCTGCAGCATAGGTGAAAGATCATCATAAGGTGGTGGTTTTGCAGATGCGAGGGACGGTGGCCAGAGCCATCTGGGCAGATTGGAGGGATCTGGCGGGGGTGTGGAAGGAGACGCAGTGGTTCAGGTAGGCTGGTCCTGCATTGTGCATGGCTTTGTACGTGTGGGTGAGAAGCTTGAAGGTGATTTGCTTCTCGAACGGTAGCCAGTGGAGTGTCCTCAGGTGTTGGGAAATGTGTTCTCGGCAAGGGAGGTCCAGAATGAGTCTGGCGGCGGCGTTCCGGATGAGTTGAAGTTTTTTTATGTTCCTAGTTAAGGTGCCGGCATACAAGGCGTTGCCGTAGTCAAGCTTGCTCGTGACTAAGGCATGGGTGACTATCCTGCGACAGCCTGCTGGGATCCATCTGAAGATCTTCCGGAATTTGCGGAGTGTGTGCCAGCAGGAAGGAGGTGACAGAGTTTACCTGGCGGGTCATGGATAGGGGGGAGTCGAGGATGATTCCTAAGTTGCTGGTGTGCTCGGTCGGCACAGGGAGACGCTAAGGGATGTGGGCCACCATGAGTCGTCCCAAGCTGAGGTGGCGTTTTCAAAGATGATGAGCTCCATCTTGTCGGAGTAGAGCTTGAGGCAGCTTTCTCTCATCCAGGTGGCAATGGCTTCCATTCCTGCGTGAAAGTTCCTTTTGGCCGTGTCCTCAGTGAGGGAAATGATGAGTTGTGTGTCATCAGCACATGACACGATGTTCATACCGTGGCTTCGGACTTTGGCAGCTAGAGGGGCAACATATATGTTGAACAGTGTGGGACTCAGTGAGGATCCTTGGAGGACTCCGCAGTTGACTCCTGCGGGTCTGGAGGTGCAGGGTGGGAGTCTGACCCTCTGTGTCCTCTCGGAGAGGAAGGAGTGGATCCATTCCAGGGCTCTTCCTCGGATTCCTATGCCATGGAGTCTGGTGTACAGAGTGCTGTGGGAGACCGTGTCGAAAGCTGCTGAGAGGTCGAGGAGTATGAGTGCTGCGGTGTGGCCGCGGTCTAGGAGTAATCGGATGTCATCAGTGGCTGCCAGGAGTGCTGTCTCCGTGCCATGATTGCTGCGGAAGCTGGACTAGGAGCTGTCCAGGTAGTTGTTGGCCTCGTTGAAACTCTGTAGTTGTGCGTTGACTGCTTTCTCTAGTACTTTGGCAGGGTAGGGTAGCAACGAGATGGGCCAGAAATTCTTTAGTTCTGATGGGTCGGACGAAGGTTTTCTTCAGGAGAGGGCATATTTCGGCGTGTTTCCAGTCCTCAGGGAAGGTGCCCGTGCTGATGGAGCAGTTGATTGTGTTATGAAGCTCGGGGACGATGGATGTGCTGGCTCTGATGTATATGTGGTGCGGGCAGGGGTGCGAGGGAGATCCAGAGTGGGTGCCATTCATGATGCTGACTGTTTCCTCTGTGGTCAGCGTGGACCAGGCATGGATGGTCTGGGCGGGTTCTGGGGGGTGGGTCGGTCGCAGGTTCCGTGTCAGGTGACAGAAAGCTGTTGTAGATGTCCTGGATCTTGTGGTGGAAAAAAGAGGCGAGTTTGTCGCGGGGGGATGCTGGTGGCTTCGGAGGGGGGATTTGTGAACTTGTTGATGACTGAGAAGAGTTCCTTCGAGTTGTGTGCGGAGGAATTGATGCGCTCCCGGAGTGCGTCCTTCCTTGCGTTCTTGGCGTGTGCATGGAGATGTGAGACAATAGCTACCGCTGTGGCAGAATGCACTGGAAGTTAATACCCTGCAGGAGCATGCTTGAAGATGCTAGAAGCTCATACTCGGGTAACGTGTGCCAATAGCTACAACTGTGGCAGAATGCACTGGAAGTTAATACCTGCAGGAGTGTGCTTGAAGATGCTAACACTTCATACTCACACTGGGAGTCAGTACCCTGCAGGAGTGTACTTGACGATACTAGCAGTTCGTACTTGCACTGGAAGTCCATACCCCACAGGAGTGTGCTGGAAGATGCTAGCAGTTCATACTCTGGAGATGTGAGCTAGTAGCTACTACTGTGGTAGAATGCACTGGAAGTTAATACCCTGCAGGAGTGTGCTTGAAGAAGCTAGAAGCTCATACTCTGGAGATGTGAGTGAGTACCTAACCTGCAGGAGTGTGCGTGAAGATGCTAGCACTTCATACTCACACTGGGAGTCAATACCCTGCAGGAGTGTACTTGACGATGCTAGCAGTTCATACTTGCACTGGAAGTCCATACCCCACAGGAGTGTGCTGGAAGATGCTAGCAGTTCATACTCTGGAGATGTGCTAGAAGATCTTAGCAGTTCATACTCTGGAGATGTGAGCTAGTAGCTACTACTGTCGTAGAATGCAATGGAAGTTAATACCCTCCAGGAGTGTGCTTGAAGATGCTAGCAGCTCATACTTGGGGAACGTCTGCAAATAGCTACAACTGTGGTAGAAAGCACTGGAAGTTAATACCCCACAGGAGTGTGCTTAAAGATGCTAGCAGTTCATACTCTGGAGATGTGAGCCAGTAGCTACACCTGTGGGAGAATACACTGGAGCTTAATACCCCACGGAGTGTGCTTGAAGATGCTAGCATTTCATTCTCTGGAGATGTGAGCGAGTATTCACAACTGTGGCAGAATGCACTGGAAGTTAATACCCTGGAGGAGTGTGCTTGAAGATGCTAGAAGCTCATACTCTGGAGATGTGAGCGAGTAGGTACAGCTGTGGCAGAATGCCCTGAAAGTTAATACCTGCAGGAGTGTGCTTGAGGACGCTAGCACTTCATACTTGCACTGGATGCCAATACCCCGCAGGAGTGTTCTTGATGATGCTAGCCCTTCACGCTTGGACTGGAAGCTACTACTGTGGCAGAATGCACTGAAAGTGAATACCCTCCAGGAGTGTGCTTGAAGATTCTAGCAGCTCATACTCAGGGAACGTGTGCCAATAGCTACAACTGTGGGAGAACACACTGGAAGTTAATACCCCTCAAGTGTGTGCTTAAAGATGCTAGCAGTTCATACTCTAGAGATGTGAGCCAGTAGCTACAACTGTGGCAGAATGCACTAGAGGTTAATACACAGCGGAGTAGGCTTGAAGATGCTAGCAGTTCATACTCTGGAGATGTGAAACAGTAGCTACTACTGTAGCAGAATGAACTGAATGTTAATACCCCACAGGAGAGCTAGCAGTTAATACTTGCACTAGAAGTTAACACCCCGAAGAGTGTGCATGAAGATAGTAGCAGTTCATACTCTGGAGATGTGAACCAGTAGCTACTACTGTGGCAAAATGCACTCAAGTTAATACCCTGCAACAGTGCACTTGAAGATACTAGCAGTTCATACTCAGGTGATGTGAGCCAGTAGCTACTACTGTGGCAGAATACACTGGAAGTTAATACTCTCTAGGAGTGTGCTTGAAGATTCTAGCAGCTCATACTCAGGGAACGTGTGCCAATAGCTACAACTGTGGGAGAACACAATGGAAGTTAATACCCTTCAAGAGTGTGCTTAACGATGCTAGCAGTTCAGACTCTGGATATGTGAAACAGTAGCTACTACTGTAGCAGAATGAACTGAATGTTAATACCCCACAGGAGAGCTAGCAGTTAATACTTGCACTAGAAGTTAACACCCCGAAGAGTGTGCATGAAGATAGTAGCAGTTCATACTCTGGAGATGTGAACCAGTAGCTACTACTGTGGCAAAATGCACTCAAGTTAATACCCTGCAACAGTGCACTTGAAGATACTAGCAGTTCATACTCAGGTGATGTGAGCCAGTAGCTACTACTGTGGCAGAATACACTGGAAGTTAATACTCTCTAGGAGTGTGCTTGAAGATTCTAGCAGCTCATACTCAGGGAACGTGTGACAATAGCTACAACTGTGGGAGAACACACTGGAAGTTAATACCCCTCAAGTGTGTGCTTAAAGATGCTAGCAGTTCATACTCTAGAGATGTGAGCCAGTAGCTACAACTGTGGCAGAATGCACTAGAGGTTAATACCCAGCGGAGTAGGCTTGAAGATGCTAGCAGTTCATACTCTGGAGATGTGAAACAGTAGCTACTACTGTAGCAGAATGAACTGAATGTTAATACCCCAGAGGAGAGCTAGCAGTTAATACTTGCACTAGAAGTTAACACCCCGAAGAGTGTGCATGAAGATAGTAGCAGTTCATACTCTGGAGATGTGAACCAGTAGCTACTACTGTGGCAAAATGCACTCAAGTTAATACCCTGCAACAGTGCACTTGAAGATACTAGCAGTTCATACTCAGGTGATGTGAGCCAGTAGCTACTACTGTGGCAGAATACACTGGAAGTTAATACTCTCTAGGAGTGTGCTTGAAGATTCTAGCAGCTCATACTCAGGGAACGTGTGCCAATAGCTACAACTGTGGGAGAACACAATGGAAGTTAATACCCCTCAAGAGTGTGCTTAACGATGCTAGCAGTTCAGACTCTGGAGATGTGAGCAAGTAGCTACAACAGTGGCAGAATGCATTGAAGTTTAATACCCAGCGGAGTAGGCTTGAAGATGCTAGCAGTTTATACTCTGGAGATGTGAAACAGTAGCTACTACTGTGGCAGAATGAACTGGATGTTAATACCCCACAGGAGAGCTAGCAGTTCATACTCGCACTAGAAGTTAACACCCCAAAGAGTATGCATGAAGATGCTAGCAGTTCATACTCTGGAGATGTGAACCAGTAGCTACTACTGTGGCACAATGCACTGAAGTTAATACCCCTCATGAGCGTGCTTGAAGATGCTAGGGGAAACAACCTAAACAACTACGTTTGAATTACTACTTGCTTTAACAACGAATCTTGAAGAACTACTGGGTCTTAACAACGAAGTTTTGAACAACTACTGGTTTAACAACGATTTTACCTTAACAACTAATGCCAGAACAACGAATTTTAAGGTAAGTGAATTATTTTTTGATGAATTTTAAGGTGAGTTTTGTGTTTTGTTTTTTATTTGTTTAGGGTTTAATTATTATATGTTTAGTTTTTTAAAGTATATTGTGTGGATTAAGTAATAGATTATATGGGTTGTGGGTGTTATGGGTGGGGTATTGTATTAATACTCAGGTATTATTTTAAGTACTTTTGTATTTTTTATGTGTTGTAATTTTTGTTGTGGGTTTAGGGGCGGGATATATGGGATGCAGGGGTTATGGGTGGGGAAGTGTATTAATACTCAGGTATTAATTTAAGTACTTGTGTTTTTTTTAATGTTGTAATTTATGTTGTTGGTTTAGGGGCGGGATATATGGGATGTAGGGGTTATGGGTGGGGAAGTGTTTTAATACTCAGGTATTAATTTAAGTACTTGTGTTTTTTTATATGTTGTAATTTAAGTTGTTGGTTTAGAGGCGGGATATATGGGATGTAGGGGTTATGGGTGGGGAAGTGTATTAATACTCAGGTATTATTTTAAGTAATTGTGTTTTTTTATATGTTGTAATTTATGTTGTAGGTTTAGGGGCGGGATATGTGGGATGTAGGGGTTATGTTATGGGTGGGGAAGTGTATTAATACCCAGGTATTAATTTTAGAACTTGTGTTTTTTTATATGGTGTAATTTATGTTGTGGGTTTAGGGGCGGGATATATGGGATGTAGGGGTTATGGGTGGGGAAGTGTATTAATACTCAGGTATTAATTTAAGTACTTGTGTTTTTTTTATATGTTGTAATTTATGTTATTGGTTTAGGGGCGGGATATATGGGATGTAGGGGTTATGGGTGGGGAAGTGTATTAATACTCAGGTATTAATTTAAGTACTTGTGTTTTTTTATATTTTGTGATTTATGTTGTGGGTTTAGGGGCGGGATATGTGGGATGTAGGGGTTATGGGTGGGGAAGTGTATTCATACTCAGGTATTAATTGATGTACTTGTGTTTTTTTATATGTTGTAATTTATGTTGTGGGTTTAGGGGTGGGATATGTGGGATGTTGGGGTTATGGGTGGGGAAGTGTATTAATACTCAGGTATTAATTTAAGTACTTGTGTTTTTTTTATATGTTGTAATTTATGTTGTGGGTTTAGGGGCGGGATATGTGGGATGTAGGGGTTATGGGTGGGGAAGTGTATTAATACTCGGGTATTAATTTCAGTACTTGTGTTTTTTTATATGTTGTAATTTATGTTGTGGGTTTAGGGGCGGGATATGTGGGATGTAGGGGTTATGGGTGGGCAAGTGTATTAATACTCAGGTATTAATTTAAGTACTTGTGTTTTTTTATATGTTGTAATTTATGTTGTGGGTTTAGGGGCGGGATATATGAGATGTTGGGGTTATGTGTGGGGAAGTGTATTAATACTCAGGTATTAATTTAAGTACTTGTATTTTTTTAATATTGTAGTTTATGTTGTGGTTTTAGGTGCGGGATATATGGGATGTAGGGCTTATGGGTGGTGAAGTGTATTAGTAATTGGGTGTTAATTTACATAGTTGGGTATTCTTTTTTTTGTTTTGTGAAATTGGTGTGGGGTAGTATATTCATATTTGAGTATTTTATTAGGACTTTAAGTATTTTTTTATCTTTTATTAAGGGTATATTGTGGATTAATTTTTGGAATGTATGGGTTGTGGTTGTTGTGGGTGGGGAAGTGTGTTAATACTTGGGTATTAATTTAAGTAATTGTATTTTATTAAATTTTGCAATTTATGTTGTGGGTTTTGGTGTTGTATATACGGGATGTAGGGGTTATGGGTGGGAAGTGTATTAATACTTGGGTATTAATTTAAGTTATTGTATTTTTATTAAAATTTTGAATTTATGTTGTGGGTTTAGGGGTGGGACATATGGGATCTAGGAGTTATGGGTGGGAAGTATATTAGTAGTCTGGTATTATTTATTGTATTTGGTTATTTATTGTTTTTTTTATTGAAAGTATATTTAGAATTAGGGGTGGGATATAGGGGATGTAGGGTTTATGGTTGGGGTATTGTTCTTATGATTAGTTTTTTTTTTCTATGTTTGAGTTTTTTTTTTAATGTTATTTATTTTTTGGGGGATGCAATTTGGTTTATTGGTGGATCATGATTTGGACATGTATTGATAGTTTATAATTTTTTATTATGGGTGAATTATTTTTTTGTGTTATATTTTTAGGTTTTGTATTTTTTTGTTGTTGTTATTGAAGGTGTAAAAATAATTGTGTTTAAAAATAGTTATGTTTAAAAATGTATATTTGATTTTTTAATAGCATAGTAGTTGGTATAGTAGATTTTGGAATATAATAATGTTACATTTTTTTATTTTAAATATTTATTAGATTTAAAAAAGAAATTGTGATTTGTAAAATTTGTTAAAATGTTTTGTATTTTTTATTGTGATTTTTTTTTGATCTGATGTAATTAATATTATTCATATTTTTTTTTTAAAAAATTGGATGTATAATTTTATACATATATTAATTTGTCTTAATATTATTTCTAAAAATTAATTAATTAAATAATTATTTGTAGATTATATATAGAATTTTTTTTTTTGGGTGTTAGAAATGTTTGCATTTGCAATAATGTTTTTTTTCATGTAAATGTAATTTTTTAAAAATAAAAATACCATTCATTTTTTTTAAATATTTTTTATTTTGAACATAATCAAGTTTAAAAAATGCAAAAAAAATGTTTTAAATTATTGTTTGATATTTACAGATTTATAGAAATGTTTTATTTATTTATTTATATTTCTTTATCTATTTTCTGTGGTATTTTCTTATTTTTTCTATTATAGTCTATGAGTGAAATAGTCAGTTTTCTATTTTTAGTGCTCTTCCATGTTTACGTTGTTTGACGTCTTCTGTATTCAGTCGGTGGAGCGTCGCGGTCAAGATAGGACGGAAGCGGAGACCTCGTTCAGGTAAGTGGGATTATAATTTTTTTTACAGTATGCAGTAGGGTATTTTTATTACAGAAATAGTTGTCGGAGGTAGTTATAAGGTAGGTAGTAGATTTTCGGTGTTTGTTATGTTTCTTATGTTTAATTATTTGTTATCGTATATTTTTGAATACGATAGTGGTTTCGTAAAAGTAAACAAATTTGTTTAGCAGTGTTTTATCTTACAAATGATTATACTGCTTTTGTAGTAGTTGGAAAGAATTGTATATATTTTTGATAAATGTAATTTTGGGATTTTTGAGGGAGTTAGTTGTTCGGTTTATGATTTTTTTTTTTACTTCATTGTAATAGGTTTTGTGATTAATTTTTTCTTTTGTGTTAGTAGTATCCTTTATATTGTTTTCATGTCTTTTTCTTGATAGTTAATGTTTTAATTAATGATGTGGCTTTGGTTAGTAGGTGATTAATTGTTTTACTTTTTTTTGGTAAAAAAAAGTATATTTGGTATTTTACATTTTTTAGATATTTCTCGAATTTCTGGTTTGGTAAAGTATTATATTTTATTTCTTTCATTGTTTTTATAGTATATAGATTTGTTTTTTTTATCATCCATGCAATATGAATATATTTTATTTGTTTTTGGATGACTAATGTTTTTTTTTTTCTTTTCTAAGTATGAGATGCTTCTTTCTATATTAATGAAGAAGATTTATTCAGCATCACATGTTTGGATAAAGACATGAAAACTTGAAAGGTAAGAACAATTTTTGTTGTGTAAATTTAGTGTAATTTTTTTTTGAAAAATGCCAATTTAATTGATGGTGTTTGGTGTTTTTTAGAACTGGCAAGTAATTTTTCAGTAGGTTAGTGGTTGTTAGTAATGTAGAATATATGCTAGACTGTTGAGGTACTCTGATGGTGTTATTGTATCAAATTGTTGTATTTTTGCCAAAATTCTTTCGGTCATTTCTTTGCTTTTTTTTACTTGTGCGTGGGTTCAGGCTACCTGACAGTGATTGAGCAAGTCTCATTTCTTGGAAACTTTGTTCCTTTTTCAAAATTTCCATGAAATGATACAGGTTTGGGTGGGGTTTACCTATTACTTTATTGAAGGCGTTGTGCCATCCTTCAATGGCATTATTAGTCTTTGCACCACCTTCTAAACAGGTTTGGTAGCAGTTCCACCATTCTATTGGAAATCTTGGCTTTCGTCTGCGACCAGATCTGTTTAGGTGTCCAATCCAGGTTTCTTCGAAGTAATTTAGTAAGGGTTCTAATTTGTCTTCATTTTGTGTATAATAGTTAGACTCTGTTATTGCAGTGTAATACTCATCTACTTTTGTAGGTGGTACAAAGCATAATGCTGTGAGTTTTTTTAATTCAAATTGTAGTATGCAATCTGAGAAATATTCTCTACTTAGGGATGATTTTTGTATTCTACGCCAATATGCTTGTTAAAAGTGGAAAAAGCATCCTTGAATTTGGGTTTGTGGATATATTTTTAGTATTGTATTTATCATTGATAATTCGAAATCTAGTATTACTTTTCTAGGTGTTGTATTTAATGTTTTGTTTTTGATTGTTGATAAAAATTCATTGTATGTAGAGGAATGTTTATCAGGTAGTAATGCATACACTAGGGGGATTGTAGTGTTATTTTTTGTGGCATGTATGGTGTAAATTTGAGTGAATGGATGGGGTGTAGATTTAAAAGTTCCATCCATCATCCAAATTTCACTATTTTGTAGGATTAGTAAGTTGGATGTTGTGCTGAATATTAAAATTCTTTTTTGAGGGTTTTCGTTGTCGTGAATGAGGAAAGTTTCTTTGGAGAAGGTAATTGTTAGTTCTGGGGGGATGTTAATGTCTTCATAGGTTTGTGGTGTTATATGTTGGGGATTACTTGCCAGTCTTTCTCGTTGAAATATTCTCCTAAGGTTTAGTACAGAAGGCATGCTACCAGAAATCTGTACTGGAATATTTTGTACTACCTCCCTTATAACTTGTCCGCAGGAGTCATTGGAGGTGTGTGCAATGTTTTTTATTTTTTGTATGTTTTCTCTTATCTCAATTTCTATTGCAGAGGCAGAGTGGTTGTGATCTGATGTCTTAACAACTGTGTTTTCTAGAGTTACAGCTCTGCCTCTACAATGTGAAGAGTAGAATTGTACACACCTCCAATGGCTCCTGAGGTTGACAACCTTGTCTCTGCAATAAAGATAACCTTCATACTTTAGTAGCTGGTTTCCGGTTCTTGAGGTTATGTAACTTGCTTCTTCTTGCGATGCCATTTGTGAAATATCTGTAAATAATATAAAAGAAATAGGTTAAAAGAAGTTTGCAGTTTTTATTATTACATTTGTGGTGGATTTAGTTTACTACTTAGTAAGTTAATTAATATATAATGTGTTCTATTTGTAAGTGTTTGGTGTAGGTGGTTTGTTATCTTTTATATTTGGTGATTGTGTGTTATTTATTGAGGTAATTAGGTTAGTGGGGGGTTTTAGGTTTTGGGGAGTGGGTGTGGGGTCAGGGGGTTTTAGGTTTTGGTTTAGGGTTGGGGGGTGGGGCGTTTTTGGTTTTGGGGAGGGGTGGGGGGTAGGGGGTTTTCAGTTTTGGGGTGGGGTTGGGGGGCGTTTTTGGTTTTGGGGAAGTGGTGGAGGGTGAGGGGGTTTTAGGTTTTGGGGTGGGGTTGGGGGGTGGGGTGTTTTTGGATTTGTGGAGTGGGTGTGGGGTCAGGGGGTTTTCGGTTTTGGCGTGGGGTTGGGGGGTGGGGCGTTTTTGGTTTTGGGGAAGGGGTGGGGGGTCAGGGGGTTTTAGGTTTTGGGGTGGGGTGTTTTTGGTTTTGGGGAGGGGGTGGGGGGGTTAGGGGGTTTTAGGTTTTTGGGTGGGTTGGGGGGTGGGGCGTTTTTGGTTTTGGGGAGGAGGTGGGGGGTCAGGGGGTTTTAGGTTTTGGGGTGTGGTTAGGGGAGTGGGGTGTGGGATGTAGGGTGAATGGTGATTATTAGTAATGCTTTTATTAAGAATGCTTTTACAATGAAATATTGTTGTTAAGGCATTTGTGGTAAAATTATTAGTAGTAAGAACAAGGTTGGTGTTCTGTCCTTGTTGTTAAGGTACTAGTTGTTTTGGAAGTTGGTGTTTTGTTGTGAAATTTATTTATGTTTATAGTCCAGCAGCTGTTTAGAGGTAAGTGTTTGGTGGAGTTGTAATAGTTATTTTTTTTATATGATATATGTACTGTGTTTGTGAAGTGTTTTTAATTTTATTGAATTTATGTGTTTGGTGTTAAGTTAAGGGGTATTTGAATAAGAATGTTTGTTTAGTTTTATTTAACTAGAAAATCTGGTTGTATGTTATAATGAAAATATTATACTTACTTTGAGTTTATTTTCTTATTTCAGATGTAATTTTTTTTTAATTGATTTATTTCACTTTTTTATGTCTTCTGGTGTTTTTTTGGGTTCTTGGAGTCTGTAAGAAATAAGAAAGAGTGTATTATTTAGTTTATTCTTTTGTTTTATTAATTATTTAGTTTTTTTGATTTAGAAGTAATTTTGTTAGTAGGTTTGAAATTTGGGGAATAATATTTGTTTTTTGGTTAAATTTATTAGGTGAATTAAATTTTTTTAAAACTAATTTGTAGATTTAATATTTTATATATATATTTTAATTATATTATGGTATTCGTTATTTAACAATTTTTTTAATGCAATTGTTTATGGTTTAGTGAAATTGTTTTTTAATAATGGTAATGGTTTACCTTTGATGGTGAAGGTGTGGTGTTTATCTTTTTGGTCAGATTCTTGAGATTTATGCCTGTAACAAAATAGTACGAAAGGTACATTAATTATATATTATTTTAGCTGTGGTATAGGTTAGTAAATTTCTTTATATTTATTTATGGATATTTTACCTTGTTATCTCAGTAGATGGCGGTGTTGGATAAATTATATTTTAATTCTTTACCGTAGTGATATGCTCGTCTTCTCTGTAAGTTGTTCGGTGTAGTAATGAGTAGAAAATGGAGGTCGTTGGTATTTATATGTGTTTTTGTAAGTATTGTTTTATTTGTAAATTGAATGTGTTTTCGATGTGTTTTTTTATTATGAATTAGTTTGTGATGTTAGATATATATAATTGTGGAGTGTATTTGTTTTGTAGTTTGTAATTTTTTTTATGTTCGTTCTCGTTTGTTTAGTAGAGGAAGTACTTCATGGGTCATGTAGAAAGTGTTGTAGGACTATCGTTTTATGTAGGTTTTTTTTTAGTGTTGTGTTTGTTTTATAATTATTTAAGTATTATTTATTTTGATTTAAAACGGTGTTTATATGTTTTGGATTTTGTGATGTTTTCTTTCTTGTATGTAGGAAATATATTGTTATTTTCGATTTCGTTTATTTTTTACATAGTACTGTAGTGGTTTTAATATTTTATTTATTAATCGTTATTGTTTAGTTGTGATATTAATTATTAATATTTTTTGTTGTTTTGAGTTCGTTTTAAATATATTAGGTGTTTAGGCGTTTTCGGTGTTGGGTAGTATTTGTTTGGGTATTCGTTGTTTGGCTAGTCGTTTGTTTGGGTAGTAGTTATTTTAGGATTCGTTGTTTAAGTATTCGTTGTTTGGGTAGTAGTTTGTTTGGGTATTCGTTATTTGGGGAGTCGTTATTTAGGTAATATTTTTTTTGGGTAGTCGTTGTTTAGGTAGTAGTTATTTGGGGATTCGTTGTTTAGGTAGTCGTGGTTTACATAGTAGTGGTTTAGTGGAATATTCGTGATTTAGTGGTTTTCGTAGTCGTTAAATAGGTGTTCGTTGTTCAGGAATAATTTAGTTAATGTTTTTTTTCGTTGTTTAGACTTCGTTGTAAAATAATTTGTTTTATAGGTTTTTTCGGTGTTGGAAAGTCGTTGTTTAAGTAGTAGTTGTTTAGGTAGTAGTGGTTTAGTGTCATATTCAGATGCTAGCAGTTCATACTCAGGTGATGTGAGCCAGTAGCTACTACTGTGGCAGAACGCACTGGAAGTTAATGCCCCGCAGGCGTGTGCTTGAAGATGCCAGCAGATCATACTCTGGGGATGTGAGCCAGTAGCAACTACTGTGCCAGAATGCACAGGAGTGTGCTTGAAGATGATACCAGTTCATACTCGCACTGGAAGTTAATACCCCGGCTGGTGTTTGAAGATACTAGCAGTTCATACTCTGGAGACGTGAGCCAGAAGCTACTACTGTGTCAGAGTGCACTGGAAGTTGATAGCTTGCAGGAGTGTGCCTAAAGATGGTAGCAGTTCATACTCTGAGGATTTAAGCTAATAGCTACAATGGTGTCAGAATGCCCAGGAAGGGTTCATAAAGATGCTATCAGTTCATACTCTGGAGATATGAGCTAGTAGCTACGACTGTGGCAGAACACACTGGAACATAACACCCCGCAGGAGTGTGCTTGAAGATGCTATCAGTTTATACTCACACTGGAAGTTCACACCCCGTAGGCGTGTGATTAAGATGCTAGCAGTTCATACTCTGGAGATGTGTACCAGTAGCTACTAATGTGGCCCCACAGGATTGTGCTTGAAGATGCTAGCAGTTCATACTCTGGAGATGTGAGCCAGTAGCTACTACTGTGGCAGAACGCACTGGAAGTTAATACACTGCAGGAGTGTGCTTGAAGATGCTAGCAGTTCATACTCTGGAGATGTGTGCCAATAGCTACAACTATGGCAGAACGCACTGGAAGTTAATACCCCGCAGGAGTGTGCTTGAAGGTGCTAGAAGTTCATACTCTGGAGATGTGAGCCTGTAGGTTCAGCTGTGGCAGAACACACATGAAGTTAATACCCCACGCAGGAGTGTGCTTGAAGATGTTAGCAGTTTATACTCACAGTGGAAGTCAATACCCTATTGGAGTCTGCTTGAAGATGCTAGCACTTCTTACTCACACTGGGAGTCAATACCCTGCAGGAGTGTACTTGACGATGCTAAACGTTCGTACTTGCACTGGAAGTCCATACCCCACAGGAGTGTGCTGGAAGATGCTAGCAGTTCATACTCTGGAGATGTGAAACAGTAGCTACTACTGTGGCAGAATGAACTGGATGTTAATACCCCACAGGAGAGCTAGCAGTTCATACTCGCACGGGAAGTTAATGCCCTGCAGGCGTGTGCTTGAAGATGCTAGCAGTTCATACTCTGGAGATGAGAACCAGTAGCAACTACTGTGCCAGAATGCACAGAATTGTGCTTGAAGATGCTACCAGTTCATACTTGCACTGGAAGTTAATACCCCGGAGTGTGCTTGAAGATGCTAGCAGTTCATACTCTGGTGACGTGAGCCAGAAGCTACTACTGTGTCAGAGTGCACTGGAAGTTGATAGCGTGCAGGAGTGTGCTTAAAGATGTAACACTGAGTATTGTCTTTCATATGTGTGAGTACTGTGTGACTATAGTGGTATTGCAAGAGCTTTGCTTGTCTCCTAGTTCAGCCTTCACTGCTCTGCCTATAGCTACCTCTGGACAGCCTGGCTTTTAGACACTGACTACTATTCACTAATAAGGGATAACTGGACCTGGTATAAAGTGTAAGTACCATAGGTACCCACTACAAACCAGGCCAGCCTCCTACACCAATCTCTCACCATAATGTCTCACACCTTCCTTCTGCCTTTCACCCCGTCACTCACTCCCATAACCGTCATCCTCCTTGCTTCCTTTCCGAATCATCCTCCAACCACCACTTCATTCACCTGTTCCAGCCAACCTACCCCCAGATCTTCCTTTACCTAAAAACCTTATTCCTCCTCCAGAGATGTGGATCCACCCTCATCTGACTCTCCACCCCCCCATGTACTGCCACCCAGAAAAACCATGGCAGGTGTTTTTGCACCCCACCCCAGTCCCTGTTCACTGCTACGACACCATTATCCCCCGGCACTTCACTCGCACCACACCGTCTCATTCCACCACCGCCCCAAAACCTCCCACACTTCCAATATGTAATAAGCATAGCCCAGCTCTGATAGGTGCACACCATCTGCCCTGAAAAGCCCTGCTTCCTCTTCCGTGAGGTCCCCATGTGACACCACATTAATGCCCCTTCCTTCACAAAAAACCCTCATTGCCCTGTTCACTTTTTTCCGTGCTTTGTTAATAGCTGCATGTTTAACTGCTCCTCTCCATATCCTATGTGGGATAAATTCTGTTCACACCAAACATGCCCCAGAAAGACTGTGCTTGACAATCTCGAGATCCCTCTCCATATGTTGCAGTAGTGCCAGTCCTGATAACTGTACCAAATCGTTTTCCCCCAGGTGCGAAACCAACATGTCTGGACATCCTTTTCAAGGCACAATAGTTGCTTGCCAAGGCAGTAAACTACCCCATTGCATGCCACCCTTTCCCCACCAGAACACCTCATGCCGTCTGCTAGGCAGTCTCCGGTTGCATCCATATATCTGCCGTTCGGCGTATTTTGCCGAACGAGTGGCCTACTATCCAAGCCACCGCTTTGTTACTCATTGGGCCTCTCACGCACCCTAGGGAAAAAGAAAACATGTTAGCCACCATCCACGGAAGCCACAACCCTCCCCCATCACCCCTTCACTTTCGAACATAACGCTCACTACACTTAGACCTCCACCTCCCAATCTTGCGAACCTTCATCATACCCCACCCCAAACGAGCCGCTGATGTCGCCACCCCAATCTGAAATGAGTCGGTCTCAAACTCAACTGGATCCAGGCCTAGCTCCACCAAGGCTCTGTGCAACACCCTCAAAAGCTGATAAGCCGTGGCCCTGCTGCCATCCTGATGACAAAAAAACACCCCTTGCTTGCCCCAGGCCACACCTGGAAACAACCGCCACTCTCTCACGGGGCACACTGTCTCACACCCCCCTTCTATCAGCCAGATCCACTTATCTCTCCCTGCCTGGTCCATCTTGGACTTCCGCAGCCATATCCCCAGGTGACCATATTCCATCTTCACCTCTTCATATTGCACACCATCCTCACTCCCCAATCCTAGAACTTCAGACACCCTGAATGCACCAAAAAACATCCAAATCATGCACAACCGGAACTTGGCATAGCAGCATCCATCCAGGCATCCCAAAATCTCAACCAACAATTCACATGTAATGGCTTCCCTCAATCTGCTCCCAGCGGGCACTTTCTCCTTGCCCCACCATTTCAGTACCTTGCCCAACATTTTGTCGCCCGCCGGATCGAAACGCCACAAGAGCTTCCCATAAAAGGACAAACATCTGTCCATTAGTTCTAAAACATAAAGCATGACCGATGCTTTCCTGTCCTGGCGATCCCTGCTTGTGGTCTTCCCTGCTCCCTCCTGGAATGCCTAAAAATCCTTCCACACTAGCTGATAGCTCTTCCTGATAGACTCGGCTAAAGACATCTCCACCAGCCTAAGAACTCTCAATCCCCCGTCTCCCAGACTTCCGTAGGGACTGACATCTTGACTATCTCTGCTCCCGGTGCCATACTGCGAAAGCGGTGCCACTGTGAACGAGACAACAAGTGAGCAATAACATTGTTCACACCGGGCACATGAGTCGCCTTGAAAATGATATTCCTTTGCAAACACAACATGAATCTCCTCAAGAGCCTCAGAACCCTCAAATTCCGGACCCTCTGCTGGTTCACCAGTTCCACCACAGTCATGTTATCCACATGAAACATCACCGTCCTGTTCTGTTACTTGTCACCCCATACAGCCAACGCCACCAGCAATGGAAAAAACGTCAGGAATGCGATGCTGCGCTCCTGCCTCAACCACTGCTGTGGCCAGTGCTCTGCACACCACCTGCCATCCCAAAAAATCCAAAACCATTCGCTCCAGATGCATCTGAAAAAATTTGGACCTGCCTGTTGTAAACTGGATTATTGGTTAGGGCAGGTAAGTACCTACACTTAGCAATAGGCCACTAACCTCCACTTAGGTCTAGTAAGGTCTCAATAAATTAAACCTAGCTCAAACCTTGGTAGCTTGGCAACGAGCGACAAAGCTTATATTAGGAGACAAAGCGTAAAGCGTTCAAATATCACAAAACAGTAATTAAATAAAACATAGGAAACTGTTTAAAAATCCAAAGCCCATTTATAACAAATGGAAATATTTTCAGCTTTATAATGACACCAAAACGAATACATTGGATAAAGGGAACCGGAGATGTGAATTTTTAAAGAATTAATGCTTTTTAGCAATTAGAAACGAATAGTGCCAATCTGGTCATCTGGTCGCACCTCGACCAGGGCAAAGTCAAAGTTTAAGGCCGACCGCGATGGAGCCCTGCTCGGCTACAGCCCGCGGGAGGCCTCGGTCAAAAGTTTACCTTAGGACTTAGTCGTTTTTCTGGAGATTTTCTTCAACTGGACCAAGTCCCTAGTCCAATCTGACCTCCTGGAACTCTTCCTCGGATATGCGTTGCTGGTGCCCTCAGTGGAGATTTTTACCTTCGGCCAAGAGTCAGTAACCACCAGTATCTGTCCAAAAAGTTTGGGGGTGACCAGGGCAAAAAGGAGGACTTTCCTACACTGCCACACTACTTTCTCCTCCTGAAACCACATGGACACACCATTGAAGTCTCCCAGAAACTGGAGCCACACCCTCAAATCCACCCTTACCACCAAGGAAAGTCGAATCCTGTGGAGTGGTAGTGTGGCGCCTAACGTGGCCATGCCCAGCTGGCTGCAGAATGTACGCCCCTCTCACCACTCTGCAAGCAAAATAGAGAAAACCCAACAGTTTTTCGGCCTTCCAAAGCTCCAGGTGTCCCTCAACTCTCACCGCTTCCCATAAAGTCTGAATCTCCTTACTTTCTGCCCTGGCAATCTTGCTACCTTGGTGATCGTATCCAACTCAATCCCCAGAAAAATCAAGGTTATACTGGGGCCCTCTGTCTTTTATCGGGCCAAAGGTACTCCAAACTGCTCTGCCATGTCCTCAGACTTCTGCAGTGCCCGCCCACAATCACCAGAAGGCGGTTGTCCCATGAACAAGAAATCATCTAGATAGTATGTGACCTCCTTGTGCCCACTCCCTCTTTTGAAAACCCACTGCAAAAAGGAGCTGAAGCCTCAAAAAGAGCACAAGAAATAGCACAACCCATAGGCAGGACCCTGTCCACATAGATGGCTCCCTCAGACTGCATTCCCAGCCAGGAAAAATTCCCAGGATGAATAGGCAACAAACGAAATGCTGATTTAATGTCGCCAACTCTGCTCCCTGTCCACACTGCCTGATCAGGCCAATGGCATCATCATCATCTGACGCATATACCACCTTGGTATCCTCCGTGGCTATAAACTCATTGACAGACGCCCCTTCAGGCCAGGATAAATGATGGATCAACCGGAAATCCCGTTCCCGTTTTTTTAGGGACCTCCCCGAAAGTAGATATCATCAGATCAGGCAACGGCCATTCCAAAAAGGGGCCCACAATCCTCCCTTCCTGAACTTCCTTGCTCAATTTTTTCCTTACTACTTCTGGAAGCTACTTGGCTGACCGCAAATTGTCAGCCCACCTCTTCCTTCTGGGTCCTTGATACCCCACCTGAAAACCTTTCCTGAACTCCCACTCGCGTCACAAAGCTGCATCTACCTCCGGATACTGCGCCAATCACGGCAAGAGTGCTTCTAACTTAATTGGCCTAGGAGCCCTTTGGGCCAGCAGGGCCCTGCTGTTGTCTGCCCCTACCCATCTTCCATTGTTCTGCACGGCTGGCCAGTGTAAAGCATTGTGCAATGGGCTGTCTGCCCCGCACTTGGAGCATTCATGCTTGAACCTACAAGTGTTCCTTTTGCAAAATCCCTTATTAAAATTCCAACAGGCCCCCGCTGTTCCTCCTGTGTAGGTACCTCTACCTGCGCTGCTAGGTGTGGCACCCACCCCTTGTTGGGCGGGACGTGGTTGAAAGGACTTGTATGTAATAGGTAGGCCACTCGCTGTATGCGTAGAGGCTGTAGATTGTGTGGACGACATCCACTGCATCCATAATTCCGAGTCCACATTCCCCCCTGGCTCCTCAGGGTTTACGCTAACGCTCGCTCTGAATTCCTCATCATAGCTGAGCCAAGCAAGCCCCTCAAAATGCATTTGGGCCTTCCTTCTGATGTCCATGTATTTAAACAAAGCAATGGCCCTGTCTGGAAATTTATCACAATATACGCTATCGTATACCAGAAATGCAGATATCCAGTTCTCCATAGTAATGGGAACCCTGGGTCTCCTAGCCAGTTCCCACTCTTCTTCCTTTGACCCTTCCTTTGCCTGTATGTGTCTATGAAGGAGTTTGAACACATCAACATACTCTCATGTCTTCGTCTTGTCTGACAAATGGGACCCCAACAGCATGGCTAAGCCCATGTAGGGCAAGCGTTTCTTGTGACCTGTGTCCTTAGCTGCCTCACTTATCGTCTCCCCTGCTTTAGCAGAATCAACCTGTGTTCCTGAAGCACATTCTTCGTCCTTCCCCTCAGACTCCTGCTGAGCCTCTCCTTCTTTACCAATCACCCCATCCCCCACTCCTATCGATTTGCACTCCTTCTTCCCCAAACCACCCTCCTGTCCCTCCCAGACAGTCCACCAATCCTTATTACCTGTTGGTATCACGTGCATCCTCATCATCCAGCTCCAGCACAACCTCACCATCAAACGCATCATCCAAACCTCGCTACTTCACTCGCTCAACTGTAGAGGTGCGCCTGGACCCTTCCAGGGTCGTCCGCTCCTTGGGTGTCGCACTGAGCACACGGTCCTTCGTGATAGGGAGGGCCTGTTGAGAACCCCCCTAGTTCGTCAGACCAACGTCCAGGGGCCGTCATGCTCCCCATGGTGTCGCCGACTTTCTGCCAACCTCACTTGCTGGCCTCGCGCTACCATCTACCGGGCCGCTCCAGGTTGGCGGGTCTACTGTGTTAAACAACCCACGAGCAGGCACCCACAACCAGTGTCCCCTGGACACGGTATCTCTGGCTCCAACCTGTCTCTCCTTTTCATCAGTGCCTCTTTCACCTTCTTGACTTGCAACGCCTGCTCCGCCTCCTGTTCTTGGGCCCTGCACAACCTTTCCAAAGGGCCTCAGTGTCCTCCACTGCCCTGCTCTCTGATCCTGGCCTCCAACTCAGCCACCGCTTCACTACATAGGCCCGCAGCCTGGCCCGCTTGCCCGGCGCCCTGTGATACTCCACCTGTGCAACTGCCTCACCTCTGGACCAACTGGTGTCTCCCCCTACCTGCTTCATCTTTGTGCCCACATTCCGCCCATGGGCACCAGTCTCCTGTCTGCTGCAGCTTGCTTTGGCCACACTCAACTCCACAGGGCCCACAAGCCTCATGTCCTCCCCTGTCTCTTCATCCTTCCCACCACTCCCCTGGGCCTCCCCTGCCGACTCCATGAAGGAGTCCACCTCCCTGCCTCCCCGTCTGCCCTCGCTGTGGGTCTCCAGGGTCCCTGTCTCCTGTGACCCCGTGAGGCTCCTACGCCTCACTGGCACTTTTGAGCTCTTTGACCTTGGGGAAAGGCTCCTCCCATTCTTCCCTATCCCCCCACCCCCTGCGCCAGGCCTTTGCTTTGAGGCTATGGTGGGCTGGGAAGGGCGTGAGTAAGAGAAGTGGCCTCGCTAGGAGCCAGGTGTTGTCACCTTGGTCCCAGTGCCCTTTAGGCCTTGATGGAAGAGGCGGAGGGGGGCAGGTTTGTCCATAGACCTTGCTGTGAGTCCACCCTTGCTGTGGTCAAAGGTGCTGAGGCTGTGAGTGGGGACATTAGGTTTGCGTTCCGGCATCAGCTCAACATCCTGTGATCTGAGACACATCTGTGGACGGGTTACTCCTTCACAACAGTGACTGATGGAGTAACCCGTCCGCCATGTCTAAATCAGGCCCCTAGCATCCCTGTGCCTACAAAAAATAAATGTGTCCTTGTGTAGCGTAACTGGTGTTCAAGTGAAGCACTCTGATGCCTTTAGGCAAAGTTCACACTATATAAAACTGCAAACAAATATATACATCTACATGTAACCGGCGATTCTGCAAGGGCAGGAAGATAGTAATTAAAGAGGACTCTTTGTAAAAACTTATCTAACTTATCCCTTGTGACATGGCTTTTCTGCCTTTGTTTAGTTTGACTATCAGTCACAGATCATTTAGGCAGCTTTAAAAACACATTTTAAAGTGCCTTTGCCTCACGCTTATTTTTTAAAGTACATATCGGTAAGAGGAAAAAAATAATGGCGTTGAGAGATTTTCTTCAGTTTCCTACCATCCAGGACATTAAAAACACCAGTCATGCCAGGAAAAAAGGTCAGGTGGGATCCCTAGCCAGATAAGGTGTTGTGGCCCTTGGGACATTTTATTTTTCCTCGCCCGGCCGGCCAAAATGCAATGCCACTAGTTATACCAGT
The DNA here is from genome assembly GCF_031143425.1 of Pleurodeles waltl. NCBI lineage: Eukaryota > Metazoa > Chordata > Amphibia > Caudata > Salamandridae > Pleurodeles > Pleurodeles waltl. The sequence continues at coordinate 1,856,279,894 of NC_090444.1, forward strand.
GTTACCTGCCCCGTAAGATTTACAAATATTTAATTTACCAAACATTTCTAGAAAAAAGTCCAGTGAGGCTAAGTGAATGGTGATCCATGAAAGGGACGATCCGGGAATGTGGGCCAGGTTTTTAGGGGTGCCCCGGCCTGATTCTGATGCCAGCCCATCCCTGTGCAGGAGGCACACAGTCCCCCGTACCTCACAATGGGAGGTACGTGTTTAGCGATCTTACTCGCTAGTGGGGGGCCCGTTTGGTGCCCAGGCCTGTGGGTTGCCCCAGTGTGACCCTCTTGGCAGGGCCGGTGACTTGCCATTGCCCGAGGGCCCGTGACGGAGGCCAGCCGGGAGGCGGGGGGTGTTTCAGCTGCAGATAAGCTCACTCCTGCCAGGGCCGCCTTGGCACTGGTGCTCACCCCCAAAGGCAGAGCAGGGGTGGGAGCTCAGTCTAACCAAGAGCCGAGCCTGGCTGACTCATTCTCATGTGCAGGAGGACAAACTGAGCAGGGACAGCACGCGGTCTCACCCCCCTCTTTGTGCCTGAGGTGACCAGGGGTGCAGGAGACAATAAATTTTTTTGGGGGGGTGGGGGTGCAGGGACAGCCTTGGTGATCTTCCATTGACCTTTACAAATCCCCGTTGTTTGCGAATCGCTTGCTCCGATTACCTATAGAATCGCGTGCTCCGATTACCTATAGAATCGCATCGTTTTTAAGTGAAATAGGGAGAGAGGTAGGATGTTGTCACAGTTTGAAGGTATGTCTTCATGTTATTTACATTTGAAAAGTAATTAAACCAGATGTGAAAGAACATACTGATGAGCCTTAGGGGCAGAGTTAAGAAAAGTGGCCCTGCACACAGTGTAGCGCCACTTTTCATGCACCCCTTAGCGCCCCCTAACGCCACCATGTGTGTGCTCCGTATTTTAATATGTATGGCACACCATGGCTGTAGTTAGGGGACTAGCATCACAATTTTTTATGCTAGTCTGGCGCTTTGCAGGATTAGCACAATTTGTTTTTACTCTAATCCAGCTAAGCATCCAGAGGCCCATGGGAACCTCCTTTTAACTTTAACGCCTGCTCTGAGCAGGCGTTAAAAGTGCTGAAAAAATAGCACGCGGATATCTCTTAGATTGCCTTGCGTCATTTTTGTTGGCCTCCCTAACGGGGGAACGCCCCCTTTGCATACATTATTGCTGGCGCAGGCATAATGTGGCACAAAGGGTTACAAAGTGGCACAATGCATGCATTGCGCCAGTTTGTAAATATGGCGCGGCGTTTTTGGCCTTCTAATGCCACATTAGTTTTTAAAAAAAATGACACTAACGTGGCGTTAGAATGGTGCTAGGCCTGCTTAAATCTCGGCCTAAATGTTCCCAGTGACATTCCTAGCCCTCAAAATGTAACTGGGCCAGTTAGAAACCACTCTTTCTTGCTGCATGCATCTTTAATAAAATCATGAACTTTAATTTGAAAAATCAAATATTTTCCCGCCCCATTCAATGCAGAGAACAAATTCTTTTGCCATTGTGTGTATGTCAAGTGACTCCATCATCTCTTTATGTATGTTGCACATGGCAACACAATTCAGTCTTTTCTGGTACATAACTTGTCTAAGGTCAACTTTCAGTCAGCAGAGACCACTGAAGCTTCTCTCAGCCTCACAAGACTATAGTGGAATAACTAAAAGAATCTTTAGTATCAACAAGTGTAAAGAAAGCTCTCTCTGTTTAAAGCATTTATCAGCGTATGTCTGCCAGTTTCAGGACTGTAGAGAACTTCAGTATACTTGATAATACATCTAATTGTTAGAAATGGGGACTCTAGTTGGCAGTCAGTTTGCACCCTGTTCAAGTAGGGACCCTCACTCTAGTCAGGGTAAGGGAGATACCCGCTCAGATAACCCCTGCTCACCCCTTTGGTAGCTTGGCATGAGCAGTTAGGCTTATTTCAGAGGCAATGTGTAAAGTATTTGTACACACGCACACAGTAACACAGTGAAAACATTACAAAAGGATTCCACACCAGTTTAGAAAAATAGCCAATTTATCTGAATAAAACAAGACCAAAATGCCAAAAATCCAACATACACAATTCAAGATATCTCTTTTTAAAGGTTTAAAAGAGTCTTAATCCATAAGAATCAATGGTTATGTCCTTTTAACAGACAGTACCTGGGATGCGTAAAAAAACAGACGATGAGGGCTGCAAAGGAGGTGATGTGTCAGAAAATCAAGCGATGCGTCAATTCTTTACTACATAGGGGAGGCGATGCGTTGATTCTTTCCTCGCAGGTGAGGCAATGCATCGATTCTTTCCTCGAAGGTGAGGTGATGCGTGTTCGTTACTGCGGTGTGGGGTCGATGAGAGAATGATGCCCAGAGATGATGTGTGGGAGATCCAGACACGCTGTGTTGATGGGTCTGCACTGAAACAAGTGCTGCATTGACTCTTCTGCTGCAAGACCAGCGCTGCATCAATTTTTCAGCAGCGGGGTATGCGCTACACTGTTTTTTCTGCTGTGGCATGCTGATGTGTGGATTCTCTTCTTCAAGTCACCAGCTTCCACTTCCAAGGGCCAAAGGACTGGGTTTGGCACCACTTGTCAAGTCAGGACTGTCAGCAGAAGAGTCCAGGCACTGGCAGATGAAGGTTTTGATGTCCCTGAGACTTCTTACCAGGCGGCAAGCTCCGTTCAAGCCCTTGGAGAACCCTGGAAGGCAGGATGTACAAAGCAAAGTCCAGCCCTTTCTCTCCCAGGATTGAAGCAGGAAGCAGCAAGCAGCAGGCCAGCACAGCAAAGCAACAGGCAGAGTGGCAGTTCCCCCTGCAGCATCCAGCTCTTCTTCCTGGCTGAATGTCCTCAGTCCAGAAGTGTTCTAACTTTGCGGGATCACAGGTCCAGTACTTATACCCATTTCTGCCTTTGAAGTGGGCAGGCAAACTTTAACGGAAAGTCTTTGTAGTGCACAAGACCCTGCCCTGACCCCAGACACACTGCAGGGGGTTGGAGACTGCTTTGTAAGGACAGGCATGGCCATATTCAGGTACCAATGTCAGCTCCCCCCACCACTCTAGCCCAGGAAGACCCATCAGGATATGCGGGACACACCTCAGCTCCCTTTGAGTGAATTCACAAACAGCCCAACTGTCATCCTGACCCAGACGTGTATTCCACAGACAGGCAGAGAATGGTTAAGCAAGAAAAAGTGGCATTTTCAAACTTACAATTTAAAAACCAACTTCACCAAAATATATATTTTTAAGTTGTAAGTTCAGAGACCCCAAACTCCATATCTCTATCTGCTTTTAATGGTAAATTACACTTAAAAGATATTTAAAGGCAATCCCAATGTTACCCTATGGGTGTGATTGCCCTTGCAACAGTGAAAACCGAATTTAGCAGTATTTCATTATCAGGACATGTAAAACACACAAACACATGTCCTACCTTTTTAAATACACTGCACCCTGCCCATGGGGCTGGTTGTATGATGGAACCACGCATGCTAGAGCAACGCATGCCTTAACAACACGGTCAGAACGACAACCGCATTGTTTCCACGCATGCCTTTACCCGGCATGTGTGGAAACGGCATGCGAAACGGCAAGCCCCTGAGCCCTAAAAAAAACTACCCTGACCTTCCCACCCCACCCATAAAAACTAAACTACTCCGACACCACCTACCCGCCCTGAGCCCTAAAACATTCCCCCCTAATAAGTAAACTACCCCGACCCCCACCCACCCTAAATCCTAAAACAAAAACGATCCTGACCCTCCTACCCCCACCCCACCCCAAAAAAATTACCCCAAACCCCCACCTGTCCTGAGCCCTAAAAAAACTACACTGACCCCCCAACCCCTGCTCCTAAACACTGAAGTACCCCGACAACCTCCACCCACCCTAAGCCCTAAATCCACCCCATTGCTAAAAACTACCGACCAACCCTGCCCCAACCCCACTTACCTCACCACATCCTCTCCTGATCCTTTCTCCTCTTCTCTCCTCCCTCCTCCCGCCCTTCCTTAAACCTTCCCCGACCCCTAAAAAAACAACTACCACGCCCCCACCCTAAGCCCTAAAAAAATAACCAAATTCCCCCATCCCGCATCCCGCCCCTAAAACAAAATAGTCCGACCCCCCCCACCTTAAGGCCTAAAAAAAGAAATACCTAAATCCCCCCACCCTGCCCCTAAAAAAAAAAGCCTGACCCCTCTCCCACCCACCCCAAGCCCTTAATCCACCCCACCCCTAAAAACTACCCCCAACCCTGCCCCAGTCACACTTACCTCACTGCATCCTCTCCCGATCCACTCTGCCTTTTTCTGTGCCTTAACCACGCAAATGCGTAGTTTGGCACATGCCTGGTTAAGGCAAAGAAAAAGGCAGTCGTTCTGGCAAGTGTGGTTACGCTTACATGGGAAACGTCCGCGTTGTTTACAACGCATTGTTTAGGACGTTTCCCCTTGGGGCTGCCTTGGGCCTACCTTAGGGGTGCCTTACATGTAGTAAAAGGGAAGGTTTGGGCCTGGCAAGTGTGGACACTTGCCAAGTCGACATGGCAGTTAAAACTACACACAGACACTGCAGTGACAGGTCTGAGCCATGTGCACAGGGCTACTCATGTGGGTGGCACAATCAGTGCTGCAGGCCCACTAGTAGCATTGGGCACACAGGGTGCAATATACTAGGGAATTACTAGTAAATTAAATATGCCAATCATGGATAAACCAATCACCAATACCATTCAGACAGGGAGCATATGCACTTTAGCACTGGTTAGCAGTGGTAAAGTCCCTAGAATCCTAAAGCCAACAACCACAAGTGAGAAAAAATAGGCGGAAGAAGGCAAAACGTTTGGGGATAACCCTGCAAAAAGGGCCAGGTCCAACACTAATTGAGCTGAAAGTAGCAAAGGGTCAGTTTCTTCGTAGTGAGCAATAGTGGCAATGCCATTGCCTAATAAAAGGCAGCTCTTCAAGATGTTTTCAAAATACTGAGGGTGACAATAATCCCTGACATTTAGAGGGTGAAAAATGTCTGCTGCTCCATCATCTATTGGCACAGTCGTGGCAGTTCAATGCCATTAAGATGGTACTTAGCAGTATAAATGCTGTACGGATTATTGGAGTCGTGCAGACTGTCGAAAGATCCGTTATTGCAAAGCTTTAGTATTGCACTTTTTTGCTACATTCACAGCAGCAAGTGGTCCTGATATAGTTTGCTGGCGCCCTTGCATGGCAATATTCAAACATTCCAGAAGCTGCAGTACTTGGAGGACAATCTGAAAACCTAGAAAGCTTGTTCCTTTCTAAACCTGTACCAGCAAACCCTGAGCACAAGCAGACACATCACCATTTATCCTGGAAGTTTGTTCTTGTTCTAGGGTTTCCTGAATAGGTTTGTAGTTAGCCGTTACATTTTGTACAGCTTTTACACCGACCGTCCAGCACATACGGAGAAAAAGGGAATATGTACAAAATAGAGAAATGACATAAAACTCCAAGGACAGGTACAAAACGAGAGAAGAAATATGGGCATGAGAAGTATAGAAAGATATGAATAAAGAGCCCATAGGGGAGACACAGGAGAGAAAGAGAGGTGCATTTGTAGCTAGAGAGACAGCTAGGAAAAGGAAAAGAAAATGAGAGACTGAGTGAAGAGCATAGGTAGAATGAGAGATATCGAGGAGAGGAAAAGTAGAGAATGAGAGGAAGCAAGAAGAAGGACTAGAGAGAGATGCAAACAAGTATTTGGAAGAATGAGAGGTGTTCGTAGCAAGTTAGAAAGTAGTATGGGGACAGGGGGAAAGGCAGAGGGGGAGGCAGAGAAAGAAATGTTGGTGCTATACATGGATAAACAGAAATACACCGAGCTAGAAAATCAGATAGTTGTCCTTGGTGGTAGTGAAGGTGAAAAGGGGGAATAGAGAAAGGGGTGAGAGAATAAAAGGGTTTTTATGGCTTTCTGTGAGAGGGAGTGATGGAGCAGATAATGTCTATACAATTAATTAAAAAGCAGCATTTAGAATGAGTTCCCGCAGTGTTTTCAGATTCATATCAAGTCTCTACCCACAGTACAAAAGACATCACAAACCAAATTTCATGCGATTCCCGCTTGTAGAGGGGCTCCGGAGTGACAACCAAAAGAGGAAACCTGATGTGTACAACCGGAGATGCCTGCTGCAACTTTTCAGGGAGCTCGGCAGTCACCCAAAGGTGCTACGCAGGGTCTGAAGGTGACCAAGGAAGTCAGGCATTGAGTGTGAGCAGGAACATCTGGGGAATGAAAGTAAAATGAGGAGCAATTTAAGGAATATGAGGATGATCAGGCATCTCCGGCACCTAATGTGAGCAAGAGCTTGAGGGACGTATGTCCTGAGGAGGAGCCTCTAAGACGCCCGAGGGTGGCCAAGAGCCTCAGAGAAACGAAGGTGAGCAGGAAACTTGCACATTAAAGGGTGACCAGAAGCCAGAGGTAACTGAGAGTGAGCAGATCCCTGGGACAGGCAGGGACATTAGAGACACAAGAGTTAGCAATGTTTTAGGGAGATGAAGATGACGGGGAGCCTTGGGGATCTAAACCTATTAATACCCTTGAAGCTCCTGCTCGCCCCACAGACCTGTGTGAGTACTGGGGAGATCAGGATCCTAGGGTCCTTAGGGTGAGGGGAGTACCGGGTGATTTGACCTGAGGGAAAACATAGGAATCAGAGCATCTCAGATGAACATGGTTCTCAGTAACCCAAGAGTGAGCTGTTGTGTCTGGGTAGGAGGGAACAAGAGCTACAGGGCCCAGGAATGAAGAAGGAAATGGTATTTCCCTAATTGGTGTACAGACAGAATATTGATTTCATTAAAGGCACGGAGGCTAGCATTATGATGATAAAACTGGAAATCATTAAATTCATGAGTTAAGGCCCAATCTTAACTCCCACTCCAACTACAGTCTTTAACATGGCACAAAACTTTTCATACAAAAAGTAAGACACTACAATATAAAACATTGTTTATTATATCAATGGTCTACACACTCATCATATATAGACATTCACACAGTCATCATGCGCCACCAAAACCTCCATAAAACACCAATACACCCACCTTCATACATGCATCCACCAACTGGCAAATGACAAGATGCCCATCATCATGTGGCCATCCACCAATTATCATGTATGACTGCACGCAAACACTTATATGTCAACGCAACTTCCAGTATACGCCCACACACCTCCATCAGTGAATCACACACTTGCATTCATATGGTCTTGTTGTGTAGCCATTTTAGTTATAGCTCAATGCACGTTATTTTAACACACTAGGCCGCTGTGCACTTTAACCTAGATATATTTTATTCAGCTTCGTCTTATTAGTGTTACAATAACCATTTTTACGGTCTTGTTCTATTTCCGTCTATCTAACTGTTTTTGCCTAGGCCAGCACTCTTTTCTCAAACAAGACATTCTTGATCACTCTGTGCTTCTTCCAAGGCTACAGCACGGTACATTGCCGGTGAACGTGGTAGAAGTTTAGTCTCCCACATTCGTAGAAATACACATCTTTACGTAGGGACACTTTCTCAGAATATCAGCTGTGTTGTTATAAAAACACTTCCTTGTCCCTTACATGTTAGAGGGAGATTCCAGCCAGGGAACCACGACTGTATGCTGATTGCGGAATGCTTCTCTACAGATGCTAACGCAGACCGCAGGCCTTTGCTCAGGTATGGGGGTTGATGTCTTCCCAGGGGAACCTGAAGGACAGAATTAGAGCTTAATATGCTGTGCTCTATCCTAGCTCAGGTAGGGATTAGCCCATCGAAAATAGTGACAATACGATAGCGTTGTTTTTATGCTTCACTCTTCCCGTCACAATTTTAATACTGTCATGTTGTGTCGTCCTGGTTATTGCGGCTCATGCTTTGCTATCTAAGATGCAGTTGTTTTATTAAACTCATTATTGAAACATATACTGCTTCTGTTTGTCATTTATATATGAGACTGAATTGTAAGTGAGAGAACTGGATGAGACCTGAGTGACCACGACTTCCCTGAGAAGCCAAGCATGTCATGTGCTCAGCTGCCCAATCATCACTATTCTTTGGTGGGGATGAGGCACTGTTAGTTAGCCGGAGCAATACCCAGATTGGAGCGACAGGTGTCACCCGCAGTGGGTTAGACTTAGTCTCCCACTCCGCGGGCGATTCTGCCGCTCAAAATCCAGTAGTCTCATTAGAATAATGAGAGCCTACGTGACATGGCGCTGCCAACGTTTGGTCAGGCTCTAATTTTCAGGTCCTCCGGAGTATCTCTGTCTCATTATATATGATGACGCCTCAATACCGTATACGGAGACGTTCGTGGTACTGAGGATTTCCACCCCAGCTACGTAGGCTATCCTAGTTGCAGCTGGAGGTTGTACAAGCTTGAACTTTAAAAGGAAAACCCTATTTGGTGTGCCTTCTCTGAGCTTATAGTCTGTTTATAATGGTGAATCCACAGCAGGTACAAATAGCAGTTAATATGAGACAACCTCTAACTGCACATTTATTAGCAAATGGCCTAACGCCCCAGGGGGGTCCAGTCACATTCGTGGTGGATGCTCATGCAGCTTATAGAACAGAACTTTTTTATTCTTGGGTCACATTTCCAGCAGTTGATTGGAACACAAATACATTTCATCATTATACACTTGCAAATGCGCCTGGACAATACAGAGCATACGCATATTTAGAAATACCTTTATCGTATCAAGAACATAAGAATTGGCTTGATGGCGTCCTACTCCACACACTATTACAAGTAAGGTTAGGTCCTCTAAGTAATGATGGTCCTACCTGGCCTTTATTGGCCACCCATACACCACATCCTGAAGTTGCAAATTTAGCAGTGGCTGAGGTTCGTCATTTATATACTGAATTAACAGCGATATATAGACGATTAGTGCAATTCGTAATGCAAACATTAAATACAAACCCAGCACGTGCTGCTCCAGCACATCTACATTCAGCAACGCCAGGTATAAATCCTGCGACTGTACATTCAATAATGGGTAAAGTACCCGCCAAATGGGAGGAAACTCTGTTTTGGTTAGCACAAAAGATTAATACGCTGGAGGCAGTATTTCCCCATATGGGACCTCAGGATAAACATAGAATATTAACAATGTGCTTGCCTTTTGGGATGGTCCCTACAGTAGATAACTGTTATACCTGGAACACTGTATTTGCCGCGCTCTATACAACTGCACACAGTACACCAGCACTTGTCAATTTACCGGAGGTGTTAAAACAAATTCAAGATGAATATGGGGCTGCCCCGGCCCTAGATTTGGGGATGCAATTGATGGGCAATTTTGCCACAGTATCCTCAATCATTTTAAGTAACCTTAAAGGGGAAGTTGTTGCACTTGCACATGCGACTCCATGACGTTCCGCAACAGGATCAGGAACGCGAGCTGCCTAAAAAAATCACAGAAACATATTCTAGCATAGGTCGAGACAGTTTAGGGGCCAGACCATCTAAACCACAATTTCAGGGCAAATCTAATAAAGATTTTCCCAAGCAAGCCCCTAAGGGTAATAAGAAACGCTGGGATAAAAAAACAACAAACTCCTAAAAAAGAGACGGGGGAATCTCCGCGTACGGAGACCCTGCAGAATAGATATAATCTCAGAAATTGAGATAATATAAAAACGCCTGATAGATATCAATATACTGATACACACCAATATCGTTCCTTTCAGGACTCATCGGAAAAACAAAATGAGAGAGGTGGGCGATCAGAGCGAAGGACAGAGTACGTGAAACCGAGACAGGAATCACAATGCTCTTCAGAGGTTTCTGTTAAAAAGGAAGAGAAAGCCACCCAACAAAAACCAGAATTCAAAAAGAAAAAAGTGGCAGCAGTCACAGCTCGACATGCCACTCAGGAAGAGGGTCCTCTTGAAGAACAAGAAGTGGGCTCTAGCACTGCTAGACAGCGCGGCAGAGGTCACAATAGTTCGCCGGAACCTTCTAGAGCATCTGGAGGTGAAAGCAACTGATGACTTTATACAAGTTGAAACTGCAGACATGCGAGTCTCCACGCCTGATAGGGTATATGAAGTAACGCTACAGTTAGAAGGAGACATTGAGCGCATAATAGACGCAATCTTTTGGGATTGTGTAGTAAACATATATGATGTTTTGTTGGATGAACAAGATTGGCCACCTGAATTTGTCCGCACCTGCCCATATGGAGAAGACGTTATTAAGCCTTCCTTCCCGCCCCTTGTTCCAGAGGAACTAGCTGAATCCTATGCCATTGATTGGGCTTTGGCACAGGCACCTGCATTATACCAAAATCACGTAGGATGGGATAAAGAATCCCCCTACCATGTAATTCCAATTAAAAATGAACCTCAACCCCAACCTCAGTATCCTATAAAACACAAAGCAAAAGCACCTGTGAGAGAAATACTCACGCAATTAGAGTACCAGGGCGTACTTGAATCCTGTGTCTCCCCAATGAATAATCCATTATTCCCAGTAGCCAAACCAGACTATTCATATAGAATATAGAATAGTCTTAGACTACAGACACTTAAACACACTTATGCTATACAAAACTCACATAGCACAGCACTAATGAACAATATAGTGCGTAAAAAATACAAAACAACACTGGACATTTCCAATGGTTTTTTCTGCCAGAATATAGTGCCTGAGAGTAGAGACTTAACAAATTTCAGCACACTAGGCTCTCAGAAAAAAATCTGTTGTTTACCTCAGGGGTATAAGAACAGTCCAGGACTGTTCAAAGCTCGTGTGACAGCAATTTTGCACTAGATTGCCCCTGAAGCATTGTCCTATGTAGATGATATCTATCTTACAGATGACGAATTACTACAACATCTAAGACGGGTAGCCCGCATTGTTGTAGGATTTGCTGAATTTGGCTACAAATTCAATTTAAAAAAAACAAAAATTGCCGTCCTCAGCATCCTGTTTCTGGGATATGAGCTATCAAGTGAAGAAAAGAGTCTAGCGCCACAATTCTTAGAGAAATGCGCACAGTTACAACCACTAAATACGATTAAAAAACCCCAATCTCTATTGGGTTTTCTAAATTTTGGCAGAACTTACATTCCAATTTTCGCTACATGCATAAAACCTTTATATGATCTGATACGTCCCGATTTTTCAAGTAAATTCTGGACAATTGAACATACACGCATTCTTCGAGATTTGCAAACAGACATGCTTGCAGCACAACACTTACACACGAGGGACAACAAAACACATTTGGTCATCAGAGTAATAGCTGGTGCCATCGGTTTCACCTATGTGACATTCAATGAAGGTGAGACAGTCCCGATTGCATACAAATCACACTTATATTCAGCGGCAGAACAACGCTTTGCTCCCACTGAGAAAATTCTCACTGCTGTACAGATGGCTGTCATTAAAGAAAGACGTCTTGTCCAAGGAAAACGCATTATTGTCGTTTCTCCGATCCCAGCCCTAGAGGCTGTTACAAAAGCCAGCATTCCAAACGCAAAAGCATTACATCCACGTTGAATACAATCTATGCAGGCAAACCTTGCAACCTTCTAACATCTATCACCCCCAGATCCCCCTTTTACCCCACCACTGTTTGTCCATGTATTCACTCCCCTACCCATGACACCGAGACCACTTCCGGTTCACTGAGCAATCATGACAACGATGCTCCTTCCATCTTGCAGGCACATTGCCCACCAAACCTAGTGCTGCTGCCTAGGCCCGCAAGCACTTCCCGGATCAGGACCAGGCCAGTTCCAACAGAGGAACATCACCAACCACTGCAAGCCTCACGGGCAAACATTGGTATCAACCCATCTCTGCTCCCTCAGCCACATCTGCCAGACCAACCCCCGACAGCCAACTTTACAAACCCCGGGCATTTAGACAGGACAACTCAGCCACAATCTGGGGTACGACTTGTCTCATGGAACGTGGCAGGTCTGAAATCTGTTTTTCCCCTTCCATCCTTCTCCTCATTTATTGACGAACATGACATATGTCTCCTCCAGGAAACATGGTCACTCGACCCACTCTTCCGAACAGGCTACACAAATTTCCACATCCCCGCTGTGGCCAGCACGAGAGGCAGGCCCTCAGGGGGGTCTGACCATCTGGATCAAAACATCACTTAGCTGCCATATATCACAGCTACCTACCGTCTCTCCCGACCTGTTAGGCCTTCGTCTATCCTTTGGGCCTGACTCTGTGGTGAACATCTTTAATATCTACACTCGAGGGGTCAGGGGGGGTCAAGTCTCCAAAACCCTCTGCGCCCTCGTAGCCCTCTTACAAAATTATCCCCGCCATCACAAAACCATTGTGGCTGGGGACTTCAAAGTCACATTCGAACCCCTTGACTGGGACGATCTCAGGTCCACCCGCAAGGAAGATCAAGCCTGGTCTATCCCCGCCCTGTCAATCCCACCCATCAAGAGGTGGACGTCGGTTGCTATTCAGGTCAAATCACTGACCATGGAGTTACGACTCATGGCGCTAAATGGCAGAACCAATTCAGACACCAACGGTAGTCACACGTACAACAAAACGAACCACACCAGCAGAATCGATTATTGCCTATTCGATATAAGATTATGGCCTCTAGTCATCAATATGACAATCATCGAAAGGACTGAAAGTGATCACAACCCTCTCTCTGTCCACACATTAGCCCTAGGTAACCTCCCAGCCACGTCTAACCCCGCAGCAGTAGCACCTGAGGGTATTAGCCTGGCCAACAACAAAAGACACCTAAAATGGGACATCGTGGCTCGGCCCGCACTCATCAACGCTGCCAATAACACCCTAAAATCCACACTAATGGACCTAGAGGCAGGTTCTGCAACTCCCCACCAGGAAATAAGCACAATCCACACCTCCTGCTTTAGGAATTTCGCAGCCCACTTCTCAGCACCCCCAGCCCACGACGACAAATGACCCAAAGGCAGGCACCGCTGGTTCAACAAAACGTGTCGGTCCCTAAACAAGCGCCTAGTCCAAGCCATTAAATCCAAGGACCCCACCGCCATCCGCGTAGCTAGGAAGTCCTATAAATCTGCAATATGCATAGCCAAGCGTGATCAAGATAACAAATGGTGGACAGCACTCAGCGACGCTGTGCGCAAGAGGAATTATAGTCTGTTCTGGTCCCTGGCAGCGCGAGGCCCAGAAACCAGTGGTTTGGACATTACAACCAACATTGCCCCAAGAGACTGGATAGTCCACTTTAGTAGTCTGTACTCCCCTGATCATGACAGCCCCACCTCTGTTTGTACGGGCCCCCTCCTATTTCACTCATTAGCACCCACCACTGCAGCACCCCTGTTGTTCTCTCAAAGTGATATAACCTATTCTCTAGGCACTTTAAAACGCGCAGGGCCCCTGGATCAGACTGCGTCCCAGCAGACCTATTCTCAACAGACCTAGCATCCTGGTCAAGATACCTCACCATTCTAGCTAACGCAATAGCATCTGGGGCGCCAATTCCCGACTCTTGGAAAGCGGCCATTGTTATTCCAATCTTTAAAAAGGGCGACAGATCTCTTCCCTGTAACTATAGACCTATTAGCCTAATTGACTGTGTCCAAAAAGTCTTCTGCCACTGCCTCCTAGGGAAGATCGAAGAATGGATAACTGACCACGATATCCTTAGCCCCCTCCAAGCCGGTTTCCGAAAGAAGATTTCCACCACTGATCAAGCCCTCAGATTCCTATTATTATATTGGAAAACAGTGTTCATTGGTAAAGGCAGCCTTTATGTAGCTTTTGTGGACCTCAAATCTGCTTTTGACCTACTACCTCGCAACAAACTTTGGGTCACTCTCTCTCGGATGGGAATCCCGGAACACATCCTTGCCATTTTGATACGACTCCACGAGGACAACTACGCACAAGTCAGGTGGGGCAACAAGGGCCAACTAACCAATAGAATTCACGTTTCCCAGGTTGTGCGGCAAGGTTGCGTACTTGCCCCGACCCTCTTTTCCCTGTATATCAATGAAATTGTCCCCTCCCTCCTCAGACTGCAGGCTGACGCACCTTCACTTGGCACACAAAAAATCCCAGTCTTACATTTTGCCGATGACACTCTTTTGATATCCAAGACCCCCAGTGGTCTAAGGAAACTCCTTGCATGCTTCGAGCATTTCTGCTCATCCCAGGGACTCGAAATCAACGCCTCAAAAACAAAACTAATGACCCTTAATCCCCACAGATCTTTCAAAGGGAAATTTACTTTAGAGGGCTCCTCACTTGAGAAGGTGGGCATTTTCAGCTACCTGGGCATAACACTCACTGACAACATGTCCTGGAAGCCACACATAGGAAAACAAGCCCTTAAATTAAGACAAACAACTGGGGCTCTACTAAAAAATTTCCACCTCTCACACACAAAACCAATTCGCCCAGCATTACAGTTATACGAAGCCCAGGCAGTTTCCTCAGCGCTTTACGGGGCTGAACTTTGGGGTTATACCAAAACCCAAGACCTAACCACCACTGAAAACAACTTCCTAAGAAACCTTGTGTCCCTTCCGCTAAGCACCCCACTGTTCCCTCTTTTCAAGGATCTCAGCATCAAACGCATTGGTCACAAAGCCCGCCTGCGACCTCTGCTGTACTGGCGGCGTCTCTGGACCACTACGGAGCTTGACATCTTCACCGAAGCTCTACAGGTCATCCTAAAAGCCGACCACCTTCACAGAATCCCCTGGCTACGATCCATCAAGGATTTACTATACTCTCTCGGGCTCGATGATCTCTGGAACTCACCAGCCACGTCAGTCTTTCCCTCGAAAAGCAAACTAAAGAAACTATACTGGCATATGGCCAACCACGAAGACACACGGGCTGCACTCCACACTACATTATCTTGTGACTTTGCCAACCTAAAAGAGTCATGCAAGTACGAAACTTTTTGGGACCTAATCACGGCCCCAAGGGAAAGGAAACTGTACTTCCAGCTCCGCATTGGAACACTCCCATTAAGACTTTTCACCAGCAGCTGGTCACACAATGAATCCACCGCATGCCCTGCTTGCAAAGCCCCCGTCGAGAATCTCCCTCAACTCCTTTTTGCTTGCCCCGCGTATACTGCCCCCCGTAGGAAATGGCTGGCCCCGGCATGCAGACTACTGGGAGCACGCTGCTCTGCGCTAGCTCTGCGAATCCTTAGATCAGACACCAGGCCAACGCTAGTGATCGCCATCGCCAAATTCCTCGGAGCTAGTTGGCTTGTCAGAGGGAAAACTCTTCTGGACAAAGACTCCAAATAAGACTGTCCCAACATCCTGCGCAGCGCATCTCATTTCATTTCATTTTATCTCATTTTATTCCATTTTTATTCAATTTTTTTTTTCTTATCTTTTACTCCCTTTTATCACTATATTTACCTGCAATTTTATTGTGTATTTATTTGTATTTATTACTGCTCGCGCTTTTTTGGCTCTTGTAGCCGCAATAAAGCTTCTTTGAATTGAATTGAATACAATGGGCTACGTCTTTGACAGCCACTGATGTAGACTACATTTTTGACCCAAAGTTACAAACTCAAGAATTTTTACAGTACGAAATAGAATACCCAGTTCCAGCAAATATATTGCCTATTGAACAATATCATAGTCATGTACACCAATGGCTTGGCACAACCTGTAATTGGCACAAAACACCAATATTCTGCTGCTTGCGCAGTCGTAAGTGGCTACATGGAGGGCGATACATTTTGTACCCTACATACTTTACGCAAACCCTAGGGGATTGCACAGCACAGTTGGCAGAACTAAAGGCTCTGCTGATGGCACTGGAACATACGGATCCTGCACAGCTTGCACTGATTGTTTGTGATTCATATTATTATGTCCAGTCCTTTAATGAATACCTGCATTATTGGCGCCAGAATGGGTTCAGGGATTCCAAAGGCAACACCATCAAACACAGACTTCTGTGGGGGAAAGTAGCAGATCTGAAAGAGACGCTACCAAATGTCCACGTTGTACATACACTTGGACACCAGCGCGTTGGGATACATGTCGCTGGA
Source organism: Pleurodeles waltl (assembly GCF_031143425.1). Classification (NCBI taxonomy): domain Eukaryota; kingdom Metazoa; phylum Chordata; class Amphibia; order Caudata; family Salamandridae; genus Pleurodeles; species Pleurodeles waltl. Next base: position 1,856,295,966 of record NC_090444.1, read on the forward strand.
AATACATTGGCTGATGAAGCCGCAAAGTCAGGAGTGGCTGTGGCTGCTGTAGCTGCAGTGACTCGTTTGAGTTCAAAACCGGACGCAGACATATGGGCTGCCGTGACAGCTACGGCTGATGGTACGCCCTATCCTAAAGGATTTCCTGACAAATATTCCTACTGAATGGGAGGTATGCTGAACGCTGAGGTTAAGATACCAGGCATAGGGGTACGAGACATTCCCAATAGAGATATAAGATCACAATTGATTAAAGAAGTGCATGAGGGGGTGGCATCTGCCTAGGCTGGTGTGGCGACTACAATTTCGATTTTACAGGCCCGTTATTGGTGGCCAGGTCTCTATAAAGAGACCAAGCAGTATGTCCTTTGTTGTGACATCTGTCAACAAATTAAAGTTTCCACCGCCAAACACCCGCCGCAGACACCCCTCTTGATTTCAGATAAACTATTACAATGTGTGTACTTGGATCATTTCGGTCCCCTAACACCGGATAGTGCATACAAGTATAATTTAGTCGCTGTTAATTCATGCTCCCGATTTTTATGGGTGTTGCCACAACGCTAGTCTGACGCTCGGACTGTTATTAGAAATTTGCGAATCTTTATCGGTACATATGCGGTTGCGGCTTTCCATTCGGACCAGGGCCCTGCTTAACGCCTCAAGGGCATTCAGGGACACCATGGCTTCATTGGGGGTCCAACTCCAGTACTCATCTTCATTTCATCCCGAGGGAAATAGTGTTGTGGAACGATTAAACTGTGATTTAAAGTAATCCTTAACAGCCAGAGTCTTAGGTACGGGTCGTAGTTGGCTTAACCACCTATATGGAGTCCAGAGAGCACTTAATAATCTGCCTAGAAGGTCCCTGGGGGGTCGTACTTCATATGACTGCCTGTTCGGAACTCTAATGTATGTTCCGGATCTTGATGGTCCTGGCGTGGAGGAAGCAGAAACACCTTTTGACATAAATGAACGTGTCACTGTCTTACAGGAATTGCAACTGTTCAGTGACGATAATTCTACTATCAGTGCTGCCTCCACAGGAATCAAGGATGTGCCTGTAACATCTACCGGCTAGATTCCCAGAGTTGGGGATCTTGTACGTGAGAAAGTCGCTGTCAAAAAGGAATTTGGCCCTTCTTATCGAGCACCAGTCCCAGTATTAGGGATACACGGTACCAGAACTGTAATTCTACCACCGTTGGCAGGTGCCAAGGAAAATCGTTTTGTCTCCATCGACAATGTCAAATTACACCATGTGGCCGATCCTGCACAGCCGACCAAGAGGAACATCCAGTATTTCCCAAATCCCTGTCACTACTGGTCAAGATGTTCCTCTACAAGTTGTTTATACTAACAACCGACACCTCTCCCAGCTTGGGGAGGGTGGAAGATGATCTTGCATTGGTTTCATTAACATCACACAATATAGAAATGGTTGACCGTGTTGATTCAACTCCAGCACAGACGGATGGTGCTATCTATAGTGTGCCACCACGGGATACACCAACTCCACCACTGACCACGGCTCTACTATTTGCACAAACTGCTTCTGGATATTTTGCTGACTTCAATTAGGACTTCTCAGACTCATTCGCCTTTTCGACAGCTGACTTGTCAAGAGCACGTAAGCTAAAAAACTGGCTTAAAGAAACTTATTTTGTATTTCAATGGAGCTATCTATGGCTCTCTTTGACTGTCCTAGCTTTCCTACTTTGGATTGGTTTTGTTATCACCTTTTTCTTATTAATACATGGTAATTTTCTTCATGAAAAGTCAACAGTTGATTTGGTGGAGGAGGTCTTAAAACCACATTTTTCATCACATAAGGTCCGAAGAGACTTATCATTTGTGAACATTTCCGCAGTACCAATTCCTGATGGGATTGTTTGGGACAAAGTAATATTTGATATATGTGGTCCCGCGGAAGTAATTCAAATACCATATGTGTTCAAATGATCAATTAATGATATTGTAATACCAGGCATTGTTTCTGATGATTGGGATGTGAGAACAGTTGATTTGATGATGACTGAATTGCAATATTATACTGTGTTTGAAAACGAAGATGTTTATCAATCTAAAGAAAATTATAGTGATATGTTTTGCTATAATTATTATGGGCACCATTTCATGCATAGAGCGAGCAGCCCCAAAACTGTTTTTAATTATACACAATGGGAACATTGTCCGACTCCACCACAGGGGAGTTCCAAAACATATTCTGAAAAGTTTACATATTTTTCTGGGCACAGTGTAAAAAATGCTGAGTCATATTATTTTAAGGTACCACCTACTAAGGATATACATATATTAATGACGAATACAAAATTTATATATTCAGAATCCTTTGTTTCCCGGTTGTCTATAGAAGGCTATGAATATTGGCTGAAGTCGATCGATCTGAAAAGTGTATGGGGAGCAAAAAATTGGCAAATTACGGGAAAGGAAGCTGTATTTAGAGCATGCCTCATTCCTGTACAAATGATATTTTTAAATGAAACAGTACAACAAACAAGTTGTTTAGGCTTAGCTAAAATTAAGGAATTAAACATGCCCTGTATACCTGCCCCTGCGAAGTTTTATAAATGGCAAAAATATACAAATGCAACTGAAGATCAGCTCGACGAATGGGTCCAGAATGGTACATTTAATGTTTCACTGACACGTCCTGGCGGGTGGTTATTGTGGCCAGTAGATACCAGTGGGTGTCACCAGCGTTTTATCAACTCCTCTGGGAGTTTTAGAACTAGTAGACTGGACCCTCGCTTTACATCATCCGAACATGCGGGTATAGTCACGACATATAGGTGGTCATTCTGACCTCGGCGGTAAAAGGCGCCTACCGCCGGTCAGAAATCCTCCATAATCCCGCCGCGGTCGCGGAAACCCGCCACGGTCATTCTGACCCGCAGAAGGCAAACCTCCGAAAATCCGACCGCCACAACAGACCGCCAGACCAGCGGTCGGCGGAAAGGTGGAGGTGACCAAACCTCCACCGCCACGCCAACAGAAATACGCCCATCCCATTACGACCCACGAATCCACGCGGCGGTCATTCAAACGCGGTATTCCATTGGCGGGACACACCGGCGCGGTCAGAATACCCACCAACGAACAAAACTCACCCACATTGGACGATTTGAATCCCACACACCTGATACACATACACACACCACTCCCACACACACAATACAATATAAAACACCCACCCACATCACCCACAAACCCCTACGCTTACAAAATCGTAAAGAAGGCAAGAGAGAGACACCAGCATCCAAAACATAACAGCCACAGCCACTCAACACCATCACCCACACACTATCCACACACAAAACAACACACACCACCACACTCAACTCACTTAAATACACATACTCCACCCCACACATCATACACACCACCCCATGGCACCCCAAAGACAACCCCGCTTCACAGACGAAGAACTCAGGGTTATGGTGGAGGAAATCGTTCGTGTAGAGCCCCAGCTGTTCGGCACACAGGTCCAATACACCAGCATTGCCCGGAGGACGGAGCTATGGCAGAGGATTGTCGACAGGGTGAACGCAGTGGGACAGCACCCCAGAAATCGGGAAGACATCAGGAAGCGATGGAACGACCTACGGGGGAAGGTGCGTTCCATGGTATCCAGGCACAACATCGCCGTGCAGAAGACTGGCGGAGGACCCCCACCTCAACCCCCACAATTCACATCATGGGAGGAGGAAGTCTTGAACATCCTGCATCCTGACGGCCTCGCAGGAGTCGGCGGAGGAATGGATACTGGTAAGTTGAAGCTTCAATACTGCTTCCCCCCCACCTGCATGCCAAATCAGACCCCAACCCTCACCCCCATCCTCGAACCCCACCCTCACCCCCACCCCCATCCTCACCCCCACCCTCACCCCCACCACCATCCTCACCCCCACCCTCACCCCCACCACCATCCTCACCCCCACCACCATCCTCACCCCCACCCCCAGCACACCTATTCCCCGCCAATGTCTCACCATCACAACCCACACATCCCAAAACCTAGGCCTGCATGCGTCCACTAAGCATGGACACCCATCACCAAAGCATGCCCAATGCATATACACATCCCCCCCACAAGCCACCCTCACCAAAGCCCCCACACACGAATGCCAGCACTTGGGGACACGGGAACCCACAGATACACCCATATGCCACACATTGAAACTATAACCATACCTCTATACCCCTGCAGGACCCGACCGTCAACACACCGCGGCGGAGGGGCCAGAATTATCCACACCCCCCACCCAAGAGGCCGTCAGCGATGACAGCAGCTCTGTCGATCTGGACACCGATGACCAGCCCGGACCATCGGGGACCTCTGGACAGTCGGTTCCCCTCACACAGGCACAGGCCACTATAGACCCTAACCCCTCTGGGAACACCAGCACAGCTCCCACCCAGCGGGCCCATGCCTCTGTCTCCAGGGCGCGTCAATCTGCGGTGTGTCTACCACTACAGGGCACCCAGGATAACCCACCACCCCAACAACAACAGGGACCTGGGGGCAGTGGTAGTGGGCACACCGGCCAGGGGGCAGAGGCCCAGGGAAACAGGGCAACTCGGCGGGCAGCTGTGCGACAGGGGGGGGAGGAGAGGCCCAGGGAACCCACTCTCCACGAGGTCCTCACCACCATCATGGGAGTATACAACCGCTCCCAGGAGACGATGGCGACGGTACTGGCCCGGTTCCAGGAGATCCAGGTGCTGCAGGAGGAACACTATCGGGGGTACAGGGAGGACATCCGAGCCATCAACACCACCCTGGTTACCATGGTAGGGCTGCTGCAGGACCTCGTAAACAGCAGGGCGGACACTGAACAACACCCAAGGGCCCCTGCCACTAGCCGGGACCAAGAACAGCCATCTACCTCCGCCGGCGCTAGTGGACAGGAGGCCCCCGCACAGCAGCAGCCCACCAGACCCCCACCTCCTGCAGGAGAAGAACCACCCCGCAAGAGGGCCCTGAGATCTCGCAAGACAGAGTAGGATGTCAAGACCCCCGCCAGCAATGGATACCACCTGATGTCATCCCACTGTCCCACATTGTCACCCTGTCCATCCTCGAACTGCCCATGCTCCATCTCTCCACAGGCCTCTGGACAATGCACCTGTGTGACTGTTACTCTGGACTCTGCCATGGACATTCCTTCACCATAGCCCCCACCCACTTGAAACCACCCATCCCATTTTGAGCACTTCAATAAACACCTATTTTGCACCAAAATATCAGGAGTCTGGCTGTGATTTCAATAGATTGTAATTGACATGACAGTGCAAATATGTCCTTGTACATGGTGAAGTCAACAAACAGCTGCCACAAAGCTGTAGTCCATGGGGAAACGAAGCACAGGACTCGTAGTGGGGACCCCAGATCTGAAATAGGGAGGGAAAAGCCAAAACTCAGTCATCATACACTGGGGCAAATAGACAGGCAGCAGAGATGCTGCAGAGTAGTTAACTTTTACTAAATTATCTTTGAAATGTTACCTGTGTCCTATTGGAAGTACTGTTCAATGATTCTGTCCCTGTTGTCTGTTTCAGCCCCGTCGTCTTCCTCCTCGTCACTCTCCTCAGGTTCCACCGCTGCCACAACACCACCGTCTCGACCATCCTCCTGCAGGAAAGGCACCTGGCGGCGCAAAGCCAGGTTGTGAAGCATGCAGCAGGCCACGATGATGTGACACACCTTCTTAGGTGAGTACATTAGGGATCCCCCGGTCATATGCAGGCAGCGAAACCTGGCCTTTAGGAGGCCAAAGGTGCGTTCGATCACCCTCCTAGTACGCCCATGGGCCTCATTGTACCGTTCCTCTGCCCTGGTCCGGGGATTCCTTACTGGGGTCAGTAGCCACGACAGGTTGGGGTACCCAGAGTCCCCCACTAGCCATACACGGTGTCTCTGTAGCTGTTCCATCACGTAAGGGATGCTGCTATTCCGCATGATGTAGGCGTCATGCACTGACCCTGGGAATTTGGCATTTACATGCGAGATGTACTGGTCAGCCAAACACACCACCTGGATGTTCATTGAATGGTAACTTTTTCTGTTCCTGTACACCTGCTCCCTGTCTCTTGGGGGAACCAAAGCCACATGGGTCCCATCAATGGCACCAATTACGTTGGGAATATGTCCAAGGGCGTAGAAATCACCCTTCACTGTAGCCAGTTCGCCCACCTCAGGGAAAATGATGTAGTTCCTCACGGATTTCATCAGGGCAGACAACACTCTGGATAACACCTTTGAAAACATGGGCTGAGACATCCCAGAAGCAATTCCCACTGTTGTCTGAAATGACCCACTTGCCAAGAAATGGAGTACTGACATGACCTGCACCAGAGGGGGAATCCCTGTGGGTTGGCGGATGGGGGACATCAGGTCGGGCTCCAGCCGGGCACACAGTTCATGGATAGTGGCACGGTTAAGACGGTAGGTCAGGATAATGTGGCGTTCTTCCATTGTCGACAGGTCCACCAGCGGTCGGTACACGGGAGGATTCATCCGTCTCCTCGCCCAACCCAGCGGACGGTGCCTAGGAAGGACAACATGGAGCACACAGTCAGGCAACCCACAGGTACGTACTCACAGCTAGCACAGTATACGATTCTCTATGCAGTGAATGGCGTGTATGAGTGGCTATGCAAGGCCTAGGCCTGTGTGACGCAGTTGAAATTGAGCCATGTGGGCCCTGGAAATGGCGGCTGCCTGACCTGTGAAGTGTGACAATGGGATGTGAGGTCAATGCGCTGGCGTGGCACACCGCGGCGGGCGGCGGGCCAAGACCGCGGCGCGAAGCCGCATTGGTTAACATTGAAGCCTATGGGTTTCAGGAGCCAATGGCGAAGGGCGCCGGCGGTGGCGGGACGCACCGCCGCGGTACGCACCGCCGCGGACGTGACCGCCATTTTCTATCTACTTATCCACTTGCGACTTGAACTTTCACAGGAGAGGACCTATACTGCAAGTGTTGCTGTGACCTCGGTCTGGAAGGGACAATGGCTGCTGCGACTGGGGAAAGGGCCCCTGCCTTCACTGGAGAGGAGTTGGAGAAACTTGTGGATGGGGTCCTCCCCCAGTATGCGCAACTCTACGGTCCTCCAGACCAACAAGTGAGTTTAATTCTATCTGGATTTGGGGCCACTGGCTGGCTTGGGGGCCTGGCGGGGATGGGGTGCATGTTGGGGCTGGCGGGGGGCCTGGCGGGGATGGGGTGCATGTTGGGGCTGGCGGGGGGCCTGGCGGGGGGCCTGGCGGGGATGGGGTGCATGTTGGGCATGGCGGGGGGCCTGGCGGGGGCCTGGCGGGGATGGGGGGCATGTTGGGGCTGGCGGGGGGCCTGGCGGGGATGGGGTGCATGTTGGGGCTGGAGGGGGGCCTGGCGGGGATGGGGGGCATGTTGGGGCTGGCGGGGGGCCTGGCGGGGATGGGGTGCATGTTGGGGCTGGCGGGGGGCCTGGCGGGGGCCTGGCGGGGATGGGGGGCATGTTGGGCATGGCGGGGGGCCTGGCGGGGGGCCTGGCGGGGATGGGGTGCATGTTGGGCATGGCGGGGGGCCTGGCGGGGGCCTGGCGGGGATGGGGGGCATGTTGGGGCTGGCGGGGGGCCTGGCGGGGATGGGGTGCATGTTGGGGCTGGCGGGGGGCCTGGCGGGGGCCTGGCGGGGATGGGGGGCATGTTGGGCATGGCGGGGGGCCTGGCGGGGGGCCTGGCGGGGATGGGGTGCATGTTGGGCATGGCGGGGGGCCTGGCGGGGGCCTGGCGGGGATGGGGGGCATGTTGGGCATGGCGGGGGGCCTGGCGGGGGGCCTGGCGGGGATGGGGTGCATGTTGGGCATGGCGGGGGGCCTGGCGGGGATGGGGGGCATGTTGGGCATGGCGGGGGGCCTGGCGGGGGGCCTGGCGGGGATGGGGTGCATGTTGGGCATGGCGGGGGGCCTGGCGGGGGCCTGGCGGGGATGGGGGGCATGTTGGGGCTGGCGGGGGGCCTGGCGGGGATGGGGTGCATGTTGGGGCTGGCGGGGGGCCTGGCGGGGGCCTGGCGGGGATGGGGGGCATGTTGGGCATGGCGGGGGGCCTGGCGGGGGGCCTGGCGGGGATGGGGTGCATGTTGGGCATGGCGGGGGGCCTGGCGGGGGCCTGGCGGGGATGGGGGGCATGTTGGGCATGGCGGGGGGCCTGGCGGGGATGGGTGCATGTTGGGCATGGCGGGGGGCCTGGCGGGGATGGGGGGCATGTTGGGCATGGCGGGGGGCCTGGCGGGGGGCCTGGCGGGGATGGGGGGCATGTTGGGGCTGGCGGGGGGCCTGGCGGGGGGCCTGGCGGGGATGGGGTGCATGTTGGGCATGGCGGGGGCCTGGCGGGGGCCTGGCGGGGATGGGGGGCATGTTGGGGCTGGCGGGGGGCCTGGCGGGGATGGGGGGCATGTTGGGCATGGCGGGGGGCCTGGCGGGGGGCCTGGCGGGGATGGGGGGCGTTGGGCCACTGGAAAGGAAAATGCTGAGTAACTTGAACGTGGTATTTCTCCCTCCCTGTACGTGTCACATAGGTCCGCGCCCATGAGAAGATTGGGATTTGGCGTGCCATCGCCAAGGAAGTCCGGGGCCTGGGGGTCCACCATCGACGGGGCACCCACTGCCGCAAGAGGTGGGAGGACATCCGCCGCGGGACCAAGAAGACCGCCGAGTCTCTGCTGGGGATGGCCTCCCAACGTAGGCGGGGTGCCTGCCGTCAACTGAGCCCCCTGATGTTCCGGATCCTGGCGGTGGCCTACCCTGATTTGGATGGGCGCGTGAGGGCAGCACAGCAGACACAAGGGGGTGAGTAGAAGCATCATCTACTCTGTTGTCGTGCAGTGGAGGTGTCTGGGTGGGGGAGGAGGGCTGGGGGTCCCCCTAGGCCAGGGCGATATCTGTAGGCTGGGCACCCCCGTAAGCCCCTGTGTCCCCAGCCACCACCCTCAGTAGTGTGTCAGTACAGCCATCCCTGGGCCGTGTCATCCATGGGTGCAGTTGACAACTCTAGGCGTGTAGGGCATGTTCCATGGAATGCGTAGCGGACCCCAAGTGCGCAACTTAGTGCAGGGGGCATCTGTGTCTGTCATGTCCGCTAACTGTACCGGAGATCCATGTACTCAATATCCCTTTATTTCTCTCTCCCCCCCCCTTTTTGTTTGTCTTTCTGTGCTTGTGTGCATCAGCATCATCAGGCGGAGGAGAAGTGGCATCGGGGCAGGAGGGAGCTGCATCTCACATGGCCCAGGAGGGCCATGCCACAGAGTCAGACTGGACCAGTGAGACGGAGGGCGAGGGGAGCTCCACGACGGGGACGACTGGAGCCTGCAGCGACACGGACACGTCCTCGGAAGGGGGCTCCCTTGCGGGGGTGGCACCATCCGTGCCCCCCGCCATTACAGGTACAGCCGCCACCCAGCGCACCATCTCCGCCCTCCCAGCAGCCCCTCCGCGTTCGCCCCGTGCCCGCTCTGCCAGGAAGCCGGGCATCTCCTTCGCCCCAGGCACCTCAGGCCCTGCCCCTGTTACCCCTGCTGCCCTCAGTGAGGAGGTCATTGACCTCCTCCGAACGCTCATTGTTGGGCAGACTACCCTTTTGAATGCCATCCAGGGGGTGGAGAGGGAGGTTCATCGCAGCAATGCGTACCTGGAGGGCATTCATTCGGGTCAGGCTGCCCATCAGCGATCGTTCCAGGCTCTGGCCTCAGCACTGACGGCAGCCATTGTCCCTGTCTCCTGCCTGCCTCTACTAACTCCCTCCTCCCAGTCTCCTGTTCCTCTGCCTGTCCCACCCACACCATCAGACCAGCCTGCACACACCTCAACACCCAAGAGAAGCTCATCCAAACATAAGCACCACAGATCACCCAGACATTCACACACGCAACATTCCGATGCAGACATGCCAACAGTCACTACCACCTCTGTGACCCCCACCTCCTCGTCTCCCTCCTCCCTCCCTGTGACGTCTACACTCACACCTCCATTCAACTCACCATCAGCCAGTGTTTCCATCACCAGCACACCCTCCACTCCAGTCCGCACACGTGCAGTCACCACCCCCACTGCCATTTACACGTCCCCTGTGTCCTCTCCCACTGTGTCTGTCACCCCCTCTTCCACACCACACAAACGCAGCCACCCACCCACCCAACAGCCATCCAGCTCACGACAGCCTATCCCTCCTGCACCTGCACCCAAAGACAGCAAACGTGACTCACCTACAACCACATCCTCTCCCTCCACTCCCATTCCCACTGTACCTACCACTCTCCATTGTCCCAAGAAGCTCTTCCTCGCCACTACTAACTTCTTTCCTGACCCTGAGCCCCCCCCTCCTTCTCGTCGGGGTAAGAAGAGCACCTCAGCCACCACCAGCCCTGCAGCCCCCTTGACAAGGGTGCAGGGGTATTGGAGCCCGCCAGCCCGCATGTCTGGATCTTCACCCAGCAGCAAGGGGACAGCCAGCCCACCCCCTGGGAAGAGGAGCAGAAGGCGGAAGGGGCGCCGCAGGAGCCCGCCTTCTACATCCCCCCCGGACACCACCCAGAGACAGTCACCAGCCACAGCTCCAAAGGGAGGCAAGGGCCACAGGCCGACGACTAAGGAGGGCAAGGGCAGCAAGTTGGAGAGGTCAGGCAGCAGGCCTGCTGCCCAGGAGGAGCCCACAACCCCCATAGCCGCTGCCCCGGGAGAGCCCACCACCCCCATAGCCGCTGCCCAGGGAGGACCCAGCCCAGCTGGCCAGGAGGGCCCCACCACCCACAGCCCAGGTGGGCAGTGAAGGAGCACCATCCCCGCTGCCCAGGAGGGCACCACCATGCAATTAGCAGTTGGCCATAGACCGTCCGCCGTCTCAAGAACCGCTGAACTGGGCCCCGCCGTCTCAAGAACCGCTGAACTGGGCCCCGCCGTCTCAAGAACCGCTGAACTGGGCCCCGCCGTCTCAAGAACCGCTGAACTGGGCCCCGCCGTCTCAAGAACCGCTGAACTGGGCCCCGCCGTCTCAAGAACCGCTGAACTGGGCCCCGCCGTCTCAAGAACCGCTGACCTGGGCCCTTCAAGGCAAGAACCGCTGAACTGGGCCCCGCCGTCTCAAGAACCGCTGGACTGGGCCCTTCAAGGCAAGAACCGCTGAACTGGGCCCCGCCGTCTCAAGAACCGCTGGACTGGGCCCTTCAAGGCAAGAACCGCTGAACTGGGCCCCGCCGTCTCAAGAACCGCTGAACTGGGCCCCGCCGTCTCAAGAACCGCTGACCTGGGCCCTTCAAGGCAAGAACCGCTGAACTGGGCCCCGCCGTCTCAAGAACCGCTGAACTGGGCCCCGCCGTCTCAAGAACCGCTGAACTGGGCCCCGCCGTCTCAAGAACCGCTGAACTGGGCCCTTCAAGGCAAGAACCGCTGAACTGGGCCCCGCCGTCTCAAGAACCGCTGGACTGGGCCCTTCAAGGCAAGAACCGCTGAACTGGGCCCCGCCGTCTAAAGAACCGCTGGACTGGGCCCTTCAAGGCAAGAACCGCTGAACTGGGCCCCGCCGTCTCAAGAACCGCTGAACTGGGCCCCGCCGTCTCAAGAACCGCTGGACTGGGCCCTTCAAGGCAAGAACCGCTGGCCCTTTGGCAGACGTGGCAGGGCAGGATCTATCTCGCGCAGGGCTGCAGGATGTCCTCTGGCCAACTTGCCTCCTCCAGTGGCAGTGGGGTCTGTTATGGACTGTTTGGACTGTGGCTTTGCTCTCCCCAGGATGGCCCAGTGGGCAGGCCACCCACTGTATGGACTGTATGGACTGTGGCTTTGCTCTCCCCAGGATGGCCCAGTGGGCAGGCCACCCACTGTATGGACTGTATGGACTGTGGCTTTGCTCTCCCCAGGATGGCCCAGTGGGCAGGCCACCCACTGTATGGACTGTATGGACTGTGGCTTTGCTCTCCCCAGGATGGCCCAGTGGGCAGGCCACCCACTGTATGGACTGTTTGGACTGTGGCTTTGCTCTCCCCAGGATGGCCCAGTGGGCAGGCCACCCACTGTATGGACTGTATGGACTGTGGCTTTGCTCTCCCCAGGATGGCCCAGTGGGCAGGCCACCCACTGTATGGACTGTATGGACTGTGGCTTTGCTCTCCCCAGGATGGCCCAGTGGGCAGGCCACCCACTGTATGGACTGTATGGACTGTGGCTTTGCTCTCCCCAGGATGGCCCAGTGGGCAGGCCACCCACTGTATGGACTGTATGGACTGTGGCTTTGCTCTCCCCAGGATGGCCCAGTGGGCAGGCCACCCACTGTATGGACTGTATGGACTGTGGCTTTGCTCTCCCCAGGATGGCCCAGTGGTCATGGAGTCCCCTCGTGGATCTGGCGTCGTGTACTCAAGTGGCTGAGGTGCCCCCCCTTCCCTTCCCCCTGAGGTGCCTGTCCTATTTTCTTTCTGATGCCCCTGCAGTGTTCTCTCCGTGGAGTTCTTGTCGTGGGACTGGGCCTTGCCCCTTTGCACAGGACCCCTGTGATCCACGGACAGTGGTTGGACTACATTTAGTAGCTGTATATATTTTGTACATAGTTTATTTCAATATATCTGGCCGTTTATGATCTCTTCTTTTGGTCTTTGCATTATTTCGGAGGGGGGTGGTTTGTGGGTTGTGACAGTGATCTGTGGGAATGCATTGATGTGTGTGTTGTAGTGGGTGTGGGTGGGTGGGTGTGTGCCGGTAATCTTTTCCCTCCCCTGTGTCGTAGGTGCAGTACTCACCGATGTCTTCCGCGCCGCCGGGCGTGCTCCTGGTATATGAGGAGGAATAGGAGTGCGGGGATGACCTGCAACTCTGGCTCCATACTGCCGGAATCTCCCGTGGAGTGCGTAGAGGTGAGCGTTTTCCCGTTCGTAGTCTGTTTCCGCCGTGTTCTTATCGGCGGTGCTCCCGCCCCGGAAAAGGTGGCAGATTGGTGGGTCGTAATAGGGTGGGCGGTACTTTGTCTGCCGCCGGGCTGTTGGCGGGAACCGCCGCGCTGTTTGTTTGTACCGCTGTGGCGGTCGGAGTGTTAAGTTGGCGGGCTGTGTTGGCGGTTCCCGCCAGGGTCAGAATGCCATTTTTAATACCGCCGGTCTGTTCGCGGTCCGACCGCCGCCTCTCCGCCGACCGCCAGGGTCAGAATGAGGGCCATAGTGTAGGGAAACAATGTCAGCAATGGTTAAGAACTTCCTCACTAGGGGCCAGATGTATCAAGATTTCGGTTTGCACATTGCAAATAGCGAATATTAAGAAATCGCTATTTTTGACATGCAAAATGGGATGTATCAAAATTGCGAGTCGGAAATAGCGATTTCTTAAAATTCGCTAACGCAATTTGCGAGGTCCAAATACCGAATCGCAAAATAAATAGCGATTCGGTATCTGAAAATCGCAAATTGCGAAAATGGCAAACCGGAACAGCCTGATGACATCACAACCAGGAAGTGAGTCAGCCCATGCTGTTTCCAGGAGCCACACCCACAGGAGCAGGCAGAGAGACACAGCCCAGCACCAGGGGGCCAGCTTAGTGAGCCTGCCAGGATAAAACTTCACCATGGCCAATGATGGGAGGGAGAAGGACAAGGGAGACAGAAAGCACAAGATCAAATTCAGTGAGCAGGAAATGGAGGTGCTCACTGAAGAGGTTGTCAGGAACCATGACGGACTGTTTGGAAAGAGCTCACTACAGGTGCCAGAAAGTGAGAAAAGGAAACTCTGGTTGGAAATCCAGACAAAAATATGCGCAGTGGGTACTGCGCAACGCTCTGTGGAGGAGATACGCAAGAGGTGGTATGACCTGCGTTCCCGTGCCAAAGAAAGGGTAGCTAGCAGGCTACAGGAGGCAAGGAGCACCGGAGGAGGAACACCCACCCACCCACCATCTACACCACTGGAGGACATGGTGGAGTCCACACTGCTCCCTGAAGCTGTCAGTAGGGTCACTGACATTGACACCTCAGGCACACCCAGCAAAGGTAAGGCCAGTAATGATGTGTATCCCCATATGTGCATGTACAAATGCCCCTTATACAACAGCTATCAGTGCAATGCAATGTGATAAGTAGTCCAAGCCACATCTTACATACAACGCACCAATGCCTTATGGGAGTGGTAGTCCACAACCCTATGCTGCAAATACCACATAGATAGCAAGTAAGTGTACAGCCACACAGAGGAACAACACACACAACTCACAGTGATACAATGTAAGTGTACATTTATTACTATTGTGCAACATTTCGTAGTACATCCATAAATGACATGCTGCACATTGTCGTTGCAGATGTCGCAGGACCTGCCGCAGCAGAATGTGGATATGTGGGGGATGTTGAAACACAGCCACAGTCCGACTCGAACACCAGTGAGTCATTGAGTATTGCACCAACTAGGCGCAGGGTAAGGGTGTTACCTTTCCCAGAGTTGAACATGGACTCAGACAAAATGCCGGAGGAAGTCCACACACCACACCCAGAAGCTATATCCACAGGAAGACAGCAATCCCTGCTCTATCGTCAGTCAACTCCCCTCAGGAGGCGTCACGAAGCAGGCAGACAGTGCAGAGATGAAGGAGAGGGTCCATCAATCTTTGGCGGCCTTGAAGCGTCCACGTTGAAAGTGCAGCGCCTGCAATGCAAACACATGAGGTTATTGCACAGGCAGTTGGTGTCAATTGATCATAACATGGGCGCAGTGCACAGGCAGTTGCAGTATCACAATGACAATATGGGCGTACTGCACAAGCAGTTGGAGTCTCTGCATGAGGGACAGCAAAAAGCTGCAGAAAACACTAAGGAGTTGACAAACGCCATTAAGGAACTCTGCACTGAGATGAAACATGAGCGTGTCAACCATCGCAGGCGCCATCACCAATTCATGGGAATGTTCAATGAGTTCTGCAGATCCGTCAATCGGTTCACTAGTTCAACTGCCTTGATATCACAGCGTACTGTGGCCGCACAGGTGGAGATGGCACATTGCAGTTGGGACGTTGCACAGGGATTGGTGCAAATAACTAACGTTCTGGATGCAATGCAGACAGCACGCAGTGCTACAACCAGGTGTTGGGGATAGTGAGGAGTCCTCTAGCCTCAGCAGTCTAACAGTCCCTGTGATGGATCCTAGGCGTCGCAATGCCAGACACAGTACTGCCTTTGACCCCGCTACAGGAGGTGCCAGCGAGGGCACTGCGCACTCAAGTGGAATGCGTGGACGTAAGAAGTGACATTGAGGGCTACAGGGGACTACCTTCACATGTAGCAATACTGTTATACTATGATGTTAATAGTGTGACACTGTTAATCGCTCATGTCTACCTATAGTGCATAGCTATGTTCTATTGACACATATGTTACCTGAGGTCAAGGTAATAAAGATGCTGAATACAGGAATACATATTGTTGAGGTTGTGTTTTCATTACTTACATCAGAAATGGTTGCGCGTGGTGTCAGCACGCCTCTGCCTGCCCTCTGCTGCACTGGTCCTTTCTGCAGGGTAAAGGGGTGGTATGGGATCATCATCCTCATCTGAGTCTGGCTCCGTTATTTCCACTGGTATGCTCCTAATGGTTGCTATATTGTGCAAGATCGCACATGTGGCCACTACTTTAGATGTTGGCACTGGGCTGTACTGTAGTGCTCCTCCACTCTTTGTGGATACACCTGAAGCGGCTCTTCAGCAGCCCGAAAGTGCGCTCCACCACATTGCGGGTTGCCCTGTGTGCTGAATTGAACCTCCGCTCTGCTGGTGTTTCAGGGTTCAGGTATGGCGTCATCATATATGTGCACAATGCGTAGGCACTGTCTCCTAGAAGGAGAGTAAAATTAGTACTTTTGCCATCTGACGCCACACTGACATCAATGCAACATTGTCAAGTGGCAATTTACCTGAAAAATAGCCTTCACCAAATTCCCCAGCTAGCAGTCTTGTATGAATCCCGCTGTGACGGAATATGTACGAATGATGTGTGCTCCCTGGGTACCTGGCGACGGGATTCATAATGATGTTGGAGCCATTGCATATCACCTGTATGTTCATGTTGGTTTTTACCGTTGCGGTACACATACTCTGTGGTGGACAGAATCAACATGTGTCCCATCTATGGCACCCTGGACATGTGGGAACTGTGCTATCTGGTAGAATGTGATTTTAGTGTGCTGTAATTTATGTGGGGTTTGGGGGAATCTGATGTACTGGTGTATTCTACTAAGCATGGCATTGAGAAATGCGTTGAAAAATCTTGAGGGGGCACTCTGTAATACCCCTCCAGCTGCTGCTACGACCCCTTGATAGCTCCCAGAGGCTAGTAGGTGCAGAGAGCATAATACCTGCACATGGGTGGGTATGCTATTGGTCCTGTGTGTTGTGCGCTGCAGCATGGGTTGTAGCTCAGCTATCAGGCCAAGTCTCATGGCCGAACTCAACCTGTACTTCTCATAAATCTCCTCCTCTGTCTGGTCGAAAAGGGTTATGCGCACTCTGAAAATATGATCCTGTCTCCTCCTCCCTCTCCTCAAACCTGCCAAGATCCTCATTCTGCTTGCGATCACGTAGAGTGCAGCCATTGTGGAAAAGAGGCTGAGTCATTCTGGGCCTCTTTTTATAGTTTGCACCTGGTTACCACCTGGTTTCAATTCGTGGTAAATTGCATGTCCAAAATGCCATTCTGTGAATAATCGCAATTTGCGAATTTTTGATGCATCGCATTGCTAGGTGATTTTGAATGTCGCAATCTGCATTTCGCAAATAGCGACATGATTTACAGAATCGCTATTTGCGTGTCGCAATTCTCGCTCGCAATTTGCAAAGTGCAAATAGCAATTTGGTTTTTCATGTTGCTATTTGCGAAACGCAGATTGCGACACACAAAACCACCTCGCATTCGCTAAAAATGGCAATTTTTGCGATTCCTTATTTTCACGCTGCAAATGCCTTTGTTACATCGCAAAAGGCATTTTTGCATTCGCAAACGGCCGATTTTTGCGATTCGCACCGTTTGCAAATGCAAAAAAGGCTTGATACATCTGGCCCTTGATGCGGTTAGAGAACACTTCAGTCTCCTGTCTAATAACACTGACTTACAGGACTTCCTGTTAGGACCCAGAAAACACCGTAGTATGAAGTATATAATGACATTTGGAAGCTTTCCCAACAAGAAGCAGCTGCCCGGTTAAGGCAAATAGACCAGGAAAATTTGGAAAATGCATTAGCTGTTGTGGATAATGGGATTAATACCTTGTCCGACCGAATATACATTTTAAATAACATTGTTTCTTCTGCTAAAGACATTATACAAACAGATATGTCTTATTTACACTATGGACAGAGTCAGCTAAGGCCCATTATGCAGTTGGGTTGGACACTTCAAACATTGAAGGCGGGTCGAGTTCCCTGGCAGCATGTCAGTGCGAGGGAGATATTTTCTTCCTTTAATTTAACGCGACAACAACAACTGATGGCTAAGAAGGAAGCGACTTATGTCATGCTTAACATCGAGAAATTAGAACAGTTGCCTTTTACTGTGGCTGAAATACCATCTGCTGAGTGGCTAATACATGAGGTCATTAATCTGCCTATTTCAACACTTCAATTCACCTCCTGTTTAAAACACATTCCGGTAGGCAGATATGAAAAGCTGGGAGATAGTTATATCCATGAGGTGTGGGAGCTTCCCTTCTCGTACAAATGCTTCATTGGCATGAAAGAAGTCCTTCTTAGCGTTAGTGAATGTGAGACTTCGGTCAGCCATCCAATGGTTTGTAAACAGCTGTCCTTGCATGGGGCATGTAACGCCTCTGCTGCGAACTTGGCTTGTTATCTGAAGGGAGTTCCAGTCCCCTTGATTAGACCTACGTTCCAGGTGCTTTCAAACGGCAGCTACGTCCTCCTCAATGGTGAAGACTGTTGTGGCATGCGGGCTGGAATAGTTTACGGTCTCTAAGGTCGTTACATGCTGTGGGAACGTACTTTTTTCCCCCACTAAATTTAAAGAGGTAGCTGACATTTGGCCTTACATTGCTACTTCAAATGTGAATTTTGACAAGTTGAGCAGACTAAAGGCTTTACTGTTTCAAAAGCATGTGGCCCTTACATCTGCCCGCGAGACCTACGCACTTTCAGGTGGCAAGGTCGTCGGCAGAGATACAGTCCCTATTAAATACAAACTTTCCAAGACACTTTGGTGAGCTTGTGAGACGAATATTTAATGCGTCCAGTATAACTGGAATCGCACATTTTTTCAAAGCTGTTGGTTCTGGTTTCATTCACACCTTCTCCTCCGTATTCGGTTTGATACCATCAGCAATCCACTCAATTTTCTCTAGAATTTTCGGGGGATTTCCGATAACTTTGGCTTTATTAGCTGGCACCTTTCTGTTGCTATTTTTTATGCGCAATGGCTGTCCTGACGCAACGAGGGCGAATGAAGGCACTCCCATCAGTGCAGCTGTGTCGTGAACGCATGATGCAGTATTTTGGAGCAACACTCCTGGAGCAATTGGAGTGTGGCTGGTCTTTGTCATTCAGACCGGTCTTGCATTGTGTGCAGCCCGCGTTTCGGTGCCTCAGGTGCTCTTTTGAACAAGCACTAGAAGTCGGTCTTTTGATGCAGCGCTTGCCTACATTGGATGCTGATCTGTTGATGTCTCCCTGAGGGTTCATTACCGGACATGCGCATTGAGGTTGCGTCTGCTACGGGAAGCTGCTTATGAGTTACCGTTCTTGGAGAATGTAGCTCACGACTCATCAATGGGCACACCACGGAATGCTGCCTTGGCTGAGACTGAGGCTGAGTCTACGGAACACAACTGCTCCTTGATCCTTCTTGGTGATGGCTTTCCAACTTTAACATCGGCTGAAGTGGAAGATCTCCTGTCCTCTATGGTCCCAGAATCAATTGGAACTTTTCAAAATTGACTTTGCCTTTTGAAATTCGGTATAACACCACATGCTCATATTTTAAATTGTCACGTTGGATGCTCATGTGTCCCTTCGACTTGTCATCATTGACATTGCTTTTATATATATATCTTAGGTTGAGCTTTTTAGCAATAAATTTATATATCTTTGGCTTTGAACCACTTTCAACCGACAATAGGAGGGTGTTTTGTAGCCATTTTAGTTGTAGTTCCATGCACGTTATTTTAACACACTAGGCCTCTGTGCACTTTAACCTAGATATATTTTATTAAACTTCATCTTATTATTGTAACAATACCCATTTTTACGGTCTTGTTTTTTTTCGGGCTATCAAACTGTTTTTGCCTAGGCCAGCACTCTGTTCTCAAACAAGACATTCTTGATCACTCTGTGCATCTTCCAAGGCTACAGCACGGTACATTGTCGGTGAACATGGTAGAAGTTTAGTCTCCAACATTCATAAAAATACACATCCTTACGTAGGGACACTTTCTCAGAATATCAGCTGTGTTGTTATAAAAACACTTCCTTGTCCCTTACACGTTAGAGGGAGATTCCAGCCAGGAAACCACGACTGTATGCTGATTGCCGAATGCTTCGCTACAGATGCTAACGCAGACCGCAGGCCTTTGCTCAGGTATGGGGGTTGATGTCTTCCCAGGGGAACCTGAAGGGCATAATTAGAGTTTAATATGCTGTGCTCTCATAGCCTAGGTAGGAGTTAGTCTATTGACCATAGTGACAATATGATAGCGTTATTTCTATGCTTCACTCTCCTCGTCACAATTTTAGTATTGTTATGCTGTGTCGTACTGGTTATTGCAGCTCACGCTTTGCTATCTAAGATACAGTTGTTTTATTAAACTCATTATTGAAACACATACTGCTTCTGTTTGTCATTTATATATGAGACTGAATTGTAAGTGATAGAACCGTATGAGACCTGAGTGACCACGACTTCCCTGAGAAGCCAAGTATGTCATGCGCTCGGCTGCCCAATCATCACTATCCTTTGGTGGGGATGAGGCACTGCTAGTTAGCCGGAGCAAAACCTGGATTGGAGCGACAGGTGTCACCCACAGTGGGTTAGACTTAGTTTCCCACACCGAAGGCGATTGTGCCGCTCAAAATCCAGTAGTCTCATTAGAATAATGAGAGCCTACGCGACAGTCTCATCCACCAACAAACATCCATACATGCACCATTCAGGGGTCCACATCGCCACCATCATCCACACGCACAGGCACAATCCAAGCCAATATGTGTCTCCATGTATCCAAACACCCACCCATAGTACACTCTCAGAACCACCAAATACCCACACACCGATGGTCATATGTCTGTGCACCAGCCACAATTTACCAATGCTCTACAGTGCAAATCCAAGAACTTAGTCATGCCATCATACATGCTTTTACACATTTATTGGAATAATCAATTAGACTGTGAAACACATCTCATTTTAGGGTTTCTTAAGGAAGAAGAGGGGTGGAATTTAAGGTTGAATTGGTACACTGGAGTTTGGGCAAGCTGTGAAGGTTACCTGTCAGTCAACCCTAACTCCCTTCCAAATTTAGTTCAAGAGGTTCTGGTCTTATCAGAAACCTGTAGGCAGAAGCCTGAGATAACGATGTAGGACTAAGTTACAAATTACCGGCTATTTTCTAAAATTACATGTTTATTTAGATGTAGTCAGCTTGAAAAGCTGTTGTTTTCTAACAGGGTCATGTTAATTCAAAGTGAGTGAAATATTGGACTATATGTTTAGTTGTTTACGCCAAATAGAAGAGAACAGTATTTAATTATCTAGTTATATAACTAGACTTTAAGGAAAAACACAATTTGTATTGCTGAAACCACATTCTTCTGGCCCTCATTCCAACCCTGGCGGTCTCTGACCGCCAGGGCGGAGGGCAGCGGAAGCACCGCCAACAGGCTGGCGGTGCTTCCAGGGCTATTCTTTCCCGCCAGTTTTCCCCTGGCCCAGGGAATCCTCCATGGCGCCGCCATGGGGATTCCGACCCCCTTCCCGCCAGCCTGTTTCTGGCGGTTTTCACCGCCAGAACCAGGATGGTGGGAACGGGTGTCGTGGGGCCCCTGGGGGCCCCTGCACTGCCCATGCCACTGGCATGGGCAGTGCAGGGGCCCCCTAACAGGGCCCCATACAGATTTTCACTGTCTGCTTGGCAGACAGTGAAAATCGCGACGGGTGCCACTGCACCCGTCGCACCCCTGCAACTCCGCCGGCTCCATTCGGAGCCGGCATCCTCGTTGCAGGGGCTTTCCCGCTGGGCTGGCGGGCGGCCTTTTGGCGGTCAACCGCCGGCCCAGCGGGAAAGCCAGAATGGCCGCTGCGGTCTCCTGACCGCGGAGCGGTCATTCTGCGGTAACCGCATGGCGGGCGGCGACCGCCGCACGCCGCGGTCAGAATGACCGCCTCTGTCTGTACAAGGGAAAGATTGCGGAACCTCTTCTTGTGAAGACGCAGCTAATAAAGTGATATGAATAAAATGATAATGTTATGTTTTATCTTTCATGAATGTATTGTTCAGGAAACAATGGGCAATGGTAAGGACCAGTAGAACTATGTAATTCTGTGCTGCAGTGCTTACAATAAATTTACCACACATGCCACATAATTTTCAGATTTCAACAAAAAACCTACCACATAATTTGGTCTTCCTTTGCTGTATAATCCCAGAGGAACTGGCAACAGTAAAGCTTTTCAGAAGAATAATAAATGGTGATCCAACATCTGACAGAAAGGCCACTTGAGCCTTTGTATGAGTTAACCACAAACATAGAGAATGCTCAAAAGAGAAGGAAGGTTGACGTTGCTAGACTCTATGAATATTTGCTTTGGAGGAGCATCAGAAGCTCTAAAGCAAAACTCAGTCTACACCAATATACTTTGGTTGAGTTTACGCCAAGTATTTAACTGGGCTTGTTACTATCTGGTGTTTTATGGTAATGGAAAGATCATTGTATCTTTAAAGGGCCAGCTGTGTAGATTTATAAGCCAATAGTAATGTTTGTGTGGAAATCCAATGACCACCCCCCATGGGAGCCCTCACACAGGAGATGTGGTACCAGGGGTCTATTCGCTTGTATTCATGTAAAGTCCATGGGAAGGTAGAGGGACACCCTGCAGCTGCTACAAAGCATGAATAACTGGCATGAGCGGCCCTAGTAATGCAGAGCAATGAAGTGCACTTGGGACTAACCAGTTGGGGTTGAGGAATCCATATCAAACACTGGTTCCTGCCTTTCTCTTTCAGTGGCACCTCGTGTGCGAAGAGAAGTGGCTCAACAAGGCCTCATCCACCTTCTTCTTCATCGGGGTCCCCGTGGGGGCCATTCTGAATGGTTACCTGTCCGATTGGTAGAGTATATATTTAAAGTTCTCATAATGTGTGTGTGTGTGTGTGTGTGTGTGTTGCCCTCCTTGTGGTTCGTTTCTTTCCACTATTAAATGTGCCCTGTGGGCAGTGCACAGCAAAACACAAATGATGGACGGAATGCGAAACCAATCAAACATTCACCGCCAGTCACAGATCTGGGTTTAATCCATCATTCTTTTGCTCACCATGCCACCCCAGTTTAGACCCAGCCATATGCAAATCAGTCTTTACCCTGTTCCTCATGGGAACAGTCCAGGCCAAACTGCCAGGCCAAGCACTCCCTCGACCGGAAACAAGCATCCTGGGACCGGTTTCAGGTTTTCACCCTTCATCAGCCAGGCTAGCTTGAATCCAGTGGCATAGTGAGCCTGGGACCCACGTATGGGCATACCCGGCGCACTTATGGCCGCAAAAGCAAAGCAAAACACAAATGATGGACGGAATGCGGAACCAATCAAACATTCACCCCCAGTCACAGATCTGGGTTTAATCCATCGTTCTTTTGCTCACCATGCCACCCCAGTTTAGACCCAGCCAAATGCAAATCAGTCTTGACCCTGTTCCTCATGGGAACAGTCCACCCCGAACTGCCAGGCCAGGTCCTCCCTGGACCGGAAACAAGCATCCTGGGACCGGTTTCAGGGTTTCACCCTTCATCAGCCAGGCTAACTTGAATCCAGTGGCATAGTGAGCCCGGGACCCACGTGTGGTCACAGTGCACAGCAGTGTCTGGTCAACAAGGCTTTCTGGTAACCATCTGATGGATGGTGAGTGCTGGTTTGCTGGAGTAGATACAAGGAGACAGTAAATGACCAATCTTCACAGTATCTGTACTTGATCACTGTGCCTCTCTTCCCAGCTTACACAACCCCTAAAATATGGAAAGTGCTAGAATCTTGAATGAGCCTTGATTCATCATTAACTACACGCAAAGTGGCTCAGACATCTTGTAGGTCCTCAGCGACTTCTACTAGATGTGCAAATTTCTGAGAGAGGTTCATACACTCTGGAGACTCTGCAAGAAAACAAGCTCAAGGCGGGGGCACAAGGTTGACAGACTTTAAGCCCTGGGAATGGTAGTAGTTCATGAACAGTAGATTCCCTATTGTCAGTTGTGAAATCTGCACAGTTCCTTTGCACTTTACAACACACTGAAGCTCTTTCTTCAGGATGGCTAAGTATAGTGCTTATCTTAGAATCTCTGATGATCAGACTTCTTTTACCATTTGGCAGATCACATCTATTAGTCACAGGAAATAACACAGAGATTATTTGGTCGGGGGGAGATCTTTTTATTTTCTTCTGCATTACAGAGTGGTACAGATGCATCACAGCATAGTGTACTCTTATTTTCTGACCTTTCAATTTGTGGTGTGCTTGAAGGCAAGAGAGCAAACAAGGGGTCAGGATTGTGTTCCTTCTCAGTGAGTAGATTGGCTTCAGTTGCAGCAGTTACATCAAGAGCGTAGTCTGAGTCGCAGGATATTGCCACATCAGGGGTAATATGGGGCACTGGCTCAGGTTTTGTCTGTACGTCAATGTTCTGTACATTTGATACTTCTGGGGTAGAACTGACTTTACCTACAGGAAGAGAAAGCAAAGAGATGTTTAAAGTTTTGCCTGGCATTTGGGGTTCCTTAAAAGTGGAGGGACACATCTCAGACGTAGCGCCTAAATATAATTTATCACTAGAAGACAAAATATCAGAGGAGTTAGAAAATTCAGAATTCAAGCAAAGACTTTAATTAACTCCATTTTGAGACAAGGCATCATGGGTTTTCTGGCTGCATTCTGGGTGGTGAGCCACAGTGTTATTCACACAACCACAGGACCAGCTCTGAGGGGACCACAGTAGAGAGCGCAAGGTTTCATTCTCCATTTGTAAGGAATCTAAGATAGATGCAGAAAAGTAGTTTTCTACAGGGGTTTTAGATTCCCACTTGAACACTGGTTTTTAGCAGGGGCAGCTTCTAGGCTAAGGCGGAGGAGCGTCGCCCTACTGGATTGTGGGGAAAGGAAAAATAAAATTATAATAATGCTACGTTATTATCATTTTATTTCTCCTGAGAGAAGGGACAGGGGAGGGATGGGCTGGAGAGAAGGGACCGGAGGAGGGCTGGATGAGGGGCTTGTGCACCACAAAGTGCGCATGTCTTTTTGGCCGACCGTTATGCATGTTGCGCACTCAGTATGGTATCAGTCTCCTTTTGCAATGCTGACACATCATTGAATCAGGATCAGAACAGAAAATTAAGGACCTCATTACGAGTTTGGTGGTCGGGCCGCCAGACCACCGTGGTGGCGGCCATCAAAAGACCACCATGTTGGCGGTCATACAGACCACCATAACGAATCACACAAGCCGGCCCGCCAAAACACAGCCAATATCCCGACACCACCAGGACACTGGAGGGCAGGAGAGAGGCGGTCCGATCACCGGCAGTGCCAGCCTGACAACCAACCACCGAACGTATTACAAGTCGAAATTCGCAATGGCGGTTTTCCAATGGCGATGCGAACCGCGGCAGTTGGCGATCTCCACAGTAATACACAACACCACAATGGATGGATTTGAAAACAACACAGCTGACACACATTCACACACTCAAAACACCTGCAAAGCACACTATAAAACATAGCCTTACACACACCACAATTCTTTGCATTCCCACGTCGAAAACAGAAGCCAGAGTAACATCGGAGCAAACCAAACATCAGATCAGGCCTCCCACCATCTCTCACAGCGTACATATCACACATTCTCCCAACACCCCCTAAACACATACTTGCACCCTATCAAAATGTCCACTCCCCATCACCCCCACATTTCACAGATAACGAGTTGAGAGTCATGGTGGATGAAGTAATTAGAGTAGAGCCACATTTATTTGGAGCCCAGATCCCGCAAACCACTATCAATAAGAAAATGGAAATGTGGCAAAGGATAGTCGACAGAGTGAACTCTGTAGGCAGCTTCCCATGCACAAGGGGTGACATCAGGAAGGGGGTGGAACAACCTCAGGGGCCAGGTCTGTTCAATGCCCACCAGGCACCAGCTGGCGGTCCACAATACTGGTGGTGGGCCCCCACCACCTCCCCCCAAGTTCACATCATGGGTGGAGAAGGTCTTTCCCATCCTGCATCCTGAGGGCTTGACAGGAATACCTGGGGGAGTGGAGTCGGGTAGGTCACAACACCAAAATTAGCTCACCAAAATGTCTTGCCATGCATGCTCACTGATCACCCTTCCCCACCTGCAATGTCACACCACTTAACAGTCCTGTGTCCACCTGCCCATAAACCCCTGTCTGGCCCCCAACATGCCACCCACACCCACCTGGGGGAACATCATCCCTGTATAGTGGGTGTAGTAGATGGATTGACAACACTACAACTCCCAGCAGACACTGTTCCACCATCACTAATACCAGAATAGTGTAGCCCAATCCAAATCACCACCTTAATCTACTCCACATAGGAGTGTACCCACCAGAGAGGATATCAACTGAATTGTGTGTGATCAGGACGGGCCAAGACAGCAATGCCAAGCTCTGCAGGCAAGATAATGTCACTCCACTCAGCCAATACTGTGTTCTCTGCTACTAGGACCATCTTCCTTTTACTCAGCCTTTGCCATTTACCCACCTAGGGGAAATCTACTGTGTACTGTGTGGGTAGGACAGGGCTTTGTCGTCTCGCCCTTCCCCCATTATATGCCTCTGCATGACAATTGTTACTGGTATTCATTGTCCCTGATAATCAATTGTGGGCAACTGCTATGCGCATGTTGTTTGGGGCCTTGTTCACCATGATATGTGTCCCAATGCTGTCTCCTTAGAAGTATGGTCCTGATGCTCCTATGCCAACTGTGCAGTTGTTGTTGTAGTGGTGCGGTTTGTGTCTTCTGTCTATTTGTCTCTGTGTGCATTGTGCTTGGTATTGTTGGTCCATTGTGCTGTGTGAGTGATGTGTGTCGCTTGCAGTGTTGTATGGGCAGTCCCTGGCCAGTGTTAGGTGGGTGTGTGGAATGTATTTGTATATGTGCAGTAGTTGTGTTGTTGTTGCTGTGTGTGTGTGCGTTGTGTGGCCTTCAGTGTCCCTGATCCTGTGTTGTGTGGCTGTCAGTATATGTGTGGTATAGACATGCAGTGTGTGTGTGTGATGGCTGAGGTGTGCGTGTTGTGAATGCGTGGGTGTCTGTGTTGTAGTATGAGTGTGTGTCAGGATAGATCAGTGTAGCTGCTGGCCTTGCTGCTCCCCACCTAAGATGTGTTTCGTAGCGGTATAAATTTGTTGTACATTTATAATACAGGTAGGTATTTGTTCTTACGGTTGGTGTCCTCCACGTCAGTGGTGGAATCGATGTCTTTCGGCAAGCAAAAGCAGTGGCATGACATCCAGGAATGGCCCCATGGCAGCTCTGGACGTGTGGGGCTGTGTGTAGGTGAGTGTGTCCCTTTATACTGCTCTTTTCCTCCTGCTGATCTTTGGTAATTGGACTGTGGTGGACACAGTGGTGGCGTGCAACCTCGTAATAGGTCCGGCGGAAACATGGTCTCCGCAGGCCTGTTAATGTCTCCATAAGACCGCGACGGTCTGTGCAGCCTGGCGGTGGCGGCGGAACACTGGCGGTCTCATATTTCCGTGACCGCCAAACTCATAATATGGCAGTTCGCTCTGCCAGACCATTGGCGGTCAGACCACCAACATGGTGGTCACGGGACCGCCAAACTCATAATCAGTCCCTAAGTCAGGATCTGGCAAAGAGGTATTTGAAAGCCAATAAGTACAATATTCGGATTGTAAATGTCCATTTCTCATAAGAAGATTCTTTGTTTCAGAACTAGAGTTAACGTCCTCAAATCTTAAAATAGAGACTAAAGGGCAGATTTAAGAGCCCCTGGCGCCTCCTTGCGCCTCATTAGTGTCATTTTTTTAAACGCTAATGTGGCCCAACAGGGCCAAAATCACTGCGCCAGATTTACAAAGTGGTGCAATGTGCCAGGCATAATGTATGCAAGGAGGTTTTCCCCCGTTAGTGGGGCCGAAAAAATGGCACAAAGAAATGTAAAAGATTTCTTTGCTTTCTTTTTTTGGGCATTTTTAACACCTGATCAGGGCAGGCGTTAAAAGGGGGCATGCCATTGTTTTCAATGGGCCCCTATGTACTGTTCAGGGTTAGCTTCAAAATTTTGGCGCTAACCCTGAACAGTACATCAGTGTAGTCAGACATTCTGATGCTATTGCATAGGGGACACGATGGATCAACCTCTTAACTACCCCCTCCCACACCTCTGCCACCTATCGCATCAGGTAAGTTGTGTTGGGGGACTCACCATCCACAAGAGAGATGCTCGGAAGGGTTTTCTCCCATGAGTCTCCCGGGTCAAGTCAGGAAACGGCATGTTGTGTGGCCATATAGTAGAGCTCCATGTGGAGCACTTCCATGCTCCCCGAGTTCACGGTCTCTTTAACATGGAAAGTCCCACCCGCCTACGTTTGTCTGCCCACAGTAGATCAATAATAAGGCTATCGATTGTTTTAAAATACTGTCTGGGAATAATATGGAACCTGCCCTGAAGTACATAGAGGCATTGGGGGAGGAGTATTATTTTTGCAATTGCGGTTTTCCCCATAAGGGACAGAGGTAAGTCTCCTCAGAATGTCACAGAGGTTTACGGTCCCTGCACCACTCTACCGATATCAAGGTTCAAGAAGGTCTCCTTGATAGACGCTCGTCTAATCCCCCGATATCGGATGACACTGAATTCCCAGGGGAGTTCTAACGATGGCAGAGTCTCAATCAGTATCCCAACCAGGGACCCCAAGGGGTAACATTTGGATTTGGAAGGGTTTGCTTGTAGCCCAGAAACCTCCCTGAACTCTCTCAATACATTCATGAGTATGGGTACAGAGTAAGTTGGGCTACAAAGATATACTAGGATGTCATCCACATTACGAGATACCACATTGGTGATCTCCCCCTGTTGTTATTGCCCAGGGACCCAGAGTCTGGTGAAGTCTCTTAGCTAGAGGCTCCATCACTTGCGAGAATAGAAGCAGTGAGAGAGGGCATGAAGGCTTCCCTGTCGGGTGCCCCTTTTATCAGCTAAACAGGCCAGATACCTTCCTACCCGACTGCACCCGGGCACACTGTCCCATATATAATAATTAAACCCATTGGGTGGATTTAGAGCCCAACCTGAACTTCCTCAGGACGTGCCATAGGTATGTTCAATTTAAGGAATCAAACAGTTGCTCGATGTCTATAAGCGCCAGTGCGATTGCATAGTCCAGATACAGCAAGGAGTGAAGGAGTGATAGACATGGGAGAGCTGCCTCAAATTATGTAAGATGCTTCCCCTAGGGATAAATCCAGGCTGGTCTGAGTGAACAAGGGAAGGGAGGCATGGAAAAAGTTGTACTGCCAATATACTGCTCAACAATTTGACATCAATATTTAGAAGAGGAATCGGCCTGTACGCTGAAGGCATGGTTGGATCTTTACCGGGTTTGTGAACCATTACTATTAGAGCTTCACGCAGTGTGGGTGAAAGGCTTCCCCACCAGAGGACCTCCTCATAGACCTCCTCATGGACCTCCAACAGCTTATCCACTAGGGTGTCTGCATACCTGCGATAAAACTCAGCGGGGAAGCCATCCCTCCCTGGTGTTTTAGATGTTTTCAAGGCCCGGATTGCTACTAGGACTTCCTCCCATGTAATAAGTCTATCTAGGTAGTCTCTGTTTTCCGAGGCAAGGCTGGGGAGCGGAACCTCCCTCAAGTAATCTGCACCGTCACATGACTGGCTTGGTGCTTGCTCTGTGTATATGACACTAAGATGAGAACGCAAACCTCATTTATGGCCCGCTGCGTGGAAACTAATTGCCCTGCTTGATTGGTCATTTTGAAGATGGCGGTTCGGGATTCCTCCTTTTTAACCGGTGTTGCTAGCATTGCTCCGGTCTTGTCCATCTCAGGGTGGAGACGTTGGCAATATACTGTGTACATGTGTTTTTCTAATCTAAGCGAGTCATTTAATATGGTTTTTTAGGTATCCCTCCATTCCTCTAGCCTTTCCAGATGTGTATGTAAGTCTGTTTCTATATATCCTAGCACCCGCTTTCGTACCTGAATGTTCCTCTCGAGTTTTCGTCTGACCTCGTATGTCATTTTAAGACAGACCCAGCAAAGCAGACTTCATCGCTTCCAAGTCTACTGCCCTACTGTTCGAGGTGCCCCAGTGCTTATGGAACTATAGCGTCAGTGTATCTGCAAGCATGTTTTCGAAAGGGGGTCTGTCAATGCTAGCCCGCGGAGATGCCGGAGTGGGGTCTCCGGCCTACCATGCTCTCTCCCCCAGGGTTAAAAGAACAGGAGAGTGGTCCAACATTTAGCGAGACAATAAGAGATGCCAGACACCTGTGGAGCCGAGGCACTGGAGACTAGGTAATAGTCCAATTGGTTATGGGTACCTGCAGCGGGAGTGTAGCACAAGAATTGCTTGACCAGTGGGTGTCGGACTCTCCAAATGTCACTGAGGTGGAGCTCATGCATCATGTTTCCAAGTGTGTGTGTCATATGGGGTTTAGTGTGCTTTTGGGGCGAGATGCTGTCCAGCTTGCCATTTAGAACACAGTTACCGTCCCCTGCCATGATTATATCGGCGCCTAGGTATAGGGAGGCAGCCCGTGCCACTGCAATGTAGAATTCAGGACATTTGATATTGGGTGCATACACATTAATCAAACAAATCTCGAGACCATCCAGAGTACCAGGCTGCGTCATATATCGGCCTTCAGAGCCCAGGGCATGATCCCAGTGAAGAAAGGGTACTCTCGGAGCCACCCAGATTAACACCCCCCATGCGTAGCCGGAGTAGGAGGTGGCATATATCAGTCCCTTCCAATGCTTCCGGAGAGATCATATGCAGACCCCCCACAGGTGCGTCTCTTGTGAGTCCCCCCACGTGTGCATCTCTTGTGAGTCCCCCCACATGTGCGCCTCTTGTGAGTCCCCCCACAGGTGCGTCTCTTGTGAGTCCCCCCACGTGTGCCTCTCTTGTGAGTCCCCCCACAGGTGCATCTCTTGTGAGTCCCCCCACGTGTGCCTCTCTTGTGAGTCCCCCCACATGTGCGTCTCTTGTGAGTCCCCACACATGTGCGTCTCTTGTGAGTCGCGTCTCTTGTGAGTCCCCACACATGTGCGTCTCTTGTGAGTCCCCCCACATGTGCGTCTCTTGTGAGTCCCCCCACGTGTGCGTCTCTTGTGAGTCCCCCTACATGTGCGTCTCTTGTGGGTCCCCCCACATGTGCGTCGCTTGTGAGTCCCCCCACGTGTGCGTCTCTTGTGAGTCCCCCCACATGTGCGTCTCTTGTGAGTCCCCACACATGTGCGTCTCTTGTGAGTCCCCCCACGTGTGCGTCTCTTGTGAGTCCCCACACATGTGTGTCTCTTGTGAGTCCCCCCACATGTGCGTCTCCCCACATGTGCGTCTCTTGTGAGTCCCCCACATGTGTGTCTCTTGTGAGTCCCCCCACATGTGCATCTCTTGTGAGTCCCCCCATGTGGGCATCTCTTGTGAGTCCCCCCACATGTGTGTCTCTTGTGGGTCCCCCTACATGTGCGTCTCTTGTGAGTCCCCCCACGTGTGCATCTCTTGTGAGTCCCCCCACATGTGCGCCTCTTGTGAGTCCCCCCACATGTGTATCTCTTGTGAGTCCCCCCACATGTGCTTCTCTTGTGAGTCCCCCCACGTGTGCATCTCTTGTGAGTCCCCCCACATGTGCGTCTCTTGTGAGTCCCCCCACATGTGCGTCTCTTGTGAGTCCCCCCACATGTGCGTCTATTGTGAGTCCCCCCACATGTGCGTCTCTTGGAAGAAGGCAATGATGACCCTATAACGCTTAAGATATGCATACACCCTCCTACACTTCTCTAGCTCGGCAATACCAAGGACACTCCATGTCATAAATTTAAAAACCTGGTCAGCCATCTTTCAGTTTTGGTGGTCTCTACCAGTCCCCCAGCGGACTCGGCCCCACCTCCAACAGTTCCCCAGGAAGGCAGTTCAGAAGCTATAGCTGGGTCTGCCATGCACAAGAGCAGTAATCAATACCCCAACTCAACAACCCCATGAACGCTAAACCACTTACTAACTCCCCTTCCACGTGGGCAGCTGTTCCATGTCCTCCCACCCAGCATCCTGCGGCCAAAGGCCTGCCACGGCCGCCACATTACCCCAAGGTAGAAAACAAACTAGATCAGCTAAAAAGATATTCCTCATGCTGTGCTAGAGGAGAGGACACAAGAAAGGGTGCGAGGCAAACCAGACTTAAGCTCCCCTCCTGTGTGTCCCAGCTCTGACCCAGAGTCTCCCATCAACAGGATTAAACAACAAGGAACCAACCAACATATATCATTACTGTCCAGCTGGCTTCTCCCCCCCGGTATTACTTCAGTGATGACTGCTGTCTATAGATGTTAAATAACATGTAGGTAGAGTATCATCCCTCATCACACTTAGTGCTCATTCTACGCCAGCGCTGTTACTAGCAGTGCCGGAAGCCCTGTGGTGCTGCTGAAAGGACCACCTGGAATCTGGGACTCCTGTGGTACAGAGTGTGCCATCAGAGAAGACTTTGATTCTTTCCAAGGGTGTAATGCCATCCAGACTGTTCTGCTGCCCCTTCCGGGTTGGGCAGACTGTCTCTGAGCTCCAGGAGTACCTTGGTCCTGGTGACTTGGGTTCTGGCTTGTGGTCTGTCGTAGGGTATCAAGGCAGTCCCTAGCTTCTAAGGAGCTGGAAAAAGAAGAAGCTTCCTGTTGAACACGGAGCTTCACAGGGAAAAGTAGACCATACTTTAGGTTCATATCTCTCATTCACTTTTAAATAAACAAGGTGAGTCTTTCTCTGGTCTTGTACTCTTTGGGTGTATTCTGGGAATATTGACATTGGATTCCCCTGAAACAGTGGAGGCCTTGTACTCTGACACACTGGAGAATGGCGTCGCGATCACGGAAATTAAAAAGCTGAGCAGTTATGGCTCATGGGGGGGGGGGCACTTTTGGTTGAGGGGTAATGCTCTGTGGTCCCGTTTGACCGTGAAGAACTTGGAAAGTCTCTTGGGAGATAGGGCCATGGTTATCCAGTCTTTTAAAAACTATTTGGCAAACAACTCCTCCTCTTTCTCCAGAAAACCCACAAAATGAAGGTTATTTCACTGAGAGCATCCCTTGGTGTCCTCAACGCATGTGTCCAGGTGTGCCGTAAACCTCTGGAGATCAGAGACTGTGGTATGGAAGCTGTGGACCTCTAGTTGTAGGGCATGCACGTTTTGTTCTGCTATAGCCAGTCTGTCTGACACTTTAGCCAGGTCTGTGCGGAGCAGAGTGACGTCTATAGCAACTGCATCAATCTTGTCATGGCCATGAGATCCGCCAGTGACAGGGCAGAGTCCCCACCCCCTCCAGAGCTCCAACAGGGCCCGGGTTCTTCCATCATCAGGTGGAGTAGGAGGCGGCGGTGAATGAGTATAGGTGACAATCTTGCTTGTCTGTGCCATTTTGGAGTTTTTATGCTGTACCATAATGCCAAAAATCATCAACAGTGGACCAGCCGCACTGGCACCAGTCAGGGTCTGCTAATATTACCAAGCCCCGGTAACCCATCGCGTTTACCTGCCGTGGGGGTCACTGATCAGTCCAAAAGGCCGGGGACCGGTCAGGTGAATACCTCCAGGCACTCACTCCCCTGGGCTCTCTGAAGGGCCTCCGGCAATAAAGATTTCAACACTGGGCGCCGGCACAGGGGGATGAAATCAGGAGTCAGGGTTGTTGCCCAGGTAATGCTGCGCTGCGTCGGGTTAACCGCTCCAGGCTGACAGGAGCCATCACCATCACCAGCGGCTCCTGTGCTTCTCAGGAGCAGCTGAGTATTGGAAGCAGCCCCCTCCCAGGGTCACACCCCTGGGGATGCTCTCACAGCTCAGTGTACACAGGGGAGGCTCTGGTCCCTGCACTGCACCCTGTCGGTAACGCCGGGTCAGCAGGGAGGCGTTCACCACACGTCCCCCGGCTCAGGTGGATGCTCAGAGTCTCACCGCAGGCCCCCTGGTCACACCCCTGGGGATGCTCCCACAGCTCAGTGTACACAGGGGAGGCTCTGGTCCCTGCACTGCACCCTGTCGGTAACGCCGGGTCAGCAGGGAGGCGTTCACCACACGTCCCCCGGCTCAGGTGGATGCTCAGAGTCTCACCGCAGGCCCCCTGGTCACACCCCTGGGGATGCTCCCACAGCTCAGTGTACACAGGGGAGGCTCTGGTCCCTGCACTGCACCCTGTCGGTAACGCCGGGTCAGCAGGGAGGCGTTCACCACACGTCCCCCGGCTCAGGTGGATGCTCAGAGTCTCACCGCAGGCCCCCTGGTCACACCCCTGGGGATGCTCCCACAGCTCAGTGTACACAGGGGAGGCTCTGGTCCCTGCACTGCACCCTGTCGGTAACGCCGGATCAGCAGGGAGGCGTTCACCAAACGTCCCCCGGCTCAGGTGGATGCTCAGAGTCTCACCGCAGGCCCCCTGGTCACACCCCTGGGAATGCTCCCACAGCTCAGTGTACACAGGGGAGGCTCTGGTCCCTGCACTGCACCCTGTCGGTAACGCCGGGTCAGCAGGGAGGCGTTCACCACACGTCCCCCGGCTCAGGTGGATGCTCAGAGTCTCACCGCAGGCCCCCTGGTCACACCCCTGGGGATGCTCCCACAGCTCAGTGTACACAGGGGAGGCTCTGGTCCCTGCACTGCACCCTGTCGGTAACGCCGGGTCAGCAGGGAGGCGTTCACCACACGTCCCCCGGCTCAGGTGGATGCTCAGAGTCTCACCGCAGGCCCCCTGGTCACACCCCTGGGGATGCTCCCACAGCTCAGTGTACACAGGGGAGGCTCTGGTCCCTGCACTGCACCCTGTCGGTAACGCCGGGTCAGCAGGGAGGCGTTCACCACACGTCCCCCGGCTCAGGTGGATGCTCAGAGTCTCACCGCAGGCCCCCTGGTCACACCCCTGGGGATGCTCCCACAGCTCAGTGTACACAGGGGAGGCTCTGGTCCCTGCACTGCACCCTGTCGGTAACGCCGGGTCAGCAGGGAGGCGTTCACCACACGTCCCCCGGCTCAGGTGGATGCTCAGAGTCTCACCGCAGGCCCCAGGGAGAGAAGGGAGGATCCTGCCTCCCACTGCCAGTTTACACCCAGCTGTTGCCGCCCTCCAGGGGCTCACAGGCCGCAGTGGGGGCCAGCCCAGCCAGAGGAACTCTAAGGCGATCCCAGCCCTCAGCCCAGGGCCCTGGAGGCCGCCTCAGTCCACCAGTTGTGCAATGTACCCAGGGATGGCTGCAATTCTCTCCATTGTCCACCGGTCCCGTTCGGCCCCCAAGGCTCTGACACAGTCAACTGAAGTCCAGGGAGCACCCCCAGGGGGACACACCACTGTTGCCAACACTCTGGGTCTCCCCAATGATTCCACTGGGGCTGCCGCTGCCCTCTGCCACCAGGCCACAAGAAGTCCGTGGCCAGCGATCGAGGTGCACCAAAAACACTCCCCAATACCTGCCCTCACTCTGGGGAGTCGAATCGGGTTGGAAGAGGGGAAGCATGGCCTTAAACCAGGTAGGAATAATGCAGGACGTCCCAATAAAGGATGGGAGCTCAGAAAGAGATGTCTATTCGTCCATCTTGCCTGGCCACGCCCCCATGTTGTCATCATAGCTGCGATATGCCTGTTAGATGCAACTCTACGGCTCTGGGAAATCTTGCATCATTAACCTATCATAAGTGTCTCATGGCCTTAGAATTCCCTACTACACATGCCATATGCGGAGCAGAGGAGGTCTGTCGGTTGAGCTGGTTCCACAGATTGGCTGTCAGAGCACATTCAGGCCCACTTCTAAGGGTCCCGGACTGGGGTGGCAACACTTGGCAGGGTAGGACTCACAGATGGAAGAGTCGAGGTGCTGGGTTCGAGGTGGTTGGAGCTTTCTGTCCCTGAGTCTCAAGTAAGGAAACCAACCAACTAGCCCTTGGAGACACTTTGGGATCCTAAATTCATCCGCTGCAGGTCTGGACCTTCTCACTCAGGCAGGAGGGCAGCAGGTAGCAGGTCAGCACAGCAGGGCAGCATTTCTTCTAGATCAGCAGTCAAGCAGAGTGGCAGTCCTTTCAGCAGCACAGCACCCCTTCTTCCTGGGAGCATTTACAGGTCTAGAAGCGTACTGAAGAGGTGATGTCTGGGGTCCAATATTTATACCCAGTTCTTCTTTTGAAGTGGGAGGAGATTCTGGAGGGTCTCATTTGAAATGCACAGGTGTCCTGCCTTTCTGACCCTGACTCCAGACTAACTACGGGGGGTATGCAGCCATTTGTCTGGAGCCAGTACACTGCCTATTCAACTGTAAGTAGGGCTGTGCCCAGCTCCTCCCTCCCATCCTGCCAGCGATGGCCCATTCAGGCACACCTCAGCTCTCCATTGTGTGTGGCTGTGTAGGTCATCAGCCAGGTACAACTTGGTTTCAGTGACACAATGTGCACAGGATCAATGTCTGGACATACCCGTCACACTTAGGGTGATACACTATAGTATGCAAAAAAGTGATGCATGGAATGTTTGAATTAATCTCAGCCGCTGGTAATTACTCAGGGCCACATCACAATCCATTGTTATTTTTCACACCATGAAACCTCAGTTTGGACCCAGCTATATGAAAATCAATCTTGACCCTGCTTCAAGAGTGGTTTTCATCCTGGTTATGGGTTCATCGGCCCGGTACAGCTTGGGTCCAGTGACAGTGTGCGTGGGATCTACGTCTCGGCAGACCTGTCTCACTGAGGGCGACACACTAGTGTTAAAAAAGTGATGGGTGGAATGCTTGAATTAATCTCAGCATCACAAACCATCGTTATTTTGCACACCATGGCATGTCACATCAGTGCATCCTATTCATTTCATGTATTTTTTCTCTTAACACGTCAGTCACTTCAGCAATTTCGCTATCCTTCTTAATGCATATTTGTTTCAGAGCTTGCAATATTGACTTCAGTGAGGGTCATATTCATATCAAGATTGTTGACATATTTTAGTATGTATTTTATTGAATGTAATTATTTGTATTCTCAGCGTTTACAAAGTATTCATTTTGCTTTTAATCATATTCTTGTGCTGCATGGTATATCATTCCGCCATGTGCGATGTTGTTTTTTAAATATATTAAACTCATTCCGGTGTATGTTATATTCTTTTTGCTATGCGCTATATATTTCACGAGGTATCACTTGCACAGCCGTCATTTTGAGATGGACCCAGCTTCTCCTCCCCCTAAGCTCGAGCCCCCACCCCAGCACCGCTGGGGCTGCGGGGGCCTTTGTTACGCCACTGACTCGTGTGCTTTCTTTTAGTTTCCTCTGCGTTCATCCCCTTTCACTCGTGACCTTCCTCACCTCTTGGCGCTGTCTGTCATGTGTACATGCATGAAGTGCATGACCCTCCCTGTTCTGCCACCAGAATCAGCTGATGTATGTTGACCCGTCATATTGTCAATTAACAATGGTCTATTTCGGAAAAAGAGTTCGCAACTTGCGAGTCTGTCTACGGCCAACCTCTTAGCAAGCAGCGCCCTCTAGTGGTGAACGAGGAACTTGCGCCACTCGGACTTCAGCAGCACAGCTCCCACCTGCTCTGCCGCAGAGCGTGTTGCAGTTTTATATAGCGCTACCTGGACCGAAGGTATTGAAGCGCTTTACGAATGCACAAGTCACCTTCACAAGGTGACATTATATTCTTTTACTATTATATTTTTTGTATGAGGCACGAGGACCTTAAGGGGAGAGGATGCGGTAAAGGGCCAGAGCCGCCGAATTAAGAGATGGGGAACCAGATTTGAGTACCTGGGCAAATAACAATGGGCCTGATTTAGAGTTTGGAGGTTGGGGTTACTCCACCACAAAGGTGAGGGATATGCCGTCCGCCGTATTACGATCTCCATAGGATATAATTGATTCGTAACAGCTGGACGGGATAGCCGTACGTTTGTAACACAGAAACCCCATCCGCGAAACTCTAAATCAGGCCCTAAACTTCCCCGTGCCTTAAAATAATTAAATTAAAAATTGAGTCTATCCTTGTGTAATGTAACTGGTGCTCACATAAAGCGCTCCGACACCTGCGGGTCGAATTTGCGCTATGTAAAACTGCAAAGCAACAGTGATTTGCCCAGAATCACAGGACGTTGAGCCGATACCGAGACAGGAACCTGGGTCCCCAGGTCCACAATGGAGGCTCTGTTCGTAACTCCACAACCTCTCCCAAATGATTTATATCCTGACTCGGCTTTAACTGCTCACACGTGCACCTGCGCCGCTGGAGTGTGCAGAACTAATTTCATGGCAAACACATTCTTCGCGCACTGTGTGGTTTGCTTTGAACACTTAGGGCCTGATTTAAGGAAAGAGGCGCTGCACCCAGTGCTGGGCCACTTTCCTTGCACCCCTTAGCGCCCCCTAGTGCCACTATGTATGCGCTATATCTAAGATATGGCGCACCATGGCGGTAGTTAGGGAAACCAGTGTCAAAATTGTTGCCACTACTTCAGAGCTTTGCAGGACTAGCATCAAAAATGTTGACGCTAATCCTGCAAAGCTCCCGAGGCCCATTGAAAACAATGGTGTGCCTCCTTTTAACGCCTACTCTGAGCAGGGGTTGAAAGTGCCAAAACAAATGACCCAAAGAAATCTGTTAGATTTCTTTGTGCCATTTTTCCGGTCCCCTAACGGGAACACGCCCACTTTGCATACATTATGCCTGGCGCAGGCATAATGTAGCACAGAGGGTTACAAAGTGGTGTAATGCATGAACAGCGCCACTTTGTAAATCTGGCACGGGGATTTTGGCCTCATTGGGCCACATTAGCCTAAAAAATAATTATGCTAATGTAGCGCAAGGAGGTGCGGGGGGCTCATAAATCTGCCCCTTATTTTTTGTGAGTCCTTAATGCGCTATTTCCTTTACAAAATATTTCTGTAACGCCTCCTATGTGCATTGTTAGTTTCTCTATAAAAGCTTGCTTAGTGCGCTAACCACCTGGATAACTATTCAGGTCATTGTGCGCTTTGCAAATACACATAACATAACTATAGTCATTGCTGTTGTCACTTGTTTTGTATATTTTGGTTCTTGTTATGTATTGTTGATATTTTCAATATAATTTGTTGAGTGCCTTGCTGTTTGGCTCCTCTAATGTGATTTTTTGTGCCAGGGCTGGCCTTTGCACAGATAGTACCCTGTGCTGAACCAAATTTGGTGCCCCTCAGTCCCCCGCTCCTCATTCTAGTTGGAGCCTGTAAAATGAGATACACAAAGAGCAAACCATGATCTACTTCAACTTAGCAAAAATGCATTTTCTTTGCATCCTGGTACTTGTAGTCTTATATTTATGGTGAGGAGAAACAAAACTGAAAGTACTAGAATGCAAAGAGAAACAATAGCAATTTTGTTCAACATTTTTATATAGCGCAAACTCGGCCATTTAAATGACTACCAGTTACATTGCACAAGGTTAAATTCATTTAAACCTGGGTGATTTGCCCAGAATCACGAGATGTTGAGCCAATGCTGGGACTCGAACCTGTTTCACTAGTTTTGATGCCATAATGCCACATCCTCTTCCTCAATAAATGTGAGCAATTAGGTTGTTGGTTGACTCAAGTGTGAACCCTGGTCAAGCAAGAGCCACAATCCCTTGCAGGGTGAACCACAAAATGTCACTAATTTAACCTGTGCTTAACCCTGGGTAGCTTGCAACAAAAAGCAGTCAGGCTAAATTTAAAAGTAATGAGTAAAGTATTTATGATGTAAACAAACAGCAACAGAGTGAAAACACACACAATAAAAATCCCAACCTAATTTAGAGAAAATAGAGAACATTTTATTAAATTATTTGACACCAAAACCATGAAAATCCAACTGGAAGAACCAGAGTTCTGAATTGTTAAAGTTTAAGGTTTAAAATAGTTAAGTCATCAGTTTTGGAAAATGGCCACCTGGGCAACTTTAGCACCACCACCCAGGGCCCAGTAACGGATGGAGACCTCTTGGGGGGTTCAAGACTCACTCCGGCTGGGTCCAGGTGCAGGTCTGAGAAGGTAGGAGCCTG
The DNA here is from genome assembly GCF_031143425.1 of Pleurodeles waltl. NCBI lineage: Eukaryota > Metazoa > Chordata > Amphibia > Caudata > Salamandridae > Pleurodeles > Pleurodeles waltl. The sequence continues at coordinate 1,856,335,541 of NC_090444.1, forward strand.
TTATGTCCTGTGGCTCCTCAGCACAGGAGCCCAGCTAAACTAGCCCATGGAGTCTCTTCTGAAGTCCTGGGTGCAGGTGGTGACGCAGGGCTCTACAGCAGGGATAGCCCCCAAAGTTCCAAGCCGGCTCCAGGCAGCAAAGCAGTCCTTCCAGGTACAGCAGCAATCTGTCAGAGTGCACACACTTCACAGGAGCAGGCAGTCCTCTGAAAGTCCTTCCACAGGTCCAGTAGTGAACTGAGGAACAGGTCTGAGTGCCCTATTTTAATACAATGGCACCCTGCTCCTAGAAGTTGGGTGAAGTTTCCAGAAATGTTCTCTGAAGTTCCAGGAAGTTTCTGCCTCTCCCGCCCTGGCTCCTAGCTGGCTAAACTGACAGTACAGGGTTGTTAAGCCTATTGTGTGGTGGCAGAGCCCAGCCTATCCAGTTTGCAAGTGGGGCTGTGCTTAGCTCAGCCCCCCATCAAGTCAGTTAATGGCCAGTTCAGGCTCTGCAAAACCCCTGTTGTGTGACTGCCTGGGGTGAATTCACAAAGTCCCAACTGACAGTTACACCCAGTTATGTGACAGAAGACAGGTAACAGGCACATAGGGTGAAGGGCAGGAAAAGGCCACTTTTTGAAAGTGGCATTTTCTAACTTGTTATGATAAATCCAACTTTGCCATTAAACAGGGCTTATCACCACAAGTTCATAGGTACCAAGCATGACATACCTATCATCTCTGGTTTGGAAATTACAACATATTAATTTTAATAAGGAATCCCCAATCTTACCCTATGGGAGGGGTAGGCCTCTCAGTAGTAAGAAAACATATTTAGCAGTTTTTCACTACTAGGAGATGTAAAACTGAAAAGTACATGTCCTACCTTTTTAGCACTGGTCAGCAGTGGTAAAATGCACAGAAACATAAGGCCAACAGAGCAGAAATCCAGCAAAAAGTAGGAGGATGAAGGCAAAAAGTTTGGGGGTGACCATGTAGAGAGGGCCATTTCTTGCAATAAACTTAATAAAATACCAGTAATCGAGTAACACATTAGTCTTGGATTTGCACATAGTGACCAGAAATGTGTAAGATGTTTCACATTCAGAAAACAATAATTAGAATTTAGTGTTATCGAGGTTCAGAAGCTCCAACTGAGACCTTGCTGCCAGGCTGTCTGCTGTCCTGTGCAACGTCTTCTTCCCTGCAGTTCTTACTAAGTAGCATTTGCCAGGAGGGGAGTCGGACTGTATTGTGTTCAAGGCTCCCCCATTTTCATCTGAATCACCCTCAGCTCAGTTTCTTTTTACATTGAAAATGAGGTGGAGTAGGGGGTGTTAAGGAAATGGGAGGGCACAGGATTTTAATGGGGTGCCTGCAGCCTGTACAAGAAAAAAGCGTCTTTAAAAATGGTGTGTGCTGCGTTGCAGGAGTCATTTGAGAGTGAGACTGCCGCATGATGAGCGCTCCCAGGAATGTCAGCGCCCCGGGTGTGCACCCAGCTCGCCCATGCTGAAGACCAGCCTTGTTTGTCGCACACAGTTTTGCCTTCTGCACCCTGCCCTTGGTGATCTTATAACCCTGCTGTTCTTACTATGTGGACTTTCTATACTTGTCATTTGTTTTCACTTGTTCTGATGCTTGACACATATAATGGTGTCTATTGTTTTACTTGCTATGGGTGGCGGGTAAACTCATGGTTGGCTTGTTTTGGGGTTGAAGGACAATGATTTGGTATCATTAAAAAAAGGCCGCCAGTATGCCCACATGCATGCTGGCACACAAGTGGTAGTTTTATAATAGTTTGGAAGTCTTTTCTAAATAAAACAAAGGCCACAACCATTGATAATTTTCAATACATTCACAGTCAGTGCCGGCCCTATGGGCCTCAGCAATGCTGGTTTATTTTAGATTCAGCATTCCATGAAAGTTGCTTCTGCTTTCCATTATACGTGAAATGATCCCTCTCTTAGAATGCACATATAAGAGGGGTGTATTTATGAGCCCTGTGCCCACTCAGAGAAAAAAAGCATATCTACAAAGCCACGAAAAGCTACTTTACGTGGCTTTGCATGGCCTCATGGATATGGAGTACGGCAAGGCAGCGCAAGTCACTGCATTTCCTTACTCTGCGCCAGGGAGGAGTTCCTTGGGCATTGCAGTGGGTTTTCCCATGCAGCACCCATGGATTTTGACACATGCCCAGATTTATGAGAGCCTGTAAACCTGGAGATGCTGCAAAACCTAATGCCTCACCAGGGGAGGCATAATGAGGAGAATGTTTTTTTTTTTTCATCTTTCCATGTGTGCTGCATAGAATGTGGAAAACACCTCTTTTCTGATTGTATCTGTGCAGGAAGGTCCCCCTTCCTATACCAAAATAATCCTGTCAACAACACAGGCCCCGCACAGGGGAAAAGGACAGAAATATACTGTATTGCATAAATACAGTGCATTCCTGCCCTTTCACTTTGGCGTAGGGCAGCACAGCAAGGTGACTTGGTGCGCTGCCCTATGCCAACTCCCCATAAATATGACCCATAGTACATTGATCTTCTAGTAAACCATGAAAAGGCCCAGTAAAATCCAAGCAGATGTAACCCACAACTCACCCGGGTCCTGCATACTCTGAAATTGTACATCTTCCACAACCTTCAATCTCTTCTTCCGCTCCTTGCAAGCAGTCACTTACATTTCTTCTGAACTGGGCTTCCATACCTGGACACAAGAATCTTTCTTTGAGACACTTCTTGGTCATGTTTTGGCCTAAAAAAGCCATTCATGGGAAAAGGTCATCATTATGAGCACCAGACACAGTGAGCTCATCCATAACTTTGACATAAGGCCTTGCACTAATGGAAAACAGCTCTCTTTTCACTCTTTTCAAATGAAGCTCCATCACTATCTTCAAAATGTCATCCTTGTTCAAGGAAGTGAAAACATTCAGCTTTGGAAACTGTAACATCCACCACTGCCACACCATCTGAGACACTGGCAAATATCTCTTCTCCCCCAAAATCTTCCATGCTGTCACTCGTACCTGCCATGTACAAGAAACAGTCTGCCTCACAGTTACACCACTGAGGGATGCATTCAATCTCATATGTTAATTCTTGCAGCCTATCTGCAAATCTGACCAACCTGGCTGAACTCTTACCAAAACCACCTGGTTTCAAGACTCTAAACAAAGGCTTGTGGCCAGTACACAGAAAGATTTTTGACTCTCCAAATATACATTCGAAAATACTCAGTGCTCCAAGCTGCTGCTAATACCACCCTCTCAATTGCTGAATAGTTTCTCTCATTCCTTCTCAAAGTTTGAGGGGCAAAGGCAACCGTCTTTTCTTTCTTGCCATGATGTTGGGAGAGAACAGTCTGAATCTTTGATGCACTGGCATTTACAATAATAATACTTTATTTATTGACGTCAGAAGGGGGCAAGATGACTGCATGAGCTATGGCTAACTTAATCGAATCAAACCCCTTCTTGTGAGACTCCGACCACACAAAACTTGCATCCTCTGCACCCTTCCTCAATAGTATCCTCCAATCCTCAGTCATTCCAGCACAGGTACTCCTCTACCTGAACTAATCCGCACTTCTCTTTGTGTTCTCCCTTACCCTCCATTGACAATTTTTAGAAGACCTCACCCAAAGCAAAATTGTGTTCCTCATTGATCCCACAAATACCAGTATGTTGTCTTGAAAAAATATGCCTTTTTTTTTTACATCTTTCAACACTTCTGCTTTCACATGTTAAAAGACTTTGGAAGCTGATGCCAAGCAAAAGAGAAGTCAGGTGAACTGAAAACTTCCATCAGGAGTTTAGTGCCCTTAGAATCTGGGTGCAACCGCTCAAAATGATCATTATATTGATGAAAAAATCCATGGCAATATTTTGATTCAAACACCTCAAATCCACACAAAACCTCAGGTCACCATACACTTTTTAGTTATCAAAATTGGAGAAAGCCATGTGAAGACCGAGATCGGTTCTATTACACCATCATCCACCAGGTAAGGGTATACAGGGGGTCCAATTGAATTACTTCTCGTGTCAAATTCCTATTCATGCGATGGATGTGGGAACTCAAACCGGAGGAAATGGACCATTATCCTCCAAACATGGCGTTAACTAACAGATATGTGGTAGGTTCCCACTTGTAACAATGACATTAAAGCAGCCAATTGCCAATTGTTCTTGAGATTCCTTGAAATATTCAAAAACTTTCTCCAAGAGTTATCCAAATGAAAGTTTATTCAGAAGAGAGAGATCAATTCCATATTGTACTTGACTAATTAGATCATAGAACAGAGTGAACATTCAACCAGCCGACAAGTGTTTCGCCCAACGGGGTGCATTCACTTGGGCTTTCTCAAGGCTGTTGAGAATAAAAGAATTTACAAATTTAAATGAGTCTAGGAAACTGAGAGATAAGAAGTTAAGAGTCAAAGAACACCAGAATGTGAGAGACCAAGATTTGTCCGAAAAGTATAGGCCTGCATGCTGATCATATCTATCCATGAACAGGAATGGAAAACGAGTGACATTAGAAATCCATGCAATGAGGGTGCCAAGATAAAGAGCAATCCCTAATTGAAGGTTAAAAAAGTGATAAGAATGTTAATCAAATTGAAGTGCCTGGGATGAACGTGAGAGATTAAGACCACAAGTTGTGAGACAGGTAGAAAGAAAAAATAGTATATTAAATAATTGAAATCTGTAACTAGGTGGTGGTGCCAGCATCGCAGAATATACCAAAAGATCCATCACCCTAAATTGGGATAGTATAGGAAGTTAAACACTAGAATAACTGCCATAAAAGAATAGCATACCATAAAGATACATATTGAGCCTCTTAAGGGTTTCCTGATCAACCAATAGCATAACAATTATTCTGAAAACGAAAGCATAAGGAAAGGAACATGTATCATTTGTAGGACCAATGTCAGAGGCTAACACGTCTAAGCAAACAACAATTTTAGAGCTAAAATATAATAATGCAAAAATTACATATCTACAGTTGTCGTTAATGCAAACAGAAAAAAGCTAATTTTCTCTTTGAAACACTACCACAACTAGAGGAAATAACTCAATATAGTAACTCACGTAAATGAGTTGCATTCCATTGTTTAAGTACATTGTGGCCACTGTTAACATCAGAAATTATTTACACTACAATTGCGCTAACAATAAAACCATGGGAAAATGACATCTATCTATAGGTGTGCAGGTACCTGTAATCACATTTTTGAACAGTATTTTGTCATCGATAGTAATATTATAAACAAAGCATATTTATAATGAAAACGGGGCTGTTTAATATTTTAGGAATAGACCAAATTACAAGGGAGTTGATCTCAAGCAGGAAAGGGAAAAATTACGGTGTAACGGAGAAAGACACCTAATCTAGGTGTTCATCTACAAAGGTGGTTCTTACCCATGTAACTAGTTTGAGCCGCGAAATGCGTGGAGAAAACAGTCAAACGTGTCCATCGCCATTAATAGGGACGCGCTGACTGAGCAGGTCTGTTTTTATTTACCTGCATCGTGTGAGGGTTCGACACGGAAAGAGGACTGATAATGGCGCCGCCATCTTGGAGGTAGCGCCCGTCTTACAATTGAAAGAAAACATATTGTCACTGGAACCTAACATAAAAGAGGGACTAAATACGGGCGCCGCCATCTTAGAGGTAGCGACCGTCTACTGTTTTTATAGTATAATGGTCAAAAGAAAAGAGAAAAAGAAAAAAGAGAACATCCTAATATTAGGAATAACATCATTTTTTTGAAAAATAAACTAATGATTGTAAAGAGAGGAAAACGGTGGAGAAAAAAAGAAGAAAAAAGGAGAAGCGAACACCATCATCATAGGGCATCTGTACAGGGGTACTAATATCTGTACACAAAGTAAAAAAGCGGTTCCCATGGGTGTGAATTACGGTGCAACATTGAGCACTAATGAATAGCCTAACCAAGCACAACAAAGCAAATTGTTATAGGAACTACAAATATACAGTATCAAAAGAGAAAGCTAAATAGGGTGTAAGGAGCTTAGTTCGCCCTACCCCTGTCGTTCTAACTAGATGGAAAGAGTACAAAAGATATCATTGTGACATAAGAAAACATATACAGAACATTACATCAGCCAATAATGCCATTCTGAATCCTTATTAAGTCCATGGTCAACTGTATCATAAAGGATAATTAAACGACTTTCTTCCTGACGAAGTCAATTTGATTAACATTCTTATCACTTTTTTAACCTTCAATTAGGGATTGCTCTTTATCTTTGCACCCCCATTGCATGGATTTCTAATGTCACTCGTTTTCCATTCCTGTTCATGGATAGATATGATCAGCATGCAGGCCTATACTTTTCGGACGAATCTTGGGCTCTCACATTCTGGTGTTCTTTGACTCTTAACTTCTGATCTCTCAGTTTTCTAGACTCATTTAAATTTGTAAATTCTTTTATTCTCAACAGCCTTGAGAAAGCCCAGGTCAATGCACCCCGTTGGGCGAAACACGTGTCGGCTGGTTGAATGTTGTCTCTGTTCTATGATCTAATTAATCAAGTACAATATGGAATTGATCTCTCTCTTCTGAATAAACTTTAATTTGGATAACTCTTGGAGAAAGTTTTTAAATATTTCAAGGTATCTCAAGAACAATTGGCAATTGGCTGCTTTAATGTCATTGTTACAATTGGGAACCTACCACATATCTGTTAGTTTACACCATCATCCACCGCCTGCTGGAGCCTGGACTTGACCTCCTGCCTTCCAAAAAAATTGGTATTCTCCTGGCCTGATGCGTAACAGGGACCACTTCTTTGTTCTTGACAATTTCATACATATAACCTTTGACTAACATCAGCTGGGAATTAGTCAAGGTTTCATCAGTACCTCTGTCAGGCACAACCATTGCTTCATCAGGGGCCCTCAGAGTAATCACAATGCACAAATCATTGTGAATCACCCAACCCTATATCAGTGTTCCCAACTTGCCCACGTAAACCTTCCCTTTGACCTAATGGTACTGATATTTCAAATTAGCCCACATATACTCAATAACCTTAATACTGATATAGTGGTACCCCTTAAGATTTATTTTTTTGGATACAACTCCACTTCTGACCATGTCACTTCAACCACATCTTTGGGTGCAATAGCATATAGTGAACCAGAGACCACCACAAGAGTAACTTCTCACTATTTCACACTGAAAGTGGCTGTAGGAGGCTGGTCTGGTTTGTAGTGGGTACCAAAGGTACTTACACTTTATACGAGGTCCAGTTATCCCTTATTAGTGAAATGTAGTCAGTGTCTAGAAGCTTGGCTGTCTTGAGGTAGCTATAGGCAGAGCAGCCATGCTGAACTAGGAGACTTGCAAAGCTCTTGCAATACCTCTGTAATCACACAGTACTCACACACAAGAAAGACAATACTCAGTATTACCAAAAATAAAGATACTTTATTTTAGTGACACAAGACCAAAAATACTTTGGAGGCTATACTCCCTTAGGAGGTAAGTAAATTACACAATATCTAAGCTAGTAATCAGAAACAGGTAAGTAAATAGTCAGAAAATAGTGCAAACAGTGAAAATCACAATAGTTTGCAATGGGCCTAGGCGGAACACAAACCATATACTAAAATAGTGAAATGAGAGATTCGGTTTCCCACCTAGGCAAGTGTAGTGTGTAGAGGGGCACTGGGAGTGTAAGAAAACATCAAAGGTAAGTAAAATACCCCAGAGCCCGGAAAAGCAGGAGTAAAACACAGCAAGTTTCCTAAAACCCACTAGAAGTCGTGATAGAAGATAGTGCAAGACCAGAAGAGACTGCAAGACACCAATTATGGATTTCTGGACCTGAATACCTGCAGAAGAAGAGGACCAAGTCCAAGAAGCACTGAAGAGTCCAGGGAGAACAGGAGCCCCTGCTAACCCATATGAAGGTGCAAAAGAAGAACCACAGTGAGAAGACAAAGTCAGTATTGCACCAAAGAAGACAGATGCGGGTTCCTGGTTGGTGCAGACCATGTCCCACGCTGGACAGATGAATGAGGTCTGGATTGCGTCGCTGGATTCCGCCAACAAGCCTTGGCAAATGCAAAGCTCGTGGTTGAGGAAAATGGCGCTGCCCGGGACCAGGAAGGACCGGGTCGACTCTATCCAAGAGGGGGACTCAGAGGGGGCCCTCAGCAGTCCAGGGAACCCTCAGAAGACCAGGCAGCATGACTAGGAGTCCCACAAGATGAGGACAAAGGAGGTGCAAATGGTGGCCCATGCAGCACGCTAACAAAGGGTCCCACGCTGCAGGAGAATGTCACAGGAAGCTGTGGTCACAAGAAGGAGTGCTGGGGACCTGAGCTATGCTGTGCATGAAGAACTTCAAGGAAGGTCACACACAAGCCTTGGTAACTGCAAAACACACAGTGCATGGGGGTGCTGTCCTGCATGGGAAGGCAATCCCTTACCTCCACCAAAATTGGACAGCTGGACATCTGGACCGTCGGGACCACTTCAGGCAACCACCCGTGTCGCTGGATCCATGCACTTCACCAGGAGAGGGGACCCAAGCCACCAGTTGTGCTGCAGAGAGTTGCCTGCTGAAGCAGGGAAGTGACTCTGTCACTCCACGGGAGATTCCTTTGGTTCTTCTGGTGCAGACTGAAGACAGGCAGTCCTCAGAGGATGCACAACCTGGAAATTGTTGCAGTTGGTGGCAGGAGCTGGAGCTACAATATCGCAGAAGTTGTCTTGGTTTCTTTATTGCAGTTTTTGCTGAGTTCCTGGAGCAGTCAGCGGTTGATCCGCAGGTAGAAGATGAAGTAAAGGATGCAGAGGATTCCTGCTGGAGTCTTGCAATCCAAATCTGCAGAACCACCCAGAGGAGAGACCCTAAATAGCCCTAAAAGGGGGATTGGTCAGCTAAACAGGTAAGCACCTATCAGGGGAGGGCTCTGACGTCACCTGCTGGCACTGGCCACTCCGATGCTCCCAGAGTTCCCTGACCATCCTGAAAACAAGATGGCAGAACCCAGAGACCCTCTGGAGGAGCTCTGAGCACCACCCCTGGGGTGGTGATGGCAGGGGAGTGGTCATTCCCCTTTCCTTTGTCCAGTTTCGTGCCAGAGCCTGGGGGTCCCAGAACTGGCCTAGACTTGATTATGCAAGGAGGGCACCGTTTGTGCCCTTCAAAGCATTATCAGAGCCTCTGGGAGGATGTTATGTTATGTTATTTGCACTTATAAAGCTCCTGACTACCCGAAGGCCTCGCAGCGCTAAAAGGACAACAACAAGAGCAAAAGGGAGGGAAAACTAGATTTTAAAAAGCCAGGTTTTAATAGCCTTCAAAAATTAAGTTCATGACTGGTTAATTGAATACTGAGGGGGAGGGAGTTCCACAATTTGGTTCCACGATATTCCATCGTAGCACCACCCCATCTGACTTTTTTGATTTTAGGTGGTTTAGCCAGTGCTGTAGATGCTGGTCTAAGGGCTGTGGCGGGTTTGTAGAAGGCGGGTAGGGTTTTTAGCAAATGGGGTCCTCTATTATGTAGTGATCTCTGGATGATGCATAAGGTTTTACATTTTATACGCTGTTCCGCTGGAAGCCAGTGGAGAGAGGACAAGGCCGGTTTAACTGAAGTATGCCTTGGGATGTCTAGTAGAAGACGTGCCGCGGCATTCTGGACCACCTGCAATTTCCTAATCACATATTTAGGGGAGCCAAGAAAAAGACTATTGAAGTCAAGTCGGGACAGAATAATTGCCTGAACAATGAGTCTTTTTGCAAGAGTAGGAAGTATTAGAAGTACCTTTCTCAAAAGTCTTAATGACCCAAAGCAGGCAGCAGAGATTTTCTTGGCATGATGTTCCAGAGTGAAATAAGGGTCTAACCAGATTCCCAGGCTTTTAATATACTTCTTGGGAGGAGGCAAATACTCCAGCGGGGAGAAAGATAGGGGATTGTTGCTGGGGTCCGGATGGTGCCCGAGAATCATTATTTCTGTTTTGTCCCCACTGAGTTGGAGCATACTGTTTGTCTTCCAACTAGATATTGCCTGAAATGCGGATCCTTCTGACCCTTCATACGTAGAGAATGAAACCACTAGCTAGGTATCATCTGCATTGGAGACCAATGACAGTCCAAAAGACTCCACTAGCTTTGCCATGTATATGTTGTATATGTTGAATAATGTAGGGCTAAGCGAGGAGCCCTGTGGGACCCCACAGCTCAAGTTCAACCTATCGGAAAAATAGGAACGGTCCAGAACCTGAAATGACCTGTCCTCGAGGAACGAGATAAGCCAGCTGAGTGCTGGACCTTTGATTCCAATCTCCTCTATCCTTCGGATAAGCAGATGATGATCTACTGTATCAAAGGCAGCACTCAAATCAAGAAGTATAACAGCTGTCATATGGCCCTGATCCATTCGCTTTCTCGCCTCTTCCATGACCGCTATCAATGCAGATTCGGTACTGTGAAGAGGCCTGAACCCCATCTGAGTGGGATGGAGAATATTATTATCCTCCAAAAATATGGATAATTGAGAGTTAATTTATTTATCCAGTATTTTAGACAGTGCAGGAAGTAATAATATGGGCCTCTCCCATGCCTGTGACACATATTTCCAAAGGGAGAGGGTGTAACACCCCTCTCCTAAAGGAAACAAATTGTTCTGCCTTCCTGGGATTGAGCTGCTCAAGCCCCGGGAGGGCAGACGCCTGTCTGTGAGGTGGCAGCAGCTGGGGTTGCAATGAAAACCTCGGAAGGCTGGCCTGGCAGTACTGGGGCTCTACTGTGGAGCACCCAGAGTGCATGGGATTGTGCAACCAATACTGGAATCAGTATTGGGGTACAATTCCCAGATGTTAGACACCTTACTTGGCCATATTCGGAGTTACCACTATGTAGCTAGACAAAGGTAGTGACCTTTGTCTAGTACACATCAAATAGCGTCCATGCACTCACGAAGTCTGGGAAAATGGGTCTGGACGACATGGGGGCACCTCTGCTAGTGCTGGGGTGCCCTCACACACAGATACTCTGCACCCAGCCTTCAGGGTCTGAAGGCCTGGCATATAGGTGACTTATAAGTGATGTGGTGCAGTGAAAATGGCTGTGAAATGGTGCATGCATCATTTCACACAGGCTGCAATGGCAGTCCTGTAGAAGCCTTTGTATGGGCTCCTTATGGGTGGCAAAATAAATGCTGCAGCCCATAAGGATCCCCTGGAACCCCAATGCCCTTGGTACCTGGGTACCATATACTAGGGACTTATAATGGAGGTCCAGTGTGCTAATTTGGAGTGGAATACTGGGTTACCAGTATGTAAGTACACATTTGGAACCAGAGAGAGAGCATAAGCACTGTGATCCTGGTTATCAGGACTCCAGTGACACAGTCAAGCATACTGACAAAAGCAGTGAAACAGACTGACAAGCAGGCCACAACCCATATGCACTGGGGTCCTGACTAGCAGGATCCGAGTGACACAGTCAAACACACTGATAAACAGGCCAAAAATGGGGGTAACCATGCTAGAAAGAGGCTACCTTCTCACAATGGCTTTTATTTTTTTCAGTCTACCTCGTGCATCTTCTGGTGTGTCCACGCTCAACACCCTGATCGCTGGTTCACTTATGTCTTCTTCCATGGTGGACACATTACTTTTACCATTTTGACACATTTGCTGTGACACTAGTTGCCAATCTTGGGTTGGGACTTTGACGCTGTCAGATGACGGAGACCACAAATATGGTCTAGCGATTACATCTTTTAAAGGGACCTGTGTATGATTCTCCTGCATATTGCCTTATTTAAAAACTTAAATCCCTTATCACATGCCGTGGGTAAAATATGTAGTTTAATCCAATGCCACCCGCATCTACTTTATAGCTATTGTAGAATTTACTGTCAGGCACTGAGTGGTAGCAGTATTTGTAACTGAGGCCACCAAGCTCACCATGAGACAGCTCAGTGCACTTCAGAGTGAAGAAAGCTGATTACTGCTGTGCTGCATTCATGCAGTCTTCCGACGGGTGAGATCCAAGCTGTCCTTGGTGTTGTGGTGTGCCCTGCACCATGTGTGCACTGTAGTGACAACGCTTTCTAATTATGTACTGAATTGCAAATAGTTTTTCAGTTTCATGCAGAGGGCCACTTAAACCCCCCCTCAAGGTTCCTCAAGACAAAATTAAAAGCGAAATTAGTACTTAATGTGAGAGCTTTCTATAGTCCCATTGGCTTCATCCCAGCCACAGGAAGGCTCTTGAAATGTACTGTTGCTGACCTCCTGGCAAAAAATGTAATATTTCTGTTGATACTCTGCGTATTGATTGACAACATCCCTGTGGTGTGTCCTAGAGGTTGGCTGAGTCCCAAATGAGTCCAGCTGAAGAGCACAGGGCGAGAAGGATAATATTCCAAGGCATGGACATTCCAAACCTTGTGTTAAAGCTACAACAACTAGGAACATCTCTCGAATGGTGCAGGGAGAGGGAAGAATAAACTGCTTCAACAGGAGGACAGCAGTCAGCGTCCAGTTAAACAAGCATTGGCAAAGGTCTGGCTTTGAAGGAATGTTGTCTGGTAATGTGAAGCATTACAAGTAAATAGCATATGTGTGAAAGCAAAGAACTGTAGAATAATGGTGCAGGTAAAAAGGTCAGGGGAACAGATGCACTGACAAGTCAGACCTAGAAAATCTATGTAGGTTAGTTACTGCCCTTCTCTCATCTGTGCTGCTGCCAGAGACACAACCACCATACATTATCTAGTTATCTAAGATGCAGCATTGCAATGCCATGTGTGTGCCCTAAAAGTTCCAGCTTACCAGCAGGATAAATAAAATGAACACAGCTGGTAGAGTGCAAGCACGTTTTTGAGGAAGCACGCAACTTCTGCCCAATCAAAACATGTACTGCTGGTTACCAACTTGTGGGCGGAGCAAAAACCCGTTCCTAGTGGTACTCAAATAGTTGTCTGGCGACAGCTCTGCAGTCAAGCCAGACCATAAAAAGGAAAGTGCACGAGGGGAGTAATGCATAACAGAACTAAACCTCCCTGAAAGTGATTGGCTTTCTGTTGCTGAGCTCCCAGTCTGGACAACAGGAGGCAGTTCCTACGAAAAGGATCAAAGGGAAAATTGATGGAAAAAGACTTGAAAAGAGGTAAGACAAACTCAAAGAAAGAGAGAACAGACTCAAAGGGGAAGGAAGACAGATGCTAGAAACAGAAAGATGATTATAGGGAGGAAAGCAATGGAAGAATCAAAAAGAGACTAAGAAAGTGGTCCCGCAGAACTTCCGGGACCCTGAAGCGGATTCCTTCAGACAGCTGAATGAGAAAAGAAACATCTTGACCAGACTGACGTCCTAAAGACTGGAGCATCCGCGGCCCTGGGCTGCCTGAGGGCCCCCTTTCTGCACTTCCAAGAGATGACATGGGAGAAGGAGAGGTGATGTCAGGGTGGAGATGCCACCTGAAGGAAGGCAAGACAGAGGCAGGCAGACCAAGGAGTCCCGCCCTCCCCATTTACCGATGCAAACCCATCATGAATGATGAAAATCGTGGCCAGCCCAGGTGGGGATGGGGCCTGGGAGGCAGTAGTACTATGGAACCGGACCTCCACATCTGAAGTGAGGGTGCACTGAGAATGTATGAAACACCTTGTGGCAAAAAAGGCAAAATAACCCAGGTGTCAGGTGATGGGTTTTCTTTCCTTTCTGCTACCCTAGGAACGAAATACAAGAATACAATCGTTTTTGATAAACACTAGAGGTGGGGTTGCGCAGACACAAGAGAAAGTAACAGAAGAAATTACAACGGATAAAAATTTAGGAAAACCTCTTATAAAAGACTATTAGAATATCCTCTTCATTTTTTGTCCCACTTACCTTTGGCCTTTTATTTTGAGGGAATCTCAAAACGGAGAGGTGGGGTGTGAGACATCTCAGGGGAACGGGCTGAATGATGCACGAGAGAAAGCCACCAAACATGATAAACTGCTTTCCTATCTTGACAAAAGTGACATGTAGAAGGAAGAACAATTAAATAAACTACAAATCACCAGAAAGAGGATAGGACCTTATTAGAAATGGGCTCTTTGGTTGGCAGTCAGGTTACCCCCTGTCCAAGCAAGGACCCTCACCCTAGTAAGGATAAAGGAGAATCACCCTCAGCTAACCCCCGCTCACCCCATTGGTAGCTTGGCATGAGCAGACAGGCTTAACTTCAGAGTGCTAGGTGTAAAGAATTTGTACCAACACACACAGTAACTTAACAAAAACATTACAAAATGACACAACACAGGTTTAGAAAAATAGAAAATATTTATCTAAACAAAACAAGACCAAAACGACAAAAATCCAACATATCCAAGCCAAGTTATTAATTAAAAAGCAAAACGAGTCTTAAATCCTTGAGAGAACAGGCAAAGCACTGTTAGCATTGAAAATGACTTGGGTAGCGTCAACAAAACATGCACGGACGAGTGTGCGTAGAAAAAGGTAAGAAGTGCGTCGATTTCTCACCCGCAAATGAGACCGTGTGTTGTTTCTCCTTCTCCAGTTGGGTCGCGTGCAGTGGAGCGATGCGTTGATCCGGGCAGCACTCAGGTCCGGGGAGGTATTGCGTTGTTTTTCCATGCCCAGAATGGTTTGCGTAAAAAATCCTGCCGCACCGTCTCAGCAGAACCGCGCAATGTGGGTTGCGGCGTTAACAGCCCCCGTCAGCGGGTGTGTGTTGATTTTCCAGCTGCGATGCCGGTGGAGCGTCGATTTCTGTTGCAAAGCCGACGGCGCATCGTTTTTCACCCACGTCTCGGATGTTGTGTCAAATGTTTCCCTGCACGGCGGTCTGTGCATGGATTTTCAGTCTTGGTCTGCATTCTTCACTTTCCAAGGCCCCAGGAACTGGATAGGGCACCACTTGGCAGGGCAGGGGTCTCAGCAGAAGTCCAGGTGCTAGCAGGAGAAGTCTTTGATGCCCCGGAGACTTCAACAACAGGTTGCAAGCTCAGGGCAAGCCCTTGGAGATTTCTTTACAAGCAGGAAGGCACACAAAGTCCAGTCTTTGTCCTCTTGCACAGGCAGAAGCAGCAACTGCAGGAGAGCTCCACTAAGCACTGTCTCAGGCAGGGCAGCACTTCTCCTCAGATCTTCAGCTCTTCTCCAGGCAGAGGTTCCTCTTGATGTCCAGAAGTGATGTAAAGTCTGTGGTTTTGGGTGCCCTTCTTATACCTATTTTGCCCTTTGAAGTAGGCTTACTTCAAAGGAGAGTCTCTCTTTTTTGCGAAATCCTGCTTTGCCCAGGCCAAGCCCCAGACACACACCAGGGGGTTGGAGACTGCACTGTGTGAGGGCAGGCACAGTCCTTTCAGGTGTAAGTGACCACTCCTCCCCTCCCTCCTAGCAGAGATGGCTCATCAGGATATGCAGGCTACACCCCAGCTCCCTCTGTGTCACTGTCTAGAAAGAGGTGCAACCAGCCCAACTGTCAAACTGACCCAGACAGGGAATCCACATACAGGCAGAGTCATAGAAATTGTTTAAGCAAGAAATGCCCACTTTATAAAAGTGGCATTTTCAAACACACAATCTCAAAACTATCTTTACTAAAAGATGTATTTTTAAAATGTGAGTTCAGAGACCCCAAACTACACATGTCTATCTGCACCCACAGGGAATCTCCACTTTAATAATTTTCAAACGTAGCCCCCATGTTAACCTATGAGAGAGATAGACCTTGCAACAGTGAAAACAGAATTTGGCGGTATTTCACTGTTAGGACATGTAAAACACATCAGTACATGTTCCACCTTTAACATACACTGCACCCTGCCCCTGGAGCTACCTAGGGCCTACCTTGGTGATGCTTTACATGTGTGAAAAGGGAAGGTTTAGGCCTGGCAAGTGGGTACATTTGCCAAGTCGAACTGGCAGTTTAAAACTGCACACACAGACACTGCAGTGGCAGGTCTGAGGCATGTTTACAGGACTACTTATGTGGGTGGCACAACCAGTGCTGCAGGCCCACTAGTAGCTTTTGATTTACAGGCCCTGGGCACCTCTGGTGCACTTTACTAGGGACTTACCAGTAAAACAAATATACCAATCATGGAAAGCCAATTACATACACATTTTGTGCAGGAGCACTTGCACGTTAGCACTGGATAGCAGTGGTAAAGTGCCCAGAGTAAGAAAAACAGCAAATACAGAGTCCAGCACACAGTCAAAACATGGGAAGCAGAGGCAAAAAAGACAGGGGAGACCACGCCAAGGATGAAAAGTCTAATATTTAGACCCTGAAGGACAGAGAGCCTGATTTAGATTTTGGCGGACGGGTTACTCCGACACAACGATGATGGATATTTCGCCCGCCAGAATCTAAATTCCCTTTGAAATAATGGGATTCATCCAATGGGAAATCCATCACTGTGTGACAGAGTAACCCATCCGCCGAAAGCTAAATCAGGGTGGTGGAGGATTTAACGTCCACCATCGACAGTCAGTAGTCCATCCTGGCTAGAGATGAACACAAGCCCAGCAGTCATCTCTGTACGTAGAAAGAAGCCATCATAGGAATTCCCATCAAGCTGTAAAAAATATGGTGAAAGGACAAATTCCATCCACCAAATGATTAACCTTTTTTGGTTTTCAGAAAAAGAGTCCCACAAATGGTAATTTGCTATTGAAAAAACTAACAAAAACCAATGATGCCCGCACCTGCAGAGTTTTCTCTTGGGGTGTCTGGGTATCCTTGTTTTGTTCTGTACCTCACATCCAGGTTTATTCTGCCAGTGACAAACACAATAGAACCCATCAGACCATCCACTCTAAATAGACTAGGAGGTGATATGATTTTACTCTGACAACCTCAATTTCGTCGAGCCATTACAGCTAGCTTTCTGTCTATGGAGACAATGTGGCTCCATCGACCGAAGGCTGGCACGCCTCCTGACTCTAAATAGAGTGAACAGATTGTTAAGTTGGCAGAAAGGGTACACTGCCGCATTGTCAATAGAGTACCCTGT
Organism: Pleurodeles waltl; assembly: GCF_031143425.1. Classification (NCBI taxonomy): domain Eukaryota; kingdom Metazoa; phylum Chordata; class Amphibia; order Caudata; family Salamandridae; genus Pleurodeles; species Pleurodeles waltl. The sequence continues at coordinate 1,856,352,573 of NC_090444.1, forward strand.
CCATCAATTTATAAATTACCCCTTTAGTATGTCACTTCTGACAAACGGATGCATACTTTAGGGTACCAATGGAGCTGAAACTCAAACAGATCTGAGTTGGTGCCCGGAGATACTACAAATGTTATGAATCATAGTTGGTTGGTTGAGTAAAAGCCTCATTCCCTCTGGTGGAATGCATTGCCCACTATGCATTTCACTGACTAGGGCATGATGCTGGTTGGATGTGGTGACACTTATTCCTCATAACAGGCGTAGATTAAAGTGATGCATGGTAGAGTGAAGTGGTGCAGAGTGGAGTGGCACAGAGTAGGGCAGTGCAGATAAGAGTGGTGCAGAGTAGAGTACAGTGGCATAGAGTGGAGTGGTGTAGAGCAGAGTGGCATAGAGTGGTGCAGAGTGGAGTGGCACAGAGTAGAGCAGTGCAGAGTAGAGCGGTGCAGAGAAGAGCGGTGCAGAGAAGAGTGCAGTGGCGTAGAGTGGAGTGGTGTAGAGCAGAGTGGCATAGAGTGGTGCAGAGTGGAGTGGCACAGAGTAGAGCAGTGCAGATAAGAGTGGTGCAGAGTAGAGTACAGTGGCATAGAGTGGAGTGGTGTAGAGCAGAGTGGCATAGAGTGGCACAGAGTAGAGCAGTGCAGAGTAGAGCGGTGCAGAGAAGAGCGGTGCAGAGAAGAGTGCAGTGGCGTAGAGTGGAGTGGTGTAGAGCAGAGTGGCATAGAGTGGTGCAGAGTGGAGTGGCATAGAGTTGAGTGATGTAGAGGGCAGTGGCGCAGAATAGTGTATAGTGACATAGAGTGCAGAGGTGTTGAGTGGTGCAGAGTAGAGTAGAATAGAGTGGTGCAGAGTAGTGTATCATGCCATAGAGTACAGTGGCATATAATACAGTGGTGTAGAATGGAGTAGTGCAAAGTAGAATGGCGTAGAGTTTAGTGGCAGAGAGTGCAGTGTTGCAGAGTAGAGTGCAGGGGCGTAGAGTGGAATAGAGTGGCACAGAGACCTGTGGCATAGAGTAGTGATGTAGAGGAGAGTGCAGTGGCATAGACTGCAGTGGCATAGAATGAAGTTGTGTAGTCTTCACTGGCATAGAGTGCAGTGGTTAAGAGTATTGTGGCATATAGTACAGTGGCATAGAGTGGAGTGGCTCAGAGTAGAGAAGAGTGACATAGAGTGCAGTGGCATAGACTGTATTGTTTCAGAGTAGAGTAAAGTGGTATAGAGTGGTGTGGTGCAGGGTAGAGTGAAGTTGTGGAAAAGTATCATAGAGTGTAATGGCATAAAGTGGTGCAGAGTGCAGTGGCATAGAGTGCAGAGTAGGTAGAGTGACGTACAGCGAATTGGTGTAGAGTGAAGGGACATAGAAGTGAGTGCAGAGCAAAGTGGATTGGCATGGAGTGTAGAGAGTGCAGTGGCGTAGTGTGCAGTATTGCAGAATGGCATAGAGTACAGTGGTGTAGAGTGGAGTTGTGCAGAGTAGATTGGTCTGGCCTAGATTAGAGTGCTGTAGAGTGCAGTGGTGAAGAGTGCAATGGGATAGACTAGAGTGGCTAAGACTGCATTGGTACAGAGTAGAGTGGTACAGGGTAGAATAGAAAGGTGTAGTATAATGTGGCGTTGAGTGCAGTGGCATAGAGTGGTGTAAAGTGGAGTGGTGCAGAGTAGAGTGCAGTGGTGTGAAGTGGTGCAGATTACAATGGAGTGGAATATTTATTGTGTGGTAGCACACTACCATTAGAGACAACACATTTTCAATTGAAATTACATTTACATTTGCACAGATGTACTGTTTTACTAATAAAACTATACAGTGCACAAATGAAAATGTGTGGAAATGGCATCACCTAATGCAATGATGTGTTGATCATATTAAAGTATTTGTTTCCAACACACTTTAGAAATAATAAAAATGTGCTGCATTTGTGTTCCTAATTTTGATATATTCTGAAATACTTTCACAGTTCAATTCAGTGTTGTCATCTGCTAGAAAAAAACTCTTTCCTACTCAAAGTATCCAGCAAGATTGTCACATAAATCCTCTCACTTTGAAGTCAGAGAAAGAAAAGTAAACAAGTGCCCTCGCAAGACAACACCTGACATTTTACCTATGTCTTTGAATGCACAGCAAATGAGACAAGATTAGAATAAAATTTACAGGCCTGTGTACAGAAAGGGAGCACTTGGAAAGATACTGTAATTAAGAATTTTGTATGGGAAAGTATAAACAGAAGCTCTACAGTCAAAATCAAATATAGCTAACAAATGGAAAGCAAGAAAATGTGAGTTGCAAACCATAAAGCCAATAGCAAGCAAGGGGCAGAATGCATTCCTAGGTCAACTTTTTAAATTTCCTCAAGATGTCTTTATCAAACCAGACAGCTGCGCTCTAAACAGAAAGGGCAGGCTGCGATCTAAACAGAAAGGAGGGTGACGGCTAAGCCTCTGAAGGTAAGAGAAAGGAGAATGATGAGTGAGCCTACCAGTGGTACGTTTTGGGTGCGCTCTAAACCTCCCCTTTTTGAAAGAATAATAAACTCACAAGAAACAGCCCATGTCCTGTCTCAGTTGAGACCTAAAAACAGTCCTTCACTGTGTAAACCCAACCTAGCCCTGATAGCACGTTTTCTCCTTTTCTGCACAAAATGTTCCCTAACATTTTGGATGAAATGTGAGCTTAGCTGTTTTTTTAACTATGGCTAAAAACAGAGGGACATATTTACAAGCCCCTTGTGCATCACATTTTGTGATGCACCGGTGGAGCGCGGTGCAGACCCATATCTAGAAGGCCACGCAAAGCCTCTTTGCGTGGCTTTTCATGGCCTTGTAGATATTGTGTAAGGCAACGCAGTGCAAGTCACTGCTTTGCCTTACACTGCAGCAAGGAGTCGTTCCATGGGATTTGCGGTGGGTTTTTCCATGCATCACCTATGGGCTTTGACGCATTCCCAGATTTACAAGAATAAGTGAACCTGGGAATGCGTGAAAGCTGTACGCCTCCCCAGGGAAGACGCACCAAGGAGAAATATCTTTATTTCTCCTTGTTGTTTCCTCTTTCTGTGTGTGCTGCATCATGCAGCACACACAGAAAGAGGAAAAGACTCCATGGATTCTTTTTTGCAGGAAGGTGTCCTGCTGACGGCGTAGACACCCTTGCTCCATGGTGTAAGGGTGCCTACATTGGCGCTATGCTGCAATTTGTGCGCCAGTGCAGAGGGAAAGGACAGGAATGCACTGTATATTGTAAATGCTGTGCACAAAGGAAAGGCATATGTGAGGGATATGGTTGATAAGTAGCATTATTGACTGGCTCCCAGGTTGTTGATGTTTTTAATACACAGCTGTGCCTTCTGCGTCTTCCAGCTCTAATGTTCCTTCAAAAAGCTAGGCACCTATGTGAGAGCTTCATCTGATGGCCTGCACCAGCTCCTATGGGCTGCATCCCAAGCAACCTGATGGACTATCCCTCCCTCAGACGAATGACTGCATTGAATGCCTTTACCACTCACTATTATCCACTTTTATGTTTGGAAAATACTGTAGTCCAAACTTACTCTGGGATTGTAGCCCACTGTCCAGGGCCATAACGGCTGTCAGTGGCCCTCTACCTGAGTTGTAGGCTCCAGCCACTGTCAGGAATGCCACCTTTGCCATCTGTTCGTGTTTTAAGTTTCAGCAAAGGCCATGACATGCTTCTTAAATAGAACTTTACATGAAGTTGTCTGGATTCATTTTTTACATGGCGTTTCTGTCTTTGTTCACTTTAATTATCCGCCAAGGGGCGTTCGACAGCTGTAGAGCACATTTTAAAGCGTTTTCTATTAACATTTACTCTGTAAATTATGTACTGGCAAAGGGTAACAATACCACCTTTAGGTGATTTTTTAATTTATGTAGCAGCGGAAACATTAAAATACCGGTCATGGTGGTATCAAACGGGCCAGGTGGCAACCCGGTCCACAAACCAGGGCCTATAACGAAGAAGAGGGAATTTAACAATGTTCTTGGCCCCAAGCGGGAGGACAATAATGCTATTAGAATGTTCCATCCACTCGGTGTTGTAAACTAAACAGGAAGAAACATTAACAACAATGGAGAGCAGAAGAACAAGGATAGTCCAGCCAATATTTTGACTCTGCCACCCCGTTCAGTGCAATGAAGCTTTCAACATTCCAATGTAAATTACAACATTGGAATGTTGAGCGCTCCATTGGAGACAATGGATTACAACACTGGAATGTTGAGTGCTCCATTGGAGACAATGGAGTGCTCCAGGTTTCTAATTGCCAGTAAAAGCCCAGAGCTCCAACACTCCAATGTTTGCCTTTCACAGCTGTTGCTGTGAACGAAGGCCTCCCAGAGCCCGGTTGGATTTCAACCCCTGTGGGCTCCATGAGGCCTTTATGGTACTAATTAAACATTCTGCCCTCTAGTAGCAGAATGTTCTAATAGCCTTACAGGCCTCCATAGCTGGGCTATACTGGCATTAAAGTCCTGCTCCCTTGTTAAAGGGTCTCACCTTCAGCTTGGGCCTTTAGCCTTAGAGAGGACCTTTAATGGCCGGTATAGCCTGCTATGGTGGGCTACAAGCCTATATTAGAACATTGGAATGCTGAGAGCTCCACTGGAGACAATGGAGTAACTCTGGGGTTCTAATGGCTGGTTAAAACCCGGAGCCTCAACATTCCAATGTTCGGCGGATCACAGCAACAGCTGTGAACAAAGGCCTCATGGTGTCCTCTACAGCAGAAAATTCTGTCCTTGTTGAAGGCCCTCTCCTTCGGCCTTTAACACTGGAGCAAGCCTTTAATGACCGGTATCGCCTGCTATGGCAGAGCTAAGGGAGAATGATCCCTGTAGCTACTGTTCCAAGCATGTACATGGATCATTTTGTGGCTGCCGCGCAAATGTACAAAATCAAATTATATTATGTAAGTTTGCGCCACTTTTGCGTCCAAAAATGACGCAAATGTGGCGCTAAAAAAAGTATAAATATGGGCATATTTTTATTTCTCCTTGTTACTTCCATTATTTATGTGTGCTGCATTGTGCAGCACACATAGATAGAGGAATATGCCGCACAGGGTTGTTCTGGTGCAGGAAGGTGCAAGGGTGCCTGCGTTGGTGCTAGGCAGCCCATTGTGCACCAGTGCGGGGGGAAAGGACTGGAATGTGTTGTATGCCTTAAATATGGTACATCCCTGCCTTTTCCCAGTGACATATCATAACAAGGTGACTTGTGCACTACACTGTGCCATAAATATGGCCCTTATTGAGCAAATGTATTATCCTTCCAAAATTCAACAAAGATTTATAATTAGCCCATTGCAGTCTTTCTAACCTCATACTCATTAACACTCTATAAGCTAAGGCATCTCTGTCAATATATGCATCATCCAGAAACAAATATCCTTCTGCCACTGCTCATCTGTAAGAATTCCCTTTCCTTTAACTGAACCCTAACAAGAAATCTGTTAATGATCCTATAGGATCCTTTAAGAGATCCGGACTCTCCTTGAAGCACCAGCACATCCAGGCACACCCTTTTCCTTTATATCATTTCCTTCTCCCTGGTGCCGGTGACTCCTGTGAACACCACAGCCTCCTCTGAAAGAAGCTTGAACTGTGTAGATTTCTTCATGTCATCCAAACAACAACATTCTGTACACCACCATAAAAGATGTCCTTCTACTTCTATTGAGTCCTGACTAGCCATGACACATCACCACCTTTAATTGCAGAAATCCCAGAAACCACACTTGTGACACCCAAAATGGAGGTACTTTCACTAAACAACAACCCTGTCTCCGCACCTTCATCAACAATCTCTGGTTCATCATAGTCATGAGAAGCACACCCCAGCCTTCCTCTCTTCCCGTTGAAAAGTGTCTATTCCCATTGCCACTGAATCCAGTCTAAAAATTGTAACAATTCTTCAATTGAGTTGTCAGTGTGAATCCAAAGAGATCTTCTTTCAAAAGCTCCCAAGATGCCTGTATTCCTCTTAAGTACCTCAGATTTAGCTTCCAATATCTGTAACCTGTGAAAGGGCTTGATTTAGATCCCGCCGGCGGGAATACTCATCACAAACATGACGTATAGCCTGTCTGCCGTATTACGATTTCCATAGGATTTAATGGGATTGTAATAAGGAGGATGGATATCCGTCATGTTTGCGACGGAGTATTCCCCTCCGCCAAGATCAAAATCAGGCCCAAAATGTCTAATTCCCATCTGCTACCACAATCTCTGGTTTGAGTGATACCTTATGCTCTACGCAATAATGCCACATCTCCTTCACAAGGCCAGATAACTCATTCACTGTGCTTGCTCCTGATCAGTTGTTGCACTGGGACTGTCGAATAGATGTCCATACACAATAACACTGTGTTGTCATTTACACAACCTTTGAAGCTCTTCAATGAAAAAAACTGCTGTCATCTATGGTTCCTCATCTGCCACACTCTTGCTTTTAGTAACTTTTCCTTCCTCCTTGGCAGCTGCCGAAATGTTTGTAACATGTGTAACTCGGAAACCTAAAAATTCCCAAACCTAGCCCATATTTATGGGCTTTGGGGGCAGACAACACAGTGAATCACCTTGCTGCGCTGCTCTCCATCACAGGGAAATGACAGGGATGCACCTTTGGAGGATGGATGTCCCACATCGTGAAGAAGCTTGCAGAGGTGTTCCCACGCAGAAAGACCGCAAATAAGCCCTGCTAGCTGCAAGGGTCATGGTTAGGGTTTGTGGATGCTGCTGTGGCCCAGGAGGGACCAGAATATCGCCATGAGGAGACAGAGGGGGTGCCCAGCAAGTCAGGGAGCCCTCACAGAAGCAGTCAGCACCCACAAAAGTACCTGAACAGGCACTTAGAAGAAAAGTGAACCGGAGTCCACCCGAAGTCACAAAAGAGAGTCCCACGACGCCGGAGGACAACTCAGAAGGTTGTGCACTGCAGGTTAGAGGGTCGGGGACCCAGGCTTGGCTGTGCATGAAGGAAATCCTGAAAGAGTGCACAGGAGCCAGAGCAGCTGCAAATCACACGGTACCCAGCAATGCAGTCTAGCGTGGGGAGGCAAGGACTTACCTCCACCAAACCTGGACTGAAGAGTCACTGGACTGTGGGAGTCACTTGGACAGAGTTGCTGAGTTCCAGGGACCACGCTTGTTGTGCTGAGAGGAGACCCAGAGGACCGGTGATGCAGTCTTTTGTTGCCTGCGGTTGCAGGGGGAAGATTCCATCGACCCACGGGAGATTTCTTCAGAGCTCCTGGTGCAAGAAGGAGGCAGGCTACCCCCAGAGCATGCACCACCAGGAAACAGTCTAGAAAGCCGGCAGGATGAAGCGATACAAGGTTGCTAGTAGTCATCTTGCTACTTTGTTGCGGTTTTGCAGGCGTCCTGAGTAGTCAGCGGTCGATCCTTTGGCAGAAGGTGAAGAGGGAGATGCAGAGGAACTCTGGTGAGCTCTTGCATTCGTTATCTGAAGAATTCCCCAAAGCAGCGACCCTAAATAGCCAGAAAAGGAGGTTTGGCTACCTAGGAAGGAGGATTGGCTACCAAGAGAGGTAAGAGCCTATCAGAATGAGCCTCTGACGTCACCTGCTGGCACTGGCCACTCAGAGCAGTCCATTGTGCCACATACACCTCTGTTTCCAAGATGGCAGAGGTCTGGGACACACTGGAGGAGCTCTGGGCACCTCCTGGGAGGTGCAGGTCAGGGGAGTGGTCACTCCCCTTTCCTTTGTCCAGTTTCATGCCAGAGCAGGGCTGGGGGATCCCTGAACCAGTGTAGACTGGCTTATGCAGAGATGGGCACCATCTGTGCCCATCAAAGCATTTCCAGAGGCTGGGGGAGGCTACTCCTCCCCAGCCTTCACGCCTATTTCCAAAGGGAGAGGGTGTTACACCCTCTCTCAGAGGAAATCCTTTGTTCTGCCTTCCTGGGCCAGGGCTGCCTGGACCCCAGGAGGGCAGAAACCTGTCTGAGGGGTTGGCAGCAGCTGCAGTGGAGTCCCCGGAAAGGCAGTTTGGCAGTACCCGGGTTCTGTGCTAGAGACCCGGGGGATCATGGAATTGTCCCCCCAATGCCAGAATGCCATTGGGGGGACAATTCCATGATCTTAGACATGTTACATGGCCATGTTCGTAGTTACCATTGTGACGCTGTACATAGGTAGTGACCTATGTACAGGGCATGCATGTAATGGTGTCCCCGCACTCACAAAGTCCGGGGAATTTGCCCTGAACGATGTGGGGGCACCTTAGCTAGTGCCCACACACTAAGTAACTTTGCACCCAACCTTCACCAGGTGAAAGTTAGACATATAGGTGACTTATAAGTTACTTAAGTGCAGTGGTAAATGGCTGTGAAATAACATGGACGTTATTTCACTCAGGCTGCACTGGCAGGCCTGTGTAAGAATTGTCAGATCTCCCTATGGGTGGCAAAAGAAATGCTGCAGCCCATAGGGATTTCCTGGAAGTGCGGAGGAGAAAGTGGTACTTAAGGTGGTGGGCCAGAGAGAGTCTATGTTATTGCCAGTTGATAAAATGTCATTTTTGTTGGCTGTCAGCTAAAGAAAATTGAGAGACATTCAGTACTGAACCGCAGAAAGGCATGATTTCAGATTAACTGCTGAAGAAGGAGCGTAATCGTCCACACATACAATCAAACTTGTCATCCGTGTACAAGATGACTGCTCGATCAAAGAATCTAATGAGCTGCATCACAGGGGTGAACAATATAGGGAAGAGGGAGGATCCTTGAGGGACCCCGCAATAGACCGCTTGAGAAGATGAATGATATGTAGGGACTGATGCTTTCTGAGTGTGATCCTTTAAGAAAGAGGCAAACCATGTTACAACTGCCCCCTTGAAACCTGCATTAGTGATGTGCCTCAAAAGGACATCATGGCCCACAGTATCAAACACCGCTGATAGGTGAAGCAGAAGGAGAGTGGCAAAGTCTTCGATGATGAATGGGAGTTGAAGTAGAAAGATCGAAGTGTGTTCACCCTGCCAATACTGCACTTTTAACACAAATGTGGTTGTCATTAAAGGGGTAATGTTTGTTGTAGGGGCAAATATAGCCTCAACAAATTAAAGTTTTAGTTCCTGATTTGATGTAGAACAAACAGGATGAACCTGGTAGCTACAATGTAGTGTCCTTAAAATATGTTCAGCCTATGACATTATTTCAAGGCAGACTCCCTATACCAAACAAGTATGTTTGGGACCATTGGCATTACCACCTATAGTCTGCACCAACAAATGTGGACATAACAAGGCAAATGTTAAGAGCTGTGATGGAGACGCATCAACTGCTTCGATGTGTTACAACAATGCTAGATACATAGATGATAGACACAGCCCGGCACCCACCCATGTCCTACCCAACACCTGCTATCTACCTTCAACATATGAGTTTAATAGTGGGACTAAGAATACAGTACTGGGCGCTGCCCCAACATATAGAATCAGGTTCTGCTTTGAGTTGCTAAGAAGAAATATCAACTTACAAAGTGTACTCTCATTCATCTTTGCAGGAGAAACCATGGGCCAGATCTACGAAAGCATTTAGCATTTCTTAATGCACTGAATCACAATTCCGGCCCGTTAAGAACTGCTAAATGGCCTTTTCATATGTACAAAGGTCTTTAGGGAATCGCAAATAGGGATTTCCTATTAGCGATTTCCTAAGCACATGTATAAATCATTTCCTAAATGCAAAATAGGCATTTAGGAAATGTAACTACCTTCGACTCCAAGTCGATGGTAACCATGTGCAATTTTACAAAATGCACACAACATCCTTTTTTTAAAGTTACACGTAGCACTCACATGCCCCTAATTCATTTGTGCATGTTACATGCGCACCACCTGTTTTTTAGAGTGCATCAAGGGAGGCCTTAAGGCCACCACCACTCTTGGTATTGCATTTCCTAATTTTTAAAATCCTACTAGGTAGGAAATTGCAAATTAGGAAATGCAAAACTATTCTTACCTATGGGCCATTAGGCCCATTGGAAGGAATAGTTGAGCATTTCCTAATGGCGATTCCTACTCTGTAAGAACCGCTATTACAAAATTGCTATTTGTGTACATTCCATTTTCTATTTCCTAAATAGTATTTCCTAAGGAGTCGCTATTTAGCAGAAGTGGGCAGAATGCGTGGGGGTCACGCTACACAGAATTACGCAGAAGGCAAAAAAACTCTGCTGTACTATGCAGAATTCCACAGCCGGAGGTCCTTGTCATTCCCGTTCGTTTTGGGTTTTACATCAAAAAGTACGTACTTGTGTTCAAAAGTTTGCATGGGTGTGGCCATTTTGTTTTTCAGTCTGTTTATGGGCTTAGGCCTGCTTATCTTTTCAATCCTCCACCCTCCTAATTAATCTACCCCTCAGTTTTATTTAGTGTGTCTTTTTGTGTCTGTGTTGTTTTTTACATTTGTACATTTTTTTCAAGCTTTTGTGGCTTTTTATATTTTTGTTTATTTTTCCCTTTACTTACTTAGTTATTTCTTCCTTCCTTTTCCTTCTGTTTCTTTTCTTCACCCCACCACCTAGCACCATGGCAGAGAAGGGTGGCGCTAGCTAAAAGGGAGCAGCAGTGGCAGGCCCCCCCCAGACAGCCAGCATCAGCCATCTACCTTGTGGGTGGCGGTGCTGCCAAGGGGTGCAGCCATGGCCCATCAATTGTGAGGAGGAAGTGGCAGCACTGGTTACACTACAGTACCACCTCCCCACCATGCTGGCAGCAGGCCTGGCAGCGGTTACCCTCTGCGGGAGCGTCAGCTGCATTGAGCTTAGGTGCGCAGGAGTGTGTGGGGCACCTCCCAGGTCCAAGGCATCACTGAGGGACTGACACACTGCAGACTCTTCTGTCCTCTTCTTGCCATAGTGAATTAGTGATGTTAGTGAGTTAGCATTCTCTGTGACTTTCTTTATGTAGCTCGTATAGTCCCAAGAAATTTCACAGTGATGTGTAGTACAAGTATGCATCTATGCAAGAGAGAATGTGTTGGTCCATCAAGGGGGTTGAGAATAGAATCAAAGATAATTCATTGCAATGCATTAGTTCCAAATGTAGTTTGTTAAGAATATTTGGAATAGGGATTTTCGGAGTATAGCCAACTCAGTGATAGTTAATCATACTTGTAACATAGGCAATCTGATTTAAGTACAAAGTCATTGCATTTGCCTGTTATATAATAATTTTTTGGGAGTACCACTAATCTATGTTTTTTTAATCTTCTTTATTAAAAAAAGGCTGGTCCAACAGGAGCTGGGGAGGTGCCAACCACCAGCTCCAATCCCAGTAAGTCCTATTATTTAATATTATTATTATTTCCCTAACATTTACCTCTGCCATCAACTATACTACTTTTAATTTTGCCTTGTTTACTTTTTTATACTGTCTCTTTTTTCCCAACTCCCCTATCCATTTTTTGTTTAATTCCTGTCATCTCTACGTCATCTTTTTTCTGTCTTTCCTTGACCATTTTTATTCCACCCCTTCATTGCGCTTCTGTGATTCAGACGTCATCGTCATAGGCTTTAGCTCTGCTCCTCAATTACACAAAGTTTTTGGTTGGCTTGACTACCTGGCTTTTCTAACAAAATGTCCAGAGAGATATTTTTGATAGTAGATACTGCAGTGTTAACCAAACTGGAATGATGTATTATGGTTGCATTTGTTTAATTTAAAAAAATTAAGGGAGGATGTACCTGGCATCTAAAAACTGTATAATGTGTTTTTTCTAGCTACACAGACCACCAGTGGAGCTAACTCAAATTCTGCTGCAGGAGCAGATGGAGCAGGGGAAAAGTGACGACAGGGATGGGCGTTGGTAAGTCTAATTGCTTTCTTATTGACAATTACTATTTACTCACTAGCTACAAGGGCACTGTTGTGATCGCAGACCTCGCGTGTTACAGCTACAGCGGTGGTTGGGTTACTTATGGCCTCTTCTATCTGAAACTCAGCAAAAGCACACATAGGCCCTCATTCTGACCCTGGCGGTCGGTGATAAAGCGGCGGCCAAGCCGCCAACAGGCCGGCGGTCTAAAATATGCAATTCTGACCCTGGCGGGAACCGCCAACACAGCCCGCCAACTTAACACTCCGACCGCCACAGCGGTACAAACAAACAGCGTGGCGGTTCCCGCCAACAGCCCGGCGGCAGACAAAGTACCGCCCACCCTATTACGACCCACCAATCTGCCACCTTTTCCGGGGCGGGAGCACCGCCGATAAGAACACGGCGGAAACAGACTACGAACGGGAAAACGCTCACCTCTACGCACTCCACGCGAGATTCCGGCAGTATGGAGCCAGAGTTACAGGTCATCCCCGCACTCCTATTCCTCCTCATATACCAGGAGCACGCCCGGCGGCGCGGAAGACATCGGTGAGTACTGCACCTACGACACAGGGGAGGGAAAAGATTACCGGCACACACCCACCCACCCACACCCACTACAACACACACATCAATGCATTCCCACAGATCACTGTCACAACCCACAAACCACCCCCCTCCGAAATAATGCAAAGACCAAAAGAAGAGATCATAAACGGGCAGATATATTGAAATATGTACGCCATTAATCCCAATAAATAAATAAACTATGTACAAAATATATACAGCTACTAAATGTAGTCCAACCACTGTCCGTGGATCACAGGGGTCCTGTGCAAAGGGGCAAGGCCCAGTCCCACGACAAGAACTCCACGGAGAGAACACTGCAGGGGCATCAGAAAGAAAATAGGACAGGCACCTCAGGGGGAAGGGAAGGGGGGGCACCTCAGCCACTTGAGTACACGACGCCAGATCCACGAGGGGACTCCATGACCACTGGGCCATCCTGGGGAGAGCAAAGCCACAGTCCATACAGTCCATACAGTGGGTGGCCTGCCCACTGGGCCATCCTGGGGAGAGCAAAGCCACAGTCCATACAGTCCATACAGTGGGTGGCCTGCCCACTGGGCCATCCTGGGGAGAGCAAAGCCACAGTCCAAACAGTCCATACAGTGGGTGGCCTGCCCACTGGGCCATCCTGGGGAGAGCAAAGCCACAGTCCATACAGTCCATACAGTGGGTGGCCTGCCCACTGGGCCATCCTGGGGAGAGCAAAGCCACAGTCCATACAGTCCATACAGTGGGTGGCCTGCCCACTGGGCCATCCTGGGGAGAGCAAAGCCACAGTCCATACAGTCCATACAGTGGGTGGCCTGCCCACTGGGCCATCCTGGGGAGAGCAAAGCCACAGTCCATACAGTCCATACAGTGGGTGGCCTGCCCACTGGGCCATCCTGGGGAGAGCAAAGCCACAGTCCATACAGTCCATACAGTGGGTGGCCTGCCCACTGGGCCATCCTGGGGAGAGCAAAGCCACAGTCCATACAGTCCATACAGTGGGTGGCCTGCCCACTGGGCCATCCTGGGGAGAGCAAAGCCACAGTCCAAACAGTCCATACAGTGGGTGGCCTGCCCACTGGGCCATCCTGGGGAGAGCAAAGCCACAGTCCATACAGTCCATACAGTGGGTGGCCTGCCCACTGGGCCATCCTGGGGAGAGCAAAGCCACAGTCCAAACAGTCCATACAGTGGGTGGCCTGCTCACTGGGCCATCCTGGGGAGAGCAAAGCCACAGTCCATACAGTCCATACAGTGGGTGGCCTGCCCACTGGGCCATCCTGGGGAGAGCAAAGCCACAGTCCATACAGTCCATAACAGACCCCACTGCCACTGGAGGAGGCAAGTTGGCCAGAGGACATCCTGCAGCCCTGCCCGAGATAGATCCTGCCCTGCCACGTCTGCCAAAGGGCCAGCGGTTCTTGCCCTGAAGGGCCCAGTTCAGCGGTTCATGAGACGGCGGGGCCCAGTTCAGCGGTTCTTGCCTTGAAGGGCCCAGTTCAGCGGTTCTTGCCTTGAAGGGCCCAGTTCAGTGGTTCTTGAGACGGCGGGGCCCAGTTCAGCGGTTCTTGCCTTGAAGGGCCCAGTTCAGCGGTTCTTGCCTTGAAGGGCCCAGTTCAGCGGTTCTTGAGACGGCGGGGCCCAGTTCAGCGCTTCTTGCCTTGAAGGGCCCAGTTCAGCGCTTCTTGCCTTGAAGGGCCCAGTTCAGCGGTTCTTGCCTTGAAGGGCCCAGTTCAGCGGTTCTTGAGACGGCGGGGCCCAGTTCAGCGGTTCTTGAGACGGCGGGGCCCAGTTCAGCGGTTCTTGAGACGGCGGGGCCCAGTTCAGCGGTTCTTGAGACGGCGGGGCCCAGTTCAGCGGTTCTTGAGACGGCGGGGCCCAGTTCAGCGCTTCTTGCCTTGAAGGGCCCAGTTCAGCGGTTCTTGCCTTGAAGGGCCCAGTTCAGCGGTTCTTGAGACGGCGGACGGTCTATGGCCAACTGCTAAATGCCTGGTGGTGCCCTCCTGGGCAGCGGGGATGGTGCTCCTTCACTGCCCACCTGGGCTGTGGGTGGTGGGGCCCTCCTGGCCAGCTGGGCTGGGTCCTCCCTGGGCAGCGGCTATGGGGCTGGCGGGCTCTCCCGGGGCAGCTGTGCCGGTTCCTCCCGGGGCAGCGGCTATGGGGGTTGTGGGCTCCTCCTGGGCAGCAGGCCTGCTGCCTGACCTCTCCAACTTGCTGCCCTTGCCCTCCTTAGTCGTCGGCCTGTGGCCCTTTCCTCCCTTTGGAGCTGTGGCTGGTGACTGTCTCTGGGTGGTGTCCGGGGGGGATGTAGAAGGCGGGCTCCTGCGGCGCCCCTTCCGCCTTCTGCTCCTCTTCCCAGGGGGTGGGCTGGCTGTCCCCTTGCTGCTGGGCGAAGATCCAGACATGCGGGCTGGCGGGCTCCAATACCCCTGCACCCTTGTCAAGGGGGCTGCAGGGCTGGTGGTGGCTGAGGTGCTCTTCTTACCCCGACGAGAAGGAGGGGGGGGCTCAGGGTCAGGAAAGAAGTTAGTAGTGGCGAGGAAGAGCTTCTTGGGACAATGGAGAGTGGTAGGTACAGTGGGAATGGGAGTGGAGGGAGAGGATGTGGTTGTAGGTGAGTCACGTTTGCTGTCTTTGGGTGCAGGTGCAGGAGGGATAGGCTGTCGTGAGGTGGATGGCTGTTGGGTGGGTGGGTGGCTGCGTTTGTGTGGTGTGGAAGAGGGGGTGACAGACACAGTGGGAGAGGACACAGGGGACGTGTAAATGGCAGTGGGGGTGGTGACTGCACGTGTGCGGACTGGAGTGGAGGGTGTGCTGGTGATGGAAACACTGGCTGATGGTGAGGTGAATGGAGGTGTGAGTGTAGACGTCACAGGGAGGGAGGAGGGAGACGAGGAGGTGGGGGTCACAGAGGTGGTAGTGACTGTTGGCATGTCTGCATCGGAATGTTGCGTGTGTGAATGTCTGCGTGATCTGTGGTGCTTATGTTTGGATGAGCTTCTCTTGGGTGTTGAGGTGTGTGCAGGCTGGTCTGATGGTGTGGGTGGGACAGGCAGAGGAACAGGAGACTGGGAGGAGGGAGTTAGTAGAGGCAGGCAGGAGACAGGGACAATGGCTGCCGTCAGTGCTGAGGCCAGAGCCTGGAACGATCGCTGATGGGCAGCCTGACCCGAATGAATGCCCTCCAGGTACGCATTGCTGCGATGAACCTCCCTCTCCACCCCCTGGATGGCATTCAAAAGGGTAGTCTGCCCAACAATGAGCGTTCGGAGGAGGTCAATGACCTCCTCACTGAGGGCAGCGGGGGTAACAGGGGCAGGGCCTGAGGTGCCTGGGGCGAAGGAGATGCCCGGCTTCCTGGCAGAGCGGGCACGGGGCGAACGCGGAGGGGCTGCTGGGAGGGCGGAGATGGTGTGCTGGGTGGCGGCTGTACCTGTAATGGCGGGGGGCACGGATGGTGCCACCCCCGCAAGGGAGCCCCCTTCCGAGGACGTGTCCGTGTCGCTGCAGGCTCCAGTCGTCCCCGTCGTGGAGCTCCCCTCGCCCTCCGTCTCACTGGTCCAGTCTGACTCTGTGGCATGGCCCTCCTGGGCCATGTGAGATGCAGCTCCCTCCTGCCCCGATGCCACTTCTCCTCCGCCTGATGATGCTGATGCACACAAGCACAGAAAGACAAACAAAAAGGGGGGGGGAGAGAGAAATAAAGGGATATTGAGTACATGGATCTCCGGTACAGTTAGCGGACATGACAGACACAGATGCCCCCTGCACTAAGTTGCGCACTTGGGGTACGCTACGCATTCCGTGGAACATGCCCTACACGCCTAGAGTTGACAACTGCACCCATGGATGACACGGCCCAGGGATGGCTGTACTGACAAACTACTGAGGGTGGTGGCTGGGGACACAGGGGCTTACGGGGGTGCCCAGCCTACAGATATCGCCCTGGCCTAGGGGGACCCCCAGCCCTCCTCCCCCACCCAGACACCTCCACTGCGCGAGAACAGAGTAGATAATGCTTGTACTCACCCCCTTGTGTCTGCTGTGCTGCCCTCACGCGCCCATCCAAATCAGGGTAGGCCACCGCCAGGATCCGGAACATCAGGGGGCTCAGTTGACGGCAGGCACCCCGCCTACGTTGGGAGGCCATCCCCAGCAGAGACTCGGCGGTCTTCTTGGTCCCGCGGCGGATGTCCTCCCACCTCTTGCAGCAGTGGGTGCCCCGTCGATGGTGGACCCCCAGGGCCCGGACTTCCTTGGCGATGGCACGCCAAATCCCGATCTTCTCATGGGCGCGGACCTATGTGACACGTACAGGGAGGGAGAAATACCACGTTCAAGTTACTCAGCATTTTCCTTTCCAGTGGCCCAACGCCCCCCATCCCCGCCAGGCCCCCCGCCAGGCCCCCCGCCATGCCCAACATGCCCCCCATCCCCGCCAGGCCCCCGCCATGCCCCCCGCCATGCCCAACATGCCCCCCATCCCCGCCAGGCCCCCCGCCATGCCCAACATGCCCCCCATCCCCGCCAGGCCCCCCGCCAGGCCCAACATGCCCCCCATCCCCGCCAGGCCCCCCGCCAGCCCCAACATGCCCCCCATCCCCGCCAGGCCCCCCACCAGCCCCAACATGCCCCCCATCCCCGCCAGGCCCCCAAGGCAGCCAGTGGCCCCAAATCCATATTGAATTAAACTCACTTGTTGGTCTGGAGGACCGTAGAGTAGCGCATACTGGGGGAGGACCCCATCCACAAGTTTCTCCAACTCCTCTCCAGTGAAGGCAGGGGCCCTTTCCCCAGTCGCAGCAGCCATTGTCCCTTCCAGACCGAGGTCACAGCAACACTTGCAGTATAGGTCCTCTCCTGTGAAAGTTCAAGTCGCAAGTGGATAAGTAGATAGAAAATGGCGGTCACGTCCGCGGCGGTGCGTACCGCGGCGGTGCGTCCCGCCACCGCCGGCGCCCTTCGCCATTGGCTCCTGAAACCCATAGGCTTCAATGTTAACCAATGCGGCTTCGCGCCGCGGTCTTCGCCCGCCGCCCGCCGCGGTGTGCCACGCCAGCGCATTGACCTCACATCCCATTGTCACACTTCACAGGTCAGGCAGCCGCCATTTCCAGGGCCCACATGGCTCAATTTCAACTGCGTCACACAGGCCTAGGCCTTGCATAGCCACTCAGACACGCCATTCACTGCATAGAGAATCGTATACTGTGCTAGCTGTGAGTACGTACCTGTGGGTTGCCTGACTGTGTGCTCCATGTTGTCCTTCCTAGGCACCGTCCGCTGGGTTGGGCGAGGAGACGGATGAATCCTCCCGTGTACCGACCGCTGGTGGACCTGTCGACAATGGAAGAACGCCACATTATCCTGACCTACCGTCTTAACCATGCCACTATCCATGAACTGTGTGCCCAGCTGGAGCCCGACCTGATGTCCCCCATCCGCCAACCCACAGGGATTCCCCCTCTGGTGCAGGTCATGTCAGTACTACATTTCTTGGCAAGTGGGTCATTTCAGACAACCGTGGGAATTGCTTCCGGGATGTCTCAGCCCATGTTTTCGAAGGTGTTATCCAGAGTGTTGTCTGCCCTGATGAAATCCGTGAGGAACTACATCATTTTCCCTGAGGTGGGCGAATTGGCTACAGTGAAGGGTGATTTCTACGCCCTTGGACATATTCCCAACGTAATTGGTGCCATTGATGGGACCCATGTGGCTTTGGTTCCCCCAAGAGACAGGGAGCAGGTGTACAGGAACAGAAAAAGTTACCATTCAATGAACATCCAGGTGGTGTGTTTGGCTGACCAGTACATCTCGCATGTAAATGCCAAATTCCCAGGGTCAGTGCATGACGCCTACATCCTCAGGAATAGCAGCATCCCTTACGTGATGGAACAGCTACAGAGACACCGTGTATGGCTAGTGGGGGACTCTGGGTACCCCAACCTGTCGTGGCTACTGACCCCAGTAAGGAATCCCCGGACCAGGGCAGAGGAACGGTACAATGAGGCCCATGGGCGTACTAGGAGGGTGATCGAACGCACCTTTGGCCTCCTAACGGCCAGGTTTAGGTGCCTGCATATGACCGGTGGATCCCTAATGTACTCAACTAAGAAGGTGTGTCACATCATCGTGGCCTGCTGCATGCTTCACAACCTGGCTTTGCGCCGCCAGGTGCCTTTCCTGCAGGAGGATGGTCGAGACGGTGGTGTTGTGGCAGCGGTGGAACCTGAGGAGAGTGACGAGGAGGAAGACGACGGGGCTGAAACAGACAACAGGGACAGAATCATTGAACAGTACTTCCAATAGGACACAGGTAACATTTCAAAGATAATTTAGTAAATGTTAACTACTCTGCAGCATCTCTGCTGCCTGTCTATTTGCCCCAGTGTATGATGACTGAGTTTTGGCTTTTCCCTCCCTATTTCAGATCTGGGGTCCCCACTACGAGTCCTGTGCTTCGTTTCCCCATGGACTACAGCTTTGTGGCAGCTGTTTGTTGACTTCACCATGTACAAGGACATATTTGCACTGTCATGTCAATTACAATCTATTGAAATCACAGCCAGACTCCTGATATTTTGGTGCAAAATAGGTGTTTATTGAAGTGCTCAAAATGGGATGGGTGGTTTCAAGTGGGTGGGGGCTATGGTGAAGGAATGTCCATGGCAGAGTCCAGAGTAACAGTCACACAGGTGCATTGTCCAGAGGCCTGTGGAGAGATGGAGCATGGGCAGTTCAAGGATGGACAGGGTGACAATGTGGGACAGTGGGATGACATCAGGTGGTATCCTTTGCTGGCGGGGGTCTTGACATCCTACTCTGTCTTCTTGCGAGATCTCAGGGCCCTCTTGCGGGGTGGTTCTTCTCCTGCAGGAGGTGGGGGTCTGGTGGGCTGCTGCTGTGCGGGGGCCTCCTGTCCACTAGCGCCGGCGGAGGTGGATGGCTGTTCTTGGTCCAGGCTAGTGGCAGGGGCCCTTGGGTGTTGTTCAGTGTCCGCCCTGCTGTTTACGAGGTCCTGCAGCAGCCCTACCATGGTAACCAGGGTGGTGTTGATGGATCTGATGTCCTCCCTGTACCCCCGATAGTGTTCCTCCTGCAGCACCTGGATCTCCTGGAACCGGGCCAGTACCGTCGCCATCGTCTCCTGGGAGCGGTTGTATGCTCCCATGATGGTGGTGAGGACCTCGTGGAGAGTGGGTTCCCTGGGCCTCTCCTCCCCCCCCTGTCGCACAGCTGCCCGCCGAGTTGCCCTGTTTCCCTGGGCCTCTGCCCCCTGGCCGGTGTGCCCACTACCACTGCCCCCAGGTCCCTGTTGTTGTTGGGGTGGTGGGTTATCCTGGGTGCCCTGTAGTGGTAGACACACCGCAGATTGACGCGCCCTGGAGACAGAGGCATGGGCCCGCTGGGTGGGAGCTGTGCTGGTGTTCCCAGAGGGGTTAGGGTCTATAGTGGCCTGTGCCTGTGTGAGGGGAACCGACTGTCCAGAGGTCCCCGATGGTCCGGGCTGGTCATCGGTGTCCAGATCGACAGAGCTGCTGTCATCGCTGACGGCCTCTTGGGTGGGGGGTGTGGATAATTCTGGCCCCTCCGCCGCGGTGTGTTGACGGTCGGGTCCTGCAGGGGTATAGAGGTATGGTTATAGTTTCAATGTGTGGCATATGGGTGTATCTGTGGGTTCCCGTGTCCCCAAGTGCTGGCATTCGTGTGTGGGGGCTTTGGTGAGGGTGGCTTGTGGGGGGGATGTGTATATGCATTGGGCATGCTTTGGTGATGGGTGTCCATGCTTAGTGGACGCATGCAGGCCTAGGTTTTGGGATGTGTGGGTTGTGATGGTGAGACATTGGCGGGGAATAGGTGTGCTGGGGGTGGGGGTGAGGATGGTGGTGGGGGTGAGGATGGTGGTGGGGGTGAGGGTGGGGGTGAGGATGGGGGTGGGGGTGAGGGTGGGGTTCGAGGATGGGGGTGAGGGTTGGGGTCTGATTTGGCATGCAGGTGGGGGCGAAGCAGTATTGAAGCTTCAACTTACCAGTATCCATTCCTCCGCCGACTCCTGCGAGGCCGTCAGGATGCAGGATGTTCAAGACTTCCTCCTCCCATGATGTGAATTGTGGGGGTTGAGGTGGGGGTCCTCCGCCAGTCTTCTGCACGGCGATGTTGTGCCTGGATACCATGGAATGCACCTTCCCCCGTAGGTCGTTCCATCGCTTCCTGATGTCTTCCCGATTTCTGGGGTGCTGTCCCACTGCGTTCACCCTGTCGACAATCCTCTGCCATAGCTCCGTCCTCCGGGCAATGCTGGTGTATTGTATCTGTGTGCCAAACAGCTGGGGCTCTACCCGAACGATTTCCTCCACCATAACCCTGAGTTCTTCGTCTGTGAAGCGGGGTTGTCTTTGGGGTGCCATGGGGTGGTGTGTATGATGTGTGGGGTGGAGTATGTGTATTTAAGTGAGTTGAGTGTGGTGGTGTGTGTTGTTTTGTGTGTGGATAGTGTGTGGGTGATGGTGTTGAGTGGCTGTGGCTGTTATGTTTTGGATGCTGGTGTCTCGCTCTTGTCTTCTTTACGAATTTTTAAGCGTAGGGGTTTGTGGGTGATGTGGGTGGGTGTTTTATATTGTATTGTGTGTGTGGGAGTGGTGTGTGTATGTGTATCAGGTGTGTGGGATTCAAATCGTCCAATGTGGGTGAGTTTTGTTCGTTTGTGTGTATTCTGACCGCGGCGGTGTGTCCCGCCAATGGAATACCGCGTTTGAATGACCGCCGCGTGGATTCGTGGGTCGTAATGGCATGGGCGTATTTCTGTTGGCGTGGCGGTGGAGGTTTGGTCACCTCCACCTTTCCGCCGACCGCTGGTCTGGCGGTCTGTTGTGGCGGTCGGATTTTCGGAGGTTTGCCTTCTGCGGGTCAGAATGACCGTGGCGGGTTTCCGCGACCGCGGCGGGATTATGGAGGATTTCTGACCGGCGGTAGGCGCCTTTTACCGCCGAGGTCAGAATGACCACCATAATGTGTGAAAAAAATGATGCCTTGATGGAAAGTGGAAAGAATGGAAGGTTAAAGAAAAGGATGGGTGAAATGAGGGAAAGGAAAGGATGCATGGTTAGATGAAAGGATGCATGGGTAAGTATTGGGAAAATGGATGGATGGGTGAAAGAAAGATTGAAAAAAGGATGGATTGTGGATACTGAATGGATGGATAAGGGATTGTGAATTCTGGTGAAAGACTGGATGAGAGAAAGAAAAGCTTAAATCATGGTGGCTAAGGTTGAATATAGTAGGAAGAATGAAAGAATGATTGAGTAATTGCTTGGTGAATAAACAAGGGAGCTCCTCTGTAGAGGGGAAGTAGGTGAGCGCATGCTGCTCACTTACTTTGCTTACATTATGGTTTATGGTCATCAAAGCTTTGGTTTGAAGTGTGGGGTATTTTAATTTGTGTTCTAATCCCTTGACTCACTGCATTTGTTAAACGAGGCAGATACATATCCCACTCTTCATCATCGTTCATCAACCCTCTCCCTGACCACGGCATTTCAACACCCATGACCGAAGAAGTGCAGTATGTTTACATTTATGCCTGCAGTGTTGACTGCAATGTGCAGTTAT
Source organism: Pleurodeles waltl (assembly GCF_031143425.1). Taxonomy (NCBI): domain Eukaryota; kingdom Metazoa; phylum Chordata; class Amphibia; order Caudata; family Salamandridae; genus Pleurodeles; species Pleurodeles waltl. The sequence continues at coordinate 1,856,374,597 of NC_090444.1, forward strand.
GCATCATTTACAAAGTTTTCAGTGCATTGCAAACCAAACACAAAAGGTATGTTGTTTTCCCTTCACCCACTCAGTCACCTCTCAGTACTTCACTCCTTTTTTCTTTCCTAAGTTTTTCAGTCCCAGCCTACAGAACAAGTTGAAAAATCCATTCTTGGCATCTGGCACATTTTTATGGCTATGTGAAGTGTTCCCAAAATATATTTCATGGTTTCTCACAACAGGTTTATTTTATGCCTGTTCAGATTTTTCCCTTAAAACTTTCATCTATATTGTGACTGAATAAGCCAAGGCTTATGCACATGATGAATTGATGATCAGTGACACCCCTCCATTCTATTGCAAAAGCTCTACCTACCCGACCAATCCCTCTGCCTTACTCTGCAGTAGAGTAAGTCAAGTTTCTTTTCCTTACTGCCCAGCAAATTAATTTGTTGGAAATAATTTGTGGTGGTGGACAAGGCCAGTGAGTAAAGTGTGACTAGTAAGTTCCCAATTTGATTTCAAGTTTGGAGTAAGGGAGACTCTGTGCCGAACATGCCAAATACAATCTATGGGCCTGATTAAAACTTTGGAGGAGGTGTTAATCCGTCCCAAAAGTGACGGTAAAGTGACGGAAATACCACCAGCTGTATTACAAGTCCATTATATCCTATGGAACTCGCAATACGGCTGGTGGTATATCCGTCACTTTACAGTCACTTTTGGGACGGATTAACACCTCCTCCAAAGTTGTAATCAGGCCCTATATAGTCCATTCCTTTCCCTGTAGTTCAGTGCATCATTTTCCCCACCGTCTGCTTATGGCAGATAGGATAAATATATGGACATTTTATACATGTGTAACATCTCTTATTTATTCATATGCCTCTTTGGAGTCAGGGTAGAAACTAAGTGAAAGGCATGTGGGGAAGAGCAAGGCCATTGGAATTAAAGATAGATAATTGTCAACTACAGCTGCCCTAGCTTCAGACAGTAACAAGATACTCAAAGCGCTGGCTAGCATGCCTCCATTAATTTGGCACAACAACTTGTACTCCATTTTGCATAATTGCTTACTCACCATAAATAAGAGGTCATTCATTTTTATTTTTCAACTAAAAGTGTCTGTTTGGTTACTAGAAAAGCCTTTAAAAGAAAAAAAATGACATCACAGTTTTTTAAATCTGGGGTTAATTTGCCTAATCCTTTTCTACCAGACAGTCAGTGCTTTTTATGTAAGGCATGTGTGGGCAAACAAATAAAATTTGCCCTGTGACTCTCGTAATCATAATCATATCAAATTGCAATGTCCGCAGGGGACCAGAAATGTAGTGCCACAGCGCCACCCACTTCCTACGTTTGAAAGGAGTGTGTTCAGAGCACTGTTTACAATTTCTGTTTTTTATTTTTGTTTTTTCTTGATATAGGTACTCCTGCTGGACAACCACCACCCAAGCAGGAGAAAGCGATCTGTCTGTGGAGGCAGAGGCTGAAGAACCTCCAAGCCAAATAATGGTTGCTGGTGGTCCTGGAGGAGAAAGAGGGTGAAATAGCTGCCTCGGACCCAGGACCCAGTTTAGCAGCGCGCCAGCCCAAGCCCCCAGCCTCCTGGACACCACCTCACTGGCACTGCCACCAGCTTTCAGGTTCCCTGACTGCACATGATGCCACCCGCTTCTGCTCAGACACAACATTGCTCCAATGTATCCTGCAGCGGATGGACCGGGTGGAGAGTTGCTCGCTAGGCTCAAGCAGAGCTTGGACAAGCTATGTACCCTTATAGACAGTGCCCTCCTCTGAGCCCTTTTTTTATTTTATTTTATTTTGTTGGGAGGGACTTGTGTGTGGAGATGGTAGAGAGAGAGTTGGGACGGGGTTTTCAAGAATTTTCCATATTGGACTTCTCGTTGGACTTTTTTCGAATAGGGCTATTTGTTTTGGAAGAGCGGTGGGCCTGTTGTGGGTGGAAAGCGTGGGTTTTTGTATTGGTTAAAAATAAAAAGGAGATAATTTATTTTACTTGATTTATGCCTCAACTATTTAGTTTGGTATTTCAGTTTGCACTGCTGTCTTTAAGTGTAGCCTGTTTTTTAAATCTGCTGAATAAAGTTATGTCATTTACTTATACCCTTTCTGCATTGCCCTCTGCAACTATATTGGCCACTAGAGGATGATTGCCTTTGCCTATTTTGCTTACACAATCCTAGATACACATCAACAACATCTTCTTCAGTAGGAGTTAATTACTAACTAAACAAGTTCACTTCAATCCATAGTTCTTCTCTTTCCTGAATAGATGAAGTGAGGGAGTCTTCTTCTTACTGCAGGGTGTTTCCAAAGGTGGCATTGTGAGGGGGAGGTAGGTAGTAGTTCTAGCAGGCTAGTGTGCTAATAGAGAAGACAGAAGGTGCCACTCACACCCATGTGAACTCAAACTGCATGATTAATCAAAGGGTTATCCATCACTGTCAATTAGATTGAAAGAAAACAGAGAGTTAATGGGTCATATTATATCATAACTTTAGGAAGACTGAGACCAGACTTCCACAATAACAGTATTTGACACACAATAAAGAAGACCTGATATGATAATAAAAACTAGCAATATCAACTTCTTATGACCGATGGTGAGGCTCTAGGATTTAAAAACTAAACTTAGGAAATTAAATCATGGAGTCAGGAGAAGTGGGTTCAAACTCAAGAGTGGTTGGATAATGTTAAACACAGCACACAACACAAGGCATGAATGATGATGTTGACGGGGCCGGTGTGGAATATTGCTCAGGTAATAGAAGGCCACGCAGTGAGTTGGTGTTGCTTTCACATTAGCCCAAACAAGTGTATGATTCATTTATGGTTTAAAATTAAGATACATTTCAATAAATTACAAAGCCCATGGGAAGAGGGCTTGATGAATGGATTGGAAAGAGGATTAGGGGAAAGGTGTGATAGAGTCAAACACTACACAAAAAAACCACAACAATATTCATCGGGCGCTGAGCAGCACACCATCATCAATCTGTTGTGGAAGGAAATGATGAAGGGATGGGTATGGCACAATTTAGTTAAGTGCAAACAGTCCTTCTGCCCGAGAGAAACCCACAGTAGTGTATCTCTAAATGTTATGTCTTCTAGGTTTGAAAAATACAAATTATTGAGGATTGAGTTCTAAAAATTATGATAGTTAAAAGGAAAATGATACTGTAATTCCAAATTGGGCGGTGAATCTCCATTCTTCTTGGAATGTCCATCACTGTTGGGTGCCTGGTTGAACCTGTCCAGAAGGTAAGCTGGACTGTGAGCTTTCACCAAGTTTTGTTCATGCAAGAGATGACTAGGAGAAGGCCTGGGCACTGAAAAAAAACAGTAACTGCATTATAGACTAAAGGAGAAGGACAAAAGGAAGCAAGGTACGCTTTATGAGGAGGCAGGAGTGTACCAAGAAGGCTCAAGGCAGAGTAGGAAAATTAGAGGAGTTTGACGTTTGAGTCAGCAATGCAGCAAATACATCCTCAGCAGCATTTCCCACCAACACACCTCTCTCCAGTCCACAGAGCTGAGTGAGTGCTAGGTCTTAGAATCTTTGCCATCATCATGGTTTCTCTTTGAAGTCAATAACTTTCTACTTCTAGCTGTTGAGGTAGTCCTGCCTTGAGTACTTCCATCCTCTTCCTGACTTTGAGGAACTCTGTCCCAGTCCCAAACCAAGAGAGGTAGACCTGTGTAGTCAAGTGAACTGCTGTGGTAAAAATAGAGAAACACAACTGGGGTATTTTGTGTAGATTTGTGTTTGGTAACTAAAGTGACTGATCTGGTCTGGACCCTGCAGGTAAATTTCACTAAGTTTGAAAGACCAATCACTTTCACCTATCAGCCACCAAACATTGCATATCATCAGGATCAAGTTTACAAATTAGTTGAACGGAACTCCCTCTCTCACTGTCTGCCACCACATACATCATCAATCATCACTCACAATCACTCAATTTATCACCACTCATTGGTGCAATAGTTAGAAGTTACCTCTTCCAATCCAAGCATGATGGTTGAACAAAGTATTATCTCCTCCATTGGTTGCAAGTAGCAACACATTGGAATTTGTCATTTGCACTGGCAGTCTTTTAATCAATGATCCTCTTGGGCAGCCCTGCTAAGTGATGTAAAAAAAGGATCGACAAAGGCATGTGAGGGAGGCAGGCATCATCTCCAATGTCCTGAAGGGAGTGGAGGGGCATCTTCACTGCACCCGGGTCCAACTACAATCTGGCCATATGATATGTGACTAAAAGATGGTGGGGCTACATAAATCTGACACAAACATAATGTTAAATAGCAATGTTTTTGGAAGGAAAGAAAGAAAGAAAGTTGAACAAGAAATAATTAAGAAGTTTTATGGTGGCACTGGCATACTCAGTGGGGAGAAGTAGTTTGTGCTCAAACTCAGTTGGATCACCCAAAAGTTGGTCAGCAAACACACTTAATTCTGATCAATCATCCTCTTCCTCCTCCTGTGGTATTTTGGGAACAGTGCAATCACAACTGCAGCAGCTGTACTGAACACATGTTCAGCTGATACACTGGCTACAGGGCAAGCCAGATACTTTATTACCAGTCTGCTGAGCTCTGGCCATCAGTGAATCTTCCCAATACACCTGTGGGTTTTGATCCACATATACCTCCTTTTGGGCCATCCAGATACTCCCGGAACATCCTCTGAAGTATCTTTGGTACTGCTACTTACTCAACCTCTTTTGCTTTTGCCTCTGCACTAGACTTAGGTCCGACCACTTACAACTAAGCCAATGCAGAGGTTGGGTCCGATTCTTCTGATGCTGTTGTTGCTGGTATTCTTGTTACTGGTGTTGGGTGCTGTGAGACGAGACTGCCCTTTCTTGAAGAGGAAGGCGGCACCCTCGAACTGCAGAGTGGGACTCTAAGTTGTAGCTGTCCTTTTTCCATTTCTCTGTATTTCTCAACCATCCACCTCTTGTATTTTGAAGCATACCCTTCAGAAAAAGGAATGAACAAAGAAATAATGTTTTTGTAGTGTGGATCAAGTGGGGTGACACAGATGTACTGTGGATGAGATGATGTCATTTTGCAGCCTTGCATTACAAGTCAAGCAATAGCATAGGCTCTTAACTAAGGCATGTGCTTCTGGGTTTTCGTTCACACTTCCGAATGCGAATCTTGCAGATACCTTCTTTGGCTGGTTCTGTAGCAGCTGCAACAAAGGTATAGCTTGGCCCATTATAATGTCCTCCTTGCTAACTTCCTGGGTGAAAACCTCAAAAGGGAGCAGCATCTGTGTCAGGCATTTGACTAGGCCCCATTTATCTGCATCCATGGTCATACCTTTCCCAATTGCATCCCCTCCTCTTTGAATGACGTAATCATTGATCTGTCTGTATAGCTCAAACAGACCTTGCAGCATATAATAGGTTGAGTTCCAGCTTGTTGGCATCTCCTTTATCAGGGGTTTAAATGTTACTCTGCTACCACACTGAATAATCCGCAACTGTTTCTGGGCTTTAAAGAATGGATGAAATGAGTGCAGATTCATCTCGGGTATTCAGTATGTTGCTGACTATGCCTTCTTTTTTGAGTAACTCTTGCACAACCAGGTTGATGCAGTGCGCCAAAAACAGGACCCTGAAATAGCCACCATCTGCCATGGCCTTGACTATGTTACTGCCATTGTCCGTGGCAAAAAATTCAATTTCGGAATCTTCTACGTCGTAGCCAATCAGACACCTTGCTATTAAATTCATCCAAGATGTTTGCAGCTGTGACCTGTGTAGTCAAGTGAACTGCTGTGGAAAAAATAGAGAAACACAACTGAAGTATTTTGTGTAGATTTGTGTTTGTTAACTAAAGTGACTGGTCTGGTCTGAGGAACCAGTAAAAAGGAGAGAACCCTCCATAGCCTGACAACTGGTCCACATGTCTGTTGTCAGGTGGATAGTGTGGACAACACTTTGCTGCAAAGCTTTTTCATCCAATTGCAGCACATCATGATGCAGCGCTGGAACAGCATCTCTGGCAAAATAGGTCCAGTTTGGAACCTTCCATTTCAGGCAGATGGCTGCCACAAACTCTCAGAATCCCACTCCTTCCACAAAAGAAAAAGGGAGGAGGTCCAGTGCTAACATTTTTGCCAGCTTTCCATTGTACAAACATGCCATTGAGTGGTTGCGGTCGTAGGGCCTCTCCTACCTAAACATGCCAGTAATTGTAGCCTGGATTTTCTTCTTTTGTAGGGCCACTGACGCAGGTGACTTTTGAGATTTACTTGATGGTACATACAATGTGCGTCATGGTACAGTCACCATATGCTATATTGTGTCCATCTGACTCTAAGGGGGTCATTCTGACCCCGGCAGGTGGCGGTTGCCGCCCGCCTGGCGGGAACCGCCATTTGGCCGCACCGCGGTCAAAAGACCGCTGGTGCCATTCCAACTTTCCTGCTGGGCCGGCGGGCGCTACCCAAGGTAGCGCCCGCCGGCCCAGCGGGAAGGGGGCCTGCAACACTGAAGCCGGCTCCGAATGGAGCCGGCGGTGTTGCAGGTGTGCGACGGGTGCAGTTGCACCCGTCGCGCTTTTCACTGTCTGCTAGGCAGACAGTGAAAAGCAGGCTGGGGCCCTGTTAGGGGACCCCTGCACTGCCCATGCCAGTGGCATGGGCAGTGCAGGGGCCCCCAGGGGCCCCAGGACACCCGTTCCCGCCAGCCTCTTCCTGGCGGTGAAAACCGCCAGAAACAGGCTGGCGGGAAGGGGCTCAGAATCCCCAAGGCAGCGCTGCTTGCAGCGCTGCCCTGGAGGATTCTCCCAGCCGGGGGAAAACCGGCGGGAAACCGCCGGACCCGGCTGGGCGACCGCGGCTGTACTGCCGCGGTCGGAATGACGTTTGAAGCACCGCCAGCCTGTTGGCGGTGCTTCCGTCATTCGCGACCCTGGTGGTCTATGACCGCCAGGGTCGGAATGAGGGCCTAAGTCTTCCTGTGCCACTGTGAGGTTTCTGAGGTAGGTGATTGTGGTGCCCTGTGAGACGGGGCTGCTTTGCGTGAGAATGTCACCCTCTTCTTCCTCACCTTCCACTGTGATTTGACCAGTTGTAGCTGGCTGTCCTCACCTTTGCCACTGTGACCATGTTCAGCCTTTTTTTAAAGGTGCTCCTCCCACTGGATTGTGTGATCTTTTTTCAGATGCGTCATCTGGCCTCCAGTACCATAATAAGAACCAGGCTTACCTCGTTAAACACTTGCATGGCAAATAGAGCATATCGCAATGTTCTCCTCCTGTTTGCTAATCGTAAAAAAAGTCTCAAACTGGGGAGAGGTACTTTCTTATTGGGCCACTGTCTATGCCTGAAGAAGAACTAGAGGTTCCTTCTTGCGGACCACCAGCCAGGTGGGTGTACCAATTGCCTCTCTGCAGCACATACGTCTACTGAGGTATGGATTGGTGCAGATCTCTGCTGGGCTCTTACAAATATAGAAGCTGGTGGTGCTGCTGTGCCACATCCCTCGGAGCAGGTTGGATAGAAATGCAGATTTCCACAATGACTGGCTTGTTGTAATCATCCTCCTTATCATCATTTCCTTCTATGATTCTAAAGCTTTCTGGAACTTTTCTTTTCCCTTGCCTCTCCTGGTGCTTCCTTGACTCCATGTCCCTATCATCATCATCAGAAGTGGTGCAAGGAGAAGATAGTGGAGTAGTACCCATCCTTGTTGAAGATCTGAGAGCTATTGATTTAAAAAGAGGAGGTTCTTGCTTGGAAGGAAGAATGACCTCCTGTTCTGCTCCAACTTTGGGAAGATCTACTAATGCTGGCTGCAGCTGCTGTCCACTTTCCTCTGTTTCCTGAAATGATTGGGCACTACTTTGTGAAAGGAACAAATCCAATTAAACGTCACTGCTTGTTGGCGCCACCATGATTATAATGGCTGCCTTGCTGACAGACATAGGGGGTTATTCTAACTTTGGAGGAGTGTTAATCCGTCCCAAAAGTGACGGTAAAGTGACGGATATACCACCAGCCGTATTACGAGTTCCATAGGATATAATGGACTCGTAATACGGCTGGTGGTAAATCCGTCACTTTTCCGTCACTTTTGGGACGGATTAACACCTCCTCCAAAGTTAGAATAACCCCCATAGTCTTGGTCTTAGATAGGGGTGGTGTTGTTGATGCAGGAGTGCTGCTCCCAGGTTCCTCCCCAGAGGCCAGTGTGGCAGGCGCACGTCTCCCGAAAAAGGTTGCTGTTGACATGCCACTGGTGGAAAGCTGTTTCCTCTCACTGACCACTTTTTTGTGAGAAACCTTCTTAGGGGTCCTCTTAAGCTCATAGTTGGCAGTGGCAGTAAGATGCACAAGCGGAAGAGTTTGGAGAACCGAAGTAACTGTAAAGCCTTCTCTTTGTCAGGACTGCAGGTGATGTGAGGTCTCTTCTTTAGTGCACCTAAAAACAACCAAGCAAGAAAAGCATGTAGTTAGTGAAATGTGGCATTGTATCAGGTTGAAATAGTACAGACAAATACAATCTTAGTGTGGGTGGGTACTAAATACCAATTTAACCAAACATTGTAAAGTTAAACCACACCACCACATCATACATTTTCCTTTCAAATCAGTTAGTACAACATGTAGATATTATTGCTCTTTGCTTTATCTCCATCTTTTGTAATGGAGGCACCTGTGGTAGTCAGAGAGAGGTGCATGGGTAAATGGAATAATCCTTAAAAATACCATTGTCGGCAAGGTGGTCCAGGGGAAATTGAAAAATCATTTAAAAAATGAATTATGCTGCTGATTTGTCTGCAGTACACTAGAGACAGATTATCCAGAGGGAAATGGAATTATTATACATTTAAAGAAACCGAATGCTGTAGGGGGCTGTGATCTTTGGTGGAAGGATGGATGGCAGGATGGATGTGGATGGATGGATGAATAAGGGCAAAATGCGGTTTAAATAAAACGAAATAAAAAATTCAACAAATACAAAAAAAATAAGACTAAAAAAAAAAAACATTACAATTATAAATTACAAAAATAAAACAGAAAATAAAAAAAAAGATTAAAATACAATTAAATAATCAGTACTTAAACTCCAGGCCATCTACCACTATACATTTTTAAAATGCAAAGTCTTGCGAGCACAGTCAGAAGCAGTGCAATTGAATGCAAAGTCTTGTGTGCGCTCTCTAGCAGCTCAGGAGCATCATGGTGCTCGAGAGAGAGAGCGCCAAAACCATCCTCGCATGCACAGATGAACTCCGCTCCAATCTGGATTGATGAATTTGGGAACTCCGCGCTGCTCTGTGTAGAGCAAAGTGCCTGAATTCCACAAACTCTGACGGCGGAGCGTACTTCCATGCCCAGGCCTACTGTTTAGGAAATGCAAAATTTGAATTTTGTACATTAGGCTCCGTGAGTGTATGTCTTGTCTTCCTACACTGTGGTATCTATTCTATAATGTTGGCCTTGGGGAAGCATTTCTGTAGCTCTACATGCTACACACATTGTACATCTTCAATATAGTACTGCCAGAGGTTTGAAGACCGATTCAAGAAGAGCATGGTGTCCCTCCACCAGCAGACCCTAATATGAAAGTGATTGGCAGCACTGGTACCGTGGCCGATATAGTTAATGTAAGAATGGATGCAGCACTTTTGGGCATAAGCCAGAGAAATAAACAATAGGAAGAAAATTAGAGACCCTTAAAGGATTTTAGTCTACTGATAAGCATTGAGCTCACTCTTCACAGGAGAGTATCTATTCATCCAGTGCATTAAATAAATGATGATGCAAAGGCCTGCAACCCAAGGAAGCTCTAACTTTCAGTTTGAGGTCAACCGTAGACTGAGAACACTAAGAATGTCACAAGTTCCAACAGGCTATTCCTAAAACAGCCCATGTCAAAACTCCACATGAGTACCAAACACTTCTATACAGACAGCTCAGCACAGCTGGCAGAAGACACAAAGCAAAGCTATTCAGATGCTTGTGCTGAGGTTTAGGGAGCATTTCAAGTCCAGATCAAAATATAAATAGATTCATGAAATATACTTAGGAAAATACACTGAATAGATATAAATAGTTGTGCCATTTCCAGCCTTACAAAAAAAGAGATCCTTCAGTTAATACACTGATGGTTTCAGATTCCTTATTCTGCATTCAAGATTATGACGTACATTTAACACATCTGGAATAAAAGAATAAAAAAATCAAGAGGAACAATTATATGAATTGAGCACCTTTGGGTATATCTAGTTTCTTTTAAATGCCAGCTTCCACTGGTTGATCTATGGCATGCACTGGCACAACAGAGTGAGGAATCCATTCAAAATAATTTGCAGTCAAGATATGCAGATGAGCAGCAATAATGGGTTGTAAAATAAAATGGACCTGGAAAAAACCTCAGCAATACATGTACCACACACATCACATGTACTTCATGCTTGCCAGCAAAACATGCTTACTTTCTTGGGATCAGACAGCCGTCTTAAAGAACACTACTGTTATATTGCATGCAAGGCATTCTGTTATGGGATTGCTGTTACTTGTGTTGAGTTCTGTATAGAAGGTGAGTCATGCGGATGCATGGAGTGCTGACGTTAGTAAAGAAGCTGGGCATATCAGTTGATCAGGACCTGCCTTCCGTTACTGGAATAAAACTTCTTGAAAATGACTTCAATTTTGTGTGTTATTCTATAGACAACAGCGAGCAGTGGTGCCTACCTATTGGATTTATTCAAGCTGTATTATATGGATTTGTGATTTTTTTAATATATTGTCTTTTTTTTCAAAAATGTGTCCACAGAGAAGAATTGAAACAAAAATTGGAATTTGAGCAAAAAAACATTAAAGCAGGTTGGAATAATTGTTCACCCTGCCCACAGCAATACCATAGCATATTATTTACTACAAAGTAAATAGACTTTTGCTTACCACAGTGGCAACACAGCGTGCAGTTCATTTAAAATTCAGCTATGTGTATGATCTCGGCACGTGCAGTGGGATAGTGCACATCCTTAACGTGTGGCAGCCCCAGTGCATGTGGCACCTGCTCAAACCTCTCTGTGCAAGTCAACACTTACGGAGGTTGTGTTAGGCTGTGTGTTAGTGCGTCAGCGTTATGAGGTCATATACTAGTGTTGCCTAGCAACAATCAGAAGCAAGCAAAGCTGAGGAGTCTTCTGGGTTGCACAGCAGCCAAGAAGCGGTGCAACAAGCACCGCTAAATAGGAATTTGAATGCGTGCTAGCATTTAATGGACATTGTGTTGTTTGAGAAATAAAATTGGAAGTAATGGGAGGTGAGGTCAAAGTAAACAGTGGCTATTGCTGTTTGTTTCTTATGTAAATTGTTGTGAATGGAACACTGTATTTTTGGATTATCTAAACACAGATACTTTTAAGTTTACGACAAGTTTATGACAAATTAATCTTTTATTGTTCTCATATTTTTTTAAAAAAATGCTGGCACATTCAAATGGCACAACAAAATATCACAATTATTCCTCCTTGGGCGTTCTTGGCTTCATGAGCAGAACCTTCTACACCATGGGTGAAGTGGAAAGAGTATTTTATAAATTATGTTGAAACTATTGACAACGGTAAAGATATGGCTGTTGAACAAAAGAAGATAATTTTACTTCACTCATTAGTCCCACACAGGTGAAAAACTTATAATTGTATAGAGATCAATGTGTCTGATGCAGCAGTAAAATACCTGAATAACCATTTTGCCCCTAACGTCTGCAGAGGAATAAGAAGATACAAGTTGTTTATCCAGAGGAAACAAGGAAAAAATGAATCTGTGGATGATGTCATAGCTGATTTAAAAAAATTAGCCCTTGACTGTGAATTTGTAATACTACAAGAGGATTTAATAAAGGATCAACTAGTGATGCAAGGCAGTAGCCCGGCAATACAGGAACGTTTGTGGGTCAAGGGAGACTCTCCTCTGTAGGATATCTTGGAAAGTGGAAATGTCTGGGAGATGTTCCAGTGCCTTAAAACAAGGAGAAAAAGAGCATGACACTATGAACAAGTTAAGAGTTCCCGTAAAGGACAACATTTTTGGGAAGCAAAGCAAAGACAAAAACGTTGGCAAGGAAGGGTACATATGTTTTAGATGCAAAAGCAAATACCATTTGAAATTTAGGAAATCTTGCCCAGCTGTAAGGAAAAAATGCAGCAACTGAGGTATTATTGGGCACTTCTCAAGAGTTTTGAAGAAAAAGAAAAAGATCATCAAATACGTGATGGAAGAGAACAGAAGCTCAGATCAAGATGGCCATGATACTGATACGACCAAATCATTCTCAGTGTAATGCGTCTACTAGGGAATTTTGTTCTAAATGCTGACGATAATATAGTGAAATACAAACCAGAATGCAATAAGTCCATTGGAGGTGTTATGATCAAAATACAAGCAGATTTTGGTTCACCTTACACAATCTTAAGTGAAGAAGTTTGGAAAGATCAATTTGTCAAGAAAATTGATACAACTTTGCTGGAGCCCAATATACAACCTGAGGGATACTTTGGAAAGAAAATTGACATGCTGGTTACCAATGGTTAACTTTCAATTTCAGAAATAGAACTTCTAGGCAGAAGCTGTACATAGTGAAGAGAGGTCCACCCGTGTTAAGGTCGATAGTATCCACATTGTTCTGGATCCTAAAAGTGAGGAAAAAGTACTAGTGGTGGATGATGAAGCTACCACTGGATCAGGTATGCTAGAAAAACTTCCAAAGGTATTCAGTAAGACTTTGAAAAATTTACAAGGTTTTGAGCACATGATTGTTCTAAAAAATGATGCTGCTCCTAAAATCCATAAAGATAGGAATGTACCTTTAGCTAAAAGGAAGGAAGTCTCTAGAGAATTATTTAGACTGGTATCTATTGGTGTGGTAGAGCCCAGAGAATCCTCCGGATGAATTTTTCTCTTGGTGGTGGCTCGTCGAAGCAATGGCAAGATCCTTCGCCATTTAAATGAGAACATTGTGGTGTACGAGATTCCTCTTCCCAAAATAAGTGAACTGGTGGTATGCCTCAAGGATACTAAATTGTTTTCCACAATTGACTTTTCATCGGTATGCCACCCAATGTCATTGATCTCTTTATCCATAGATTGGACATCATTCATTACAGTAGATGGATGTTTCCAGTTCAAGAGGATGCCTTTTGGACTGGCATCTGCTGCCACGGTGTTCCAGAGGTCAATGCACAAACTATTCTGCAAGGAACGTGGAGTTAAACTTTTCCAGGATGACATCCTGATTTTGGGGGAGAACAAAGAAATTCATGACAAAAGGTTACAAAAGGTGCTGAGTATCTTAGAGAAAAACCACCTAACAGTAGAATATTCAAAATTCAAATTTGCAGAACGATCAATGACTTATCTGGTCCATTCGATTAGAGAAGGTGGTGTTAGGCCCAAACCCTCTCTAATTGATGCTACTGAAATATTTCCTGCATCGAGCAACAATAAAGAAGTCAGATCCTTTTTGGGCATGGCTAAGTACTGTGTGAAATTCATTTCTAGGTTTGCAGAGTGTATCTACAATATTAGACAACTGAACAAGACACAATTTGAGTGGACATTAAATTGTGAGGAAGAGTTTTGGAATGCCACATCATGCATTTCCAACATTGCTAGTTTGAGTAGTTATGAGCCAGAGGGAGAAAACACCATCATGACAGATGCCAGCAAAAAAACCTGGGGTCTGTATTAAGACAGAAAAATAAGGAAGGTGCAGAAACTGTGATTTAATTTGTTACAGGGACTTGTCTCCTGCAGAGTTAAAATATCCTATAATTGAAAGAGAGACTCCAGCATATGCATGGACATAGGATCAATTCAGGATTTTTATCTGGGAACCCACTAATCATTCAATGTGAGCAGAAGCCATTAGTCGGATTGTTAACAACTAAGGGAATGGTAAATGCTTCAGCGAGACTAGCAAGACTATCCAAGGGTCTGCAAGACTATGGAGCTCATTACGATCTCAGCAGGGAAACCTGCCGAGATCTGCGCTGACGGTCAACAGAAGACCGCCAACGCGCAGAACCCCCTGCCGGCCACATAATGAACATCCAGCTGGGCCGGCGGGTGGAAACAGGGTTTCCGCCCGCCGGCCCAGCTAGAAACAGGGGCTGACCATTGACGCCGGCTCCAAATGGAGCTGGCGGCAATGTAGCAGTGCGACGGATGCAGCAACGCCGGTCGCACATTTCACTGCCCGTAAATCAGGCAGTGAAATGTGCGACGGGGCTGTGCATGGGGGCCCCTGATCTGCCCATGCCAAGTGCATGGGCAGTGCAGGAGCCCCCGGGGGGCCCCAGTCACTCATCCCGCCATCCTTTCCCTGGCGGTGTAAACCAACTCATTATCCGGCGGGCAGTGCTGCTTGTCAGATCTGAAACGCCACCACCGCCTGGTTGCCTGGTGGCAGGAGCCTGGCAGTGGCGGCGTTTCAAATGTGGCGGTTAAGCTACGTTCATTATATGGCGGTCTGACCGCCATGTTTTCTATGAGGGCCTATGTATATAAGTCTGTTTATGTACTAGGAGAGGACAACGTAGTCGCTGATTGCTTGTCACATTTGCCTGCTCCTTTGGAGGAATGTGTGAATGATGCTTCAAATTACTTTCAAGGAGCATTAGTGCATTATTGTGGCTCATCAGCAATGAAGAAAGAGCATTAGCATGCGGAATACCCGAGGATTCTGTTCTGCTAGAAGTAGCTAATTTTATTCACAATGGTTGGCCAAGGAAACGTAAGTTCAGCAGTGATACAGGACCATTTTGGGAGGTCAGAATTCAACTCTCCATGGAGAATGATGTGATCTTACGCGGTAGTAGAATTATTCCCCCTTAAGGCATAAGGAGAGATATAATAAATCTGTGTCATGAAGGTCATTTTGGAGTGGTCACAACTAAAACTGCTGTGAAAAGGCTTTTCTGGTGGGCAGGTATAGATTCTGCTGTAGAACATTTTCTCAGAGAATGCCCCAAGTGTGCTTTTGCTGACAAATCACTACGCACTTTAAGACCCCCCATGTGTGTTTGTCACATTCCCAAACAGTTGTGTGAGTCTGTAGCTGTACACTTCTTTGGACCAGTGGGGAATGCACAAAAATGCATCATTGTGTCAATAGACCTTTTCCCTAAATGGCCTGTTGTACAATTTGTTCACAGGGCAGACGCAAATGCAATTATCACATTTTTAGATGCAATTTTTGTTTCAGAAGGAATTCCCTCCACACTTCTCAGTGACAATGGGGGACGATTTTTGTTTAAGACTGATAAAGGGTACTTTGAAAGAGATGGATTAAGACATAGAACCACATCTACAATGGCATGTTTGAGGGATTCAACCGAGTGATAAAGGGGGTAACTCAATCTGCTGAAAGCGGGTAATGGTAATTGGGCATTACAAGTGATGAAGGTTGTTTAGATTTATAGGGTGACAGCTAATGAGATTACGGGGTTTTCCCCATTTGTTTTAATGAACCCCAGAACACAATTTGACCCTGGATGCTTGAACAAGTGCGGAGGAGATTGGTTGAACATGTTAAAGTTAAAGTGGGAGACAGGGTGTGCATAAAGAAACCAAACAAGGTAGCCAAAGGGGAAAGTCAATTTTTGATCCAGAAATGGTGAAGGAAGTTAAGGCAGCGATGCATCAAAAACAGTTGTGCTGAGGTAAAACAAGTTACGACACCATGGATGCATCATATTTACAATATGGTGCATCATGGCATAAGGTCCCACGAATGCATCAGAAATTCTGTTGCATCAGTGGGAACTCTGCTGCAATGCATCAAAAGTGGTGCATTCCTGAAGTTGGCCTTAAGATAAGCACAACTTCAGCAATGTGTCAAAAATCTGAGATGATGTGTCATTTGTTACTGACACAAGTAGGCTAATGTGTTGGGACCAATGTAAAACTAGTGAAACCTCACTGTATACTCTATTGCATTGGTCCTGGATGCAATGCAGACAAGTCTGAAGTATGGCTATGTGTCACATTTCAGTGAGCATAGTCTACTTATGTGTACGTACTGTATATACCCAAGTATGTGTGACATATTGAGTGACACTTGAATGTGAGTGGATACCAGTATAAGTTGTAATATAAAGTGGCAATTTATGTGTTACCTACCTTATGTATGTACTTTCATGTTGTGCTTTGGAGTATGCTTGGCTGGAGTTGGGGACCCATTTCTCTATGGATGTGTTACAATCCTGGCCTGTCCCTTACACAGCGTTACATTCCTCAATTCTCAATTTCCTTGTTCCAGGTTGGTCAAGGGGTTCTTCAACATGATTGTTACATGTGTAGGCCTACTAATAGTTATGCGGATGTCATTTTATAACGTATTACAGTTTGTTAAGTGACTTTAGCTGGTCAGATTCCTATTACACAGCCACTGCGTCATTTCCTATGGTTGAGTTACAGAGACGTAGGAATTTTGACACATTACAGGCTGAAAGGGGCACATCATAAAGATGTGTCGCACATTGCCAAACTTGTCAATATCACTGTGTCACTCTTGAGTGAGTATTTACGTGGGAATGCCTATCCTGCATACATTATAACTTACATGTTTAAAGCAGGTTTTTTTTTGACACAGGCCTACAAAAACTGACGTATTGGTCCTAATGTGTCATTTTGTAAATATGAAGCAATATGGAGCAGAGAATGTGCTGCTAGAGCGTAGAAAAACCACAGCGCAAGCTCCTTGTAAATATGCCCCTAAAATGAACCCTCCAAGCAATGGAGAATGTGATGGAAAGCGTTTGCCCTGATGCTGAAAATGGCAAGGATGTCAGTGAAGTGAGTGATGGGTCTGGTGATGGTGACGATGGGCAAACGATAATGACCAGAAGAGAAAGGAAGTCACCAATGTGGCTCAAAGATTATATTGCAGAAAGGAAAGGTGAGTGATTTACGGGATGGTGTACTTAAGTTTAAAGTATGTTTCACATTGTTGGAATATTCACTGTCTCAGAGAATTGGTAATAATAATATAGTTGTTATTGTTTTTCTTCTTTGTTTACACTTTCAGGAAATATTGTCAATTCAAATAACAGTTAAGCTAAGTTTCTTTGTTTTTTTTGTTATTTTGAAAGGGTGTGTGTGTTTTATGTGTCTTATTGCTTGCAAGGTATTCTATTATGGAATTGTTAAGACTTGTATTGAATTCTGATAAAATGTGGGTCTTACAGATGCATGGAGTGTTCACGTTAGGGAAGACTCCAGGCATTAGCTGATCAGGACCTGCCTTCCGAAACGGAATTAACCTTGGAACCCGACAATAGGTATTGCAGTGTAAAATAGATCAGCTAACAAAACCTCTCAAAGTTACATGACCTCACTTGTACCTCTCACTAAAATAGTGATCCTTTTCTAAATAAATGTTGATGACCATATCAGTATGCTCCCACCAGTTAATCCAACTAAACAAATATTGGTCACTGTAGATTCAGGGAGTCGTTTCAACAGGGTGCGTCCAAAGAGTGATGCCATGGCCTGTCCAAATTGGGCCATGCCTACACCTTTTTCATGACAAGGATGGTGTCTGTCAGGCTGAGCAAAGGTCAGCCTGAAAGGCACTCTTCTTATTCAAGTCACGCAGCCAAGAGTTAGACATGTGCATAATGCTCAGGCTTCGGGCTACGGGTGCTGAACTTTGCCAAGCAGAGGATTTCACAGTCCTGTGAGTGTGATCTCCTCAGTCTGGCAAAAGAGCCTTGAAGCCCTCCCCCTCATGACGAGTGGGAGCATTACTGATTGCCTCATAATTGGGTACTTCAGTTTTAAGCCCCAAAGTGCCCAGGGCTGAGTGTCGATCAGTGACACCTCGCCACAGAGTGGGGTAGGGTCAGTAGTCTCACTGGCCCTATCCCACTCTGAAACTGAGGCTTCCCTTCTGGAGAGCTGCAGTGAAGGTATGGTTCTTTTTTTTACGTTTGGTGCATGTGTCTCTGTATGTATGAATGTATGGACGTATTTATATTTGAGTGAGTGTTGTGAATGGGCATGTGTGTGTGTGTACATTATTTGTGAATGTATGGGTGAGAGTGTATTATGTGTGGGTGGGTGCCCCCTCCTCCCTCCCTGCTAACATTGCAGGCCACCACTGGCCATGGCTCATGCAGTTACAAGGATCTGCTCCTACTTCCAAAGTATTAGCAGAGGTACTTACCACAGTGGGAGTATACAATTCTAGTTCTCCAACCCATTCAAACCATACTCAGAGGTGTGGAGGGGTTGAACAGCAAAATCAAAAAGACTTTAACCACAAAAGTTTTAAGTAATTGTACATCTTGACCAAATTACTTACACATCACCCCGAAAGCATTAAACTATGTGTCGAGACATGTATTACTAACCTGTACACCTTATGACGTTTTACAAGAAATAAAAATGTGTGCCCCAAACCTGCCAAGGGACATAAATCCTCAGGATCTATCAGGACTTGATCTGTTACAAGATTTGAAGGAAACCATGCTACCTTTGTCTGTAGCACAAGGACTTCCTCACATGCGTATGGCATCTTCCAGGTGTGATGCGGTTAGCTAATTACCAAAGGCAGGTAAATCTGTTGTTCAGCAGCTTCCTGACAAACATATTTAGGCTTGTGAATTAAGAGCGTATGTAGGTAATAGATACAAAAGGCGCAGGAACTGTAATATGGTTTGAAGAATAGGAGACAGATGGCAGTTGATTCAGTGAACCTATACATGTGGTCAATCCTATGCTGTTGTCCAGTTACATTCTAAAAGAGTATATAGGTCATACCACTGCTCAAGAAATCTCACCATGGCCGACAGGCACACAAAGAACGAGCATGGCTCCTCATAAATATTGTATTTATATCCTGAAAGAGCTAGAGAGCCTCACATTGGTTGGATTCTAAATACACCCTCTACTCCAATGAGTACAACTCAGAGGAGTGGTTTAAGATATGTCTCATAGATTGTCGTGGTTTAGAGTGTCATGGCGTAGAGTCGTGTCATACAATGGCATATCGTGGACTGATGTGGAGTGTTGCACAGCAGAGTGTGGTGTTGTGCAGTAGAGTGGTGTGTCGTAGAGTGGAGTGGTGAGTTGTAGAGTGGAGTGGCATGTCAGAGTGGAGCAAGGTAGAGTGGAGGGGCTTAGAGTTGAGTGGAATGGCGTAGTGTGGTGTGGCATGTTAGTGATGTCATAAATGGTGTGATGGAACATATCATGAGTGATGGAATATATGAAGTCATAACCAGTGCAAGGTGGGGTCACAAGTTATTAGTTGGCTCTGCTAACTATAACTGGTGAACTTATGTGTTTTTTTAGTTCAAAGCATTAATGTTGTCAATAAGATAGTCACCTAAATATAACACCACTTTATCCTTTCGTGTTTTCAATGAATTTCTGATTTTGTTTTTATAAAGATAATCAAATCTAGCTATAACATTACTTTAACCTTTGGTTTTTAATATTTTTTTTTGTTTTACATAAAGTAATATTTTATTACCAAATGTGAAGCCATCCCCAGCCAGGCATGGCCTTTGGCCCTGCACAATGGGGGGAGTTGGCCTCTGTCTTGGGCCAACACCCGCAGGCAGCCAACCCCACAATGCACGCAGCCTTCGGCCGTGAACAGCAGATGGTTGGCAACAAGGCCTGGGCATTGAGTGTCAAGCACCAGAGGATAATGTCAAGATGGCCACAAGCACATGGGAAGGCCAAAACGTTCATGCAGACTTTAAGTAAAGTGATCAATATCACTGAACTACACAATGACCAGAGTGAGTAGGACATCTACAGGTTCCTCTACAATTATTGCATTACTCCACATGCTGTCAACAGATACCTCCTCTCTCCATTTTGGGAAAACAGATAATAAACAAAATTATTTCCAGCCATCAATTATGGGTTCCACACACTGAGAACCAAAAGAGCGTCCAGCACTGGAGTCTAGGAACCAATAAATCCTCCAGCCAGTGATAGTGAGTTAAGACTCACATAATCAATGTAGGTGATCCCACACTGTTGTCCACCCGGCCAATATGTGAGGAGTTGAGACTGAGTTTTGAGCGCCACCCATTATGTGTCTTAAGAGTTAACCACATGATAGTAACATAGATGATATCTGTGCAAGCGGCATGACAAAACCAGTCACCGGAAATGTCTGGAGGGATAACTCTTGAAAGCTTGATGACTTATAGTGCTGACATGGTGGTGATGCTATCTAGGTCTGGAAATCCCTGCCTTCCTTCACAGAACAAGTTGAAGCATACTTGATCATCTGCGAGCATGGCCAACCCAGATAAGAGCAATCATCAATCTGGCTGCCATCCGTTTTCACAGCGGCCCCTTCCATCATCATCTCTGTGGTACAGGGTTTATGAGCAGTAGCCAGATGCTGCAATTCATCAATAAGGTTGTGTCTACCAATGTACACAAGTACCAGAGAACTGAAACAGTGTTTGTTCGGGTCCTTCCTATGTTCTTTTCCTCTACATCTCCATATACTCACTTACCTCTATTTACCATCTATTGCATCTAACAGTTCAAGTTAGTTCATTTTGATCTAAACATTGGGAGGGATGTAGTGCCCCCAAACAGGACACCCCTCCTTTTATGACACACTTGGTCGTTTCCAAGTGTGTCATCAATGGTGGTATAAATAAATGTAACCTCGTATTGCTCGAACTATATCTATGGAAACTTCTTACCAAGGGGTGATTAGGACGTTCTCTACAAACCATTGATAATTGGTAATTGCCATGGAAATACAATCTTCTCACTGTTCCTACAGTCTAAACATTCACTGACAAACATCTCTACTTCAGTGTGCATGCCAGGCTAAAAAAAAGTAGCATGTAATCTTTCCATGTTCTTGAACATACCCCGATTAACATTATGAGCCTGAGCAACTAACTTGCTTCTAAGGCAACTGGAGGTACAAGTCTAGTACCTCTCAAAATATGACCTTGCCAATAGACAGCTCAACCTTAAGTATGGACCATGACTTGTCAAGCAAACCACTCTCTACCTGCTGAAAGGCTCTCAACTCCTCCAAAAACACAGGATCTTTTACTAAGTTTTCTCTCCACAACTGTTCTATACCAGCCCCAACATGACTTCATACACATTTACATCTGTTTCTAGAAATTCATCCTAAACATCATTTTTTCCTGAAATAGTAACCTACCAAGGCAATCTGCTGACACATTCCTGACACCTGGAATGTACTCCACCACAGAACTGAATTCTTGCAAAGCGATGACCCATCTCCTTATCCTCGATGAAATAGAGTCAAGACATGTTGTGGTGTCTCCAGGTAATCCACAGTAGAGAAGCAAGATGAAACAGCTGTAGGGTGATGTAAGATGCAAGTTTATTTCCACCTAAATCCATGAAAAGGAAACTTCATCCACCAACAGGATATACTGCATGCGCTCCACTCCAAGGTCCTGCCAGTCTCTTCCACATTCCGGAGAGACTAAGCAGAAGAGAGACAGAGGGGAGAGAAGCGGGAGCATACCAACTAATTCATGGGGATTGCAATGAGAGTAGCAATGGCTACAACATGCAAAAACATAGAGCAAATAACAACTATGAGTATATATACATCACACTACACTCCCCCCCTTTATTATGACAAAGGAGAGGGAGAAGAGGGGAAAAACATAGAAAGAAGGAAAAAAAAAAAGAAGGAAAGGAAAAAAAAAATCCTTTTAATTACACTTTGACAACCCTGTTCAAATTCCAAATACGTCCATCATCTACTTTTATAGCCCCTTTAAACACTTTGATAACTTTAAATGTTTTACTGTAGTGAGAAAGTCCAGTATGAAGCCTCTTCGGAAGTTTAATCTTGACAGAGTCTCCAACTGCAACCATGAGAGGTTTAACAGATTTGCGAACATCAAATGTAATTTTCCTCTTTTCTTGCAGGTTCTTCTCTCTGGCTAAAGCAAGTTCTTTAATATTCTCGTGATTCAAATAATTTTTTATATAATCTTTCACACACGCATGGCTTATCTTTGTGTTGGGTACCCTTTTCCTGAACAGTACAAAAGGAGATTGTCTAGTACTGGAGTGTGGTGTGTACCTATAACTTTCAACTTTGAATTTCACCACATCCGTCCAACTATTCCCTGCTAATTTGGCTACCTGAATAGCATCCTTTAGTGTCCTCTTAAAACGCTCAACCATCCCATTTGTTTGAGGATAGTATAAGGCACATTTTTTATGTATGATGTCTCTTGACAATTAAAACTCACACATGTGTTTTGAGGTAAACTGAACCCATTATCGGTTATGATACACTTGGGGTTTCCTTCTCTAGCAAATACTCCTGCAAGAAAGTTTGTTATAGACTGAGATGTTACGTCAGAAGTAATTAAGATTTCCAGAAAGATTTCTGGCCAGCGAGACAACATGTCCATCAGAACCACAATATACTTTGAAGCAGAACCACAAATTACAGGTCCAATAATGTCTAAGGCAACATCCTCCCACATATCTTTCGGGATTTTCCTAAGCTCCATAGGACGAGACCTACATTTAAGCGTCTTATCAGCAAATTTGCATTCCACACAATCACAGACAATTCTCTCTAACGCCAAGTCCATCCCTGGCCACCAATACGTACCTCTTAAACGTTCTTTAGTTTTGCAAATACCATGGTTGTGCAAGGCGTAACAATTTTTCTCGCAAGCCAGACGGAGGAATTAACCTCCCACTCCTCCAAACTAAACCATTCACAACAGATAGCTCGTTCCAAACCTTTTTGTACAAGTCATCCTTTTCACAATCAGCCGGTGTAGGATCAGATTCTAACCATTCCTTGACATATTCCAAAAACTTGGGTGCTCATTATAACTATGGCGGTCGGTGTTAAAGCGGCGGTAAGACCGCCAACAGGCCGGCGGTAAAAAAAATTGAATTACGACCGTGGCGGAAACCGCCAAAAAAGACAGCCACTTTAACACTCCGACCGCCACAGCGGTATAAACAAACAGCGCGGCGGTCACCACCAACAGACAGGCGGAGGACAAAGTAGTGCCCACAGTATCACAACAGGCCAATCCGCCACCTTTTCAGTGGCGGATTCACCACTGATAAAAACATGGCAGAAACAGGATTCCGAAGGGAAAACTCTCACCTCTACACACCCCACGAAGAACTCGGACACCATGGACCCGGAACTCCAAATTCTCCCTGCGATACTCTTCCTGCTCCTCTACCAGGAGCACAAACGCCGGTGGCGAAGACCACGGTGAGTACTGCACCTACGACACAGGGGAGGGGGGAGGGAAAAAACAGGGGGATACACATGCAACACCCCCACCCCCACCCTCACCCACTACAACACACACACTAATCCATATTGATACATCACAGTTACATCCCCCAACCCCCCGGAAGAATGCAATGACAATAGAAAATGAGTGTAACCATTGTAATATATTAAAATCAAGTAGGCAAAAACATATATATACACCATTTACAAAATATACACCAAGCATAGTAGTCCAGGTAGTGCTCCAATAAAGTCCGTGGAACACTGGGCCCACACGGTATGGGCGAGGCCCACACAAGATCCCCGACCATGACGGAGAGAACACTGCAGGGGCATCAGAGAACTAGAAAACAGGCACCTCAGGGGGAGTGAAAGGGGGGGCACCTCAGCCGGTTGAGTGCACAACACCAAATCCACGAGAGGGCCACATGCCCACTGTTCAATCCCGGGCAGTGCAAAGCCACAGTCTCTCAAGTCTCTACAGTGGGTGGGTTGCCCACTGCCATATCCTGGGGAGTGCAAAGCCACAGTCTCTCAAGTCTCTAAAGTGGGTGGGTTGCCCACTGTTCAATCCTGGGGAGTGCAAAGCCACAGTCTCTCAAGTCTCTACAGTGGGTGGGTTGCCCACTGTTCAATCCTGGGGAGTGCAAAGCCACAGTCTCTCAAGTCTTTACAGTGGGTGGTTTGCCCACTGCCATATCCTGGGGAGTGCAAAGCCACAGTCTCTCAAGTGTTTACAGTGGGTGGGTTTCCCACTGCCATATCCTGGGGAGTGCAAAGCCACAGTCTCTCAAGTGGATAACAGTCTCCACTGGTTCTGGAGGGGGCATTGTGCCCAGAGTGCTTCATCCTGCTAAGGACAGAGGTAGTGGATGGATCTCTCCACTGGTACTGGAGGGGGCATGGTGCCCAGAGTGCTTCATCCTGCTAAGGACAGAGGTAGTGGATGGATCTCTCCACTGGTTCTGGAAGGGGCATGGTGCCCAGAGTGCTTCATTCTGCCCGTGACGGACTCAGTTGCGTCAGTGCCCTTGGCGCTCTTGGCCAATGGTGCTTGAGACGGCGGTGCTCTGTTCAGCGGTGTTTGAGACGGCGGTGCCCTGTTCAGCGGCGCTTGAGACGGCGGTGCCCTGTTCAGCGGTGCTTGGAGCGGCGGGCTCCTTTGCAGTGACTCAGCTGCTGGCGGTCCTTCATGGCCCAGCGGGGCTTGTGCTGGCGGTCCTCTCTGTCCCAGCGGGGCTTGTGCTGGCAGTCCTCTCTGTCCCAGTGGGGCTTGTGCTGGCGGTCCTTCATGGCCCAGCGGGGCTTGTGCTGGTGGTCCTCTCTGTCCCAGTGGGGCTTGTGCTGGCTGTTCTTCATGGCCCAGCGGGGCTTGTACTGGCGGTCCTCTCTGTCCCAGCGGGGCTTGTGCTGGTGGTCCTCTTTGTCCCAGCGGGGCTTGTGCTGGCAGTCCTTCATGGCCCAGTGGGGCTTGTGCTGGCGGTCCTTCATGGCCCAGCGGGGCTTGTGCTGACGGTTCTCTCTGTCCCAGCTGGGATGACGGCTGTGGCCTCCTGGGCAGCAGGCCTGGTGGCGGTGGCCTCCTGGGCAGCTGGGCTGGTGCTGGCCTCCTGGGAAGCTGGGCTGGTGCTGGCGGTGGCCTCCTGGGCAGCTGGGCTGGTGGTGGTGGCCTCCTGGGCAGCTGGGCTGGTGGTGGTGGCCTCCTGGGCAGCTGGGCTGGTAATGGCGATGGCCTCCTGGGCAGCAGGGCTGGTGGCGGTGGCCTCCTGGACAGCTGGGCTGGTGCTGGCAGTGGCCTCCTGGGCAGCTGGGCTGGTGCTGGCGGTGGCCTCCTGGGCAGCGGGGATGATGGCGGTGGCCTCCTGGGCAGCTGGGCTGGTGCTGGCGGTGGCCTCCTGGGCAGCTGGGCTGGTGGTGGTGGCCTCCTGGGCAGCTGGGCTGGTAATGGCGGTGGCCTCCTGGGCAGCTGGGGTGATGGCCTCCTGGGCAGCAGGGCTGGTGGCGGTGGCCTCCTGGGCAGCTGGGCTGGCGCTGGCGGTGGCCTCCTGGGCAGCTGGGCTGGTGCTGGCCTCCTGGGCAGCGGGGATGATGGCGGTCTTCTCTGCCGTGCTGCTTTTCCCAGACTTGCTGAGTTTCTTGTGACCCTTCCCCACCTTGGAAGGTGTTGCAGCTGACTACCACCTGTACCCCTGGGAGCGGCTTTGGTGGCTGGAGTCTTCCCCCTCTCCCGCCGGGCACTGGCCAACTTCTGATGCTTCACAGGTGGGCAACTGTCTGTGCTGTGGCTGGTGGCCGGTGCACTCCACATTCCGGTGACTACAGGCACCACTTGTCCCGGAGATGTTATGGCTGAGGTGCTAGTTCGGGACCTAGGAGCCGGACGGGGTGGGGGAGGTGTGGGAAAGAGGTCAAGGTTGGACAGGAAATGTTTTTGGGAGACACTGGGACGGGTAGCTGGAGGGGGTTTGGGAGTGGAGGAAGAGGTTGTGGTTGCAGGAGGTGTCCGTTTGGTGACTTTGGGTGAGGGTGCATGCGCTGGAGGCTGTCGTGAGGTGGATGGCTGTTGGGTGGGTGTGTGCCTGCGTTTGTGTATCTTGGGAGGGGGCGTCACGGACACACTGGGAGAGGACACAGGGGACGTGTGAATGGTAGTGGGGGTGGTGACTGCACGTGAGCGGGGTGTGCTGGTGGGTGTGCTGGTGATGGTAGTAGTGGCTGTAGATGTAGTGCATGCAGGTGTGAGTGTAGACGAGACTGGGAGGGAGGAGGGAGATGAGGAGGAGGGGGACACAGTGGATGTTGGTGTGTCTGCATGTGTCTGATGCTTGCGTGAGTGCCTGGGGGATGTGTGGTGCTTATGTTTGCCTGAGCTTCCCTTGTGTGTTGACGTGTGTGCATGCTGGTCTAGAGATGTGCTTGGGAGAGGCTGGGGTACAGGGGATTGGGTCTGGGTGGAGGAAGTTGGAGGGGTGAGGCTAGAGACAGGGACAATGGCTGCCATCAGTGCTGAGGCCAGAGTCTGAAAAGCTCACTGAAGGGCCGCCTGACCAGAATGAATGCCCTCCAGGAATGCATTTGTTTGTTGCAACTGCCTTTCTACACCCTGGATGGCATTCAAAATGGTAGACTGCCCAACAGTGAGGGATCTGAGGAGGTCAATGGCCTCCTCACTGGGGGCAGTAGGGGTGACTGGGGCATGGCCCGAGGTGCCTGGGGTGAAGGTGATGCCCACCCTCCCTGGTGAGCGGGCACGGGGCAAAGACTGAGGGGCTGCTGGTAGGGCGGTGCTGGAAGGGGGGGTGGCGGCTGTACCTGTAGATGGGGGGGCACAGATGTTGCCGCCACCACAACGGAGCTCCCATCAGAGGACGAGTCCGTGTCACTGGTCTCAGCTCCTGTCCCCGCCGTGGAGCTCCCCTTGCCCTCCGTCCCACTGGTGAAGTCCGATTCCGTTGTGTGGCCCTCCATGGCCATGTGGGATGCAGCCCCCTCGTGCTCCGGTGCCACTGCTCCTCCGCCTGATGATGCTAATGCACACAAGATCAGGGAAACCACAAAAAGGGGGGGACGACAGAAGAAAGACATGTTGAGTGCATGCATTACCGCTACCGTTGGCGGACACGACAGACACACAAGCCTCCTGCACTACGCAGCGCTCTTGGGCTCCACTGTTCAATTCCTGGGAAATGGCCTAATAGGCTATGGATGACATCTGCACACATGGATGACACAGGGGCATGACTAGGTGTAGTTGGCGCTCTACAGAGGTGCGGTGGGGTGCCACATGGCCTGCCTTACGGAGGGACCTTGCCTACGGAACTCGCCCTGACCTAGGGAAACCCACAGCCCACCTCCCTCACCCAGACCTCTCCACTGCACGCAAAATCAGCGGAATGAGAGTGTACTCACCCCCTTGTGGCTGCTGTGATGCCCCCAAGCACCCATCCAACTCTGGGTACGCCACCGCCAGGATCCTGTACATCAGGGGGGTCATGGTGCAACGGGCACCCCTCCCAAGTTGGGAGGCCATCACCAGCTGAGCCTCCGCCGTCTTCTTGCTCCAGCGGCGAATGTCCTCCCATCTTTTCTGCCAGTGGGTGCTCCGTCTGTGGTAGACCCCCAGGGTCCGGTCGTCCTTGGCGATGGCACGCCAAATATATTTTTTCTGGTGGGCGCTGACCTACATGATTTGTACAGGGGGAAGATAAACTTATGAGCAACTGCACCGTCAAAGTGATTGGCCCCCATCCCTACCCTTGCCATGTGGCAAATGCACTCACCTTCGTTTCATGCACGCCGCAATCCCCTCCCCCCCTTCTTACATCCACCCCACTCCACACAGGCATAGCCCATACAGCATGCTCCCAGTGCACTTACCTGTTTGTCTGGAGGACCGTAGAGTAGCGTGTACTGGGTGAGGACCCCATCCACAAGTTTCTCCAACTCCTCCGATGTGAAGGCAGGGGCCCTTTCCCCAGACACTCGAGCCATTGTCTCTTCCAGACCGAGGTCACAGCAGCACTTGCAGTGTAGGCTTTCTCCTGTCGAAGATCAGGTATCGAGTGATTGAACAGATAGAAAATGGCGGTCACGTCCGCGGTGGTGCATACCGTCACCGCTGGCGTACATCGTCATTGGCTCCTGGGACCCATAGTGTCCAATGTTAACCAATGCAGCATTGCGCCACGGTCTTCGACCGCCTACCGCGACGGTGTACAACGCCAGTGCAGTTACCTCACATCCCATTGTCCCACTTTACAGGTCAGGCAGCCGCCATTTCAGGGGCTCACATGGCTTCATTTTCAACTGCGTCACACATACCTAGGCCTAGACTCATCACACATACAGGCCACTTTGTAGATTATGATTGGTGTTCTGTGTAAGTTGTGGGTACGTACCTCTGAGATGTTTGACTCTGTGCTCGCTGTTGTCCTTCATAGGCACCGTCCGCTGGGACATGTGAGGAGATGGTGGCATCCTCCGGTGTACCGACAGTTGGTGGACCTGTCGACAATGGAGGAAAGACACGTGATAATCACATACAGGCTTGACCGTGCCACAATCCAGGAACTGTGTACCCAGTTGGAGCCAGACCTGATGTCAGCTATCCGCCATCCCACAGGAATCCTCCCTCAAGTGCAGGTGCTGTCAGTGCTCCATTTCCTTGCAAGTGGGTCATTTCAAACAACAGTGGCCATAGCATCAGGGATGTCCCAGCCCATGTTTTCCAACGTGTTGTCCAGAGTGTTGTCTGCCCTTCTGAAACACATGCGGAGCTACATCGTTTTCCCTCAGGTGGAGGATTTGCCTACAGTGAAAGGGGATTTCTATGCCCTGGGACATATCCCCAACATCATAGGTGCCATTGATGGGACCCATGTGGCTTTGGTACCCCCCACAGGAGTGAACAGGTGTACAGAAACCGGAAGAGTTATGATTCGATGAATGTACAGATGATATGTTTGGCCGACTAGTACATCTCCCATGTGAATGCCAAGTTCCCTGGCTCAGTGCTTGACGCCTACATCCTGCGGAATAGCAGCATCCCTTATGTGATGGGTCAACTCCAGAGGCACCGTGGCTATTAGGTGAGCACCTGGAAGCTAGTCAGTGGGAATGGTTGTCTGGGTCTGGGGATATCCCTCCAGGTTAGTGTGTGTCTAACAGTTGTCCCTTGCCATTTGCAGGTGACTCTGGTTACCCCAACCTGTCATGGCTACTTACCCCAGTGAGGAATCCCAGGACAAGGGCAGAGGAACGCTACAATGAGGCCCATGGGCGAACTAGGAGGGTGATCGAGCCGACCTTTGGCCTCCTGAAGGCCAGGTTCAGGTGCTTCCATATGACAGGTGGATCCCTATTCTACTCACCAAAGAAGGTGTGCCAGATCATCGTGGCCTGCTGTATGCTTCACAACTTGGCTTTGCGACGACAGGTGCCTTTTCAGCAGGAGGATGGTCCAGATGGCAGTGTTGTTGCAGCTGTGGAGCCTGTAGACAGTGAAGACGAGGAAGCAGAGGAAGAAGACATATACAACAGGGACTCAGTGATCCAGCAATATTTCCAGTGAAACACAGGTAAGAATACAGACCTGCCTTCTACATGTACTTTAACACTACTACCTCTCTACTGTCTGTCGTTTTCACCCAGTGTATGGTCACTGAGTTGTCACTTTTCCTTACAATTTCACAGATCTGGGTCCCACAGTGCGACATCTGCTTTGATTCCTCATGGACTAGAGCTGTGTGACATAGGTATGTTGACATTACAAATGAAGGAGCTTTTTGCCACAGAAATTGCTAATACAGTATTCCAAAATCACAGACTGACTCCAGATTGTTTTGTGCTTTAAGGGTGTTTATTTTAGTGCTCAAAATTGGAGGGGGTAGCAAAATGGTGAGGGGTGATGGCGGAGGAATGTCCATGGCAGAGTCCAGTCTATTAGTCTCACAGGTGCATTGCCCAAATGGGCATAGGAAGAGGAGCTGGGGCAGTTTAAGGATGGACAGGGTGACAAAGTGGGACAGTAGGATGACAATCAGGGTGGTCTAATTTCTTGGCGGGGTCTTGGCATCGTTCTCTGTCATGTTCCTAGATCTCAGGGACCGTTTGCAAGGTGGTTCTCCCTCTGCAGGGGGTGTGGTGCTGCTGTGGTGGTCCTGTGGTGGTGCCTCCTGTCCACTAGCGCCGGCAGAGGTGGTGGGCAGTTCATCATCCAGGCTAGTGTCAGGGGCCCCTTGTAGTGCCACAGTGTCCCTCCTGGTGTTTAGTACTTCCTTCAGCACCCCTACAATGGTGCCCAGGGTGGAATTGTTGGTTCTGAGATCCTCCCTGAAGCCCATATACTGTTCCTCCTGCAGGCACTGCGTCTCCTGAAACTTGGCCAGTACCGTTGCCATCATCTCCTGGGACTGGTGGTAGGCTCCCATGATGGAGGAGAGGGCCTCGTGGACAGTGGGTTCCCTGGGCCTGTCCGCCCCCTGTCGCACAGCAGCCCTCTCAGTTCCCCTGTGTTCCTTGGCCTCCGTCCACTGGACGGTGTGCCCACTACCACTGCCCCCAGGTCCCTGTTGTTGTTGGGGTGGTGGGTTAGCCTGGGTTCCCTGTAGTGGTGGACACACTGCTGATTGACGTGTCCTGGGGAGAGAGGTATGGGCCTGCTGGTTGGGGGCTGTGCTGGTGTTTCCAGAGGGGGGAAGCTCTGTGGTGGCCTGTGACTGGGTCAGGGGAACCGACTGTCCCGAGGTCCCCGATGGGCCGGGCTGGTCATTTAGATCCAATTGGACAGAGGTGCTGTCATCACTGTGGACCTCTTCAGTTGGTGGTGTGGACATGTGTGGACCCTCCTGTCCGGTGACGTTGGGTAGGGGTCCTGCAGGGTTATAAAAGCATGATTATTGCATCTGTGTGTGCCATGGTGTGCAATGGGTGGGTGACTGTGTACCCCAGTGCTTGCATTCCTGTGTGAGACCTTGTGTGATGATGGTTTAGGGGGGTGTATGGTATGTGCAGTGAGCATGCTTTAGTGATGGGTGTCCATGCTTTGTTGTTGCATTTAGGGCTTGGGTTTTGGATGTGTGGTTTGTGATGTTGGGACATTTGTGAGGAGTTAGAGTGATGGGGTGAGGGTATGTGCTGGCATGCAGGTAGGGTGGGGGATGTAATAGTTGAGATTTGACTTATCAGAGTCCATTCCTCCACCTACTCCTGCGAGGCCCTCAGGATGCAGAATCGCCAAGACCTGCTCCTCCCATGTTGTTAGTTGTGGGGGAGGAGGTGGGGGTCCGCCGCCAGTCCTCTGAACCGCCAGGTGGTGACTTGAGACCACGGAACGCACCTTCCCACGTAGGTCGTTCCACCTCTTCCTGATGTCCTCCCGATTTCTTGGGTGCTGTCCCACTGCGTTTACCCTGTTCACTATTCTTCACCATAGCTCCATCTTCCTTGCAATTGAGGTGTGCTGCACCTGTGATCCGAATAGCTGTGGCTCTACCCGGGCGATTTCCTCCACCATGACCCTGATCTCCTCCTCCAAGAACCTGGGGTGTCTTTGCCGTGCCATGGGGTGGTGGTGGTGATGTGTGGGTTGATAAGTGTGCTGATATTTAGTGGTGTGTAGTGTGAGGTGCGTGGAAGTTATGTGGGTGATGGTGTTGTGTGCCTGTGGATGCTAGTATTGTTGATGGTGGTGTCTCTCTCTGGCCTTCGTTCGTGATTTTTGGTCGTAGGGGTTTTTGGGTGATGTGGGTGTGTGTTATATATTGTATTGGGTGTGTGGGAGTGGTGTGTGTATGTGTATCAGGTGTGTGCATTTCGAATTGTCCAATGTGGCTGTGTTTTGTAAGAGTGTGTGTATTTTGAGCGCGGCGGTGTGTACCGCCAATGGAATACCGCGGTTGAAAGACCGCCGTGTGGATTCATGGGTCGTGATAGTATGGGGGCATTTCTGTTGGTGTGACGGTGGAGGTTTTGTTTCGCCAGTTTATCACTGACCTTTGGTGTGGCAGACTTGCGTGGGTGTCTGAATTTTGGCAGATTCCGCACTGTGGGTCATAATAGCTGTGGCGGATTTCCGCGGCTGCAGCCGTGTGTTGGCGGTCTGCTGCGCAGCGGTAAGCGGCTTTTACCGCCAATGTTGTAATGACCGCCTTGATCTTTATTTAACTCCATCAACCATTCATTCTCTGAAAGTCAACCATCAGTCAAGACGCAAACTTTGACTTCCTCATCAATCCACCATGAATTATGGTCAACATCTTGATCCCAATCAACTGATCTTAACCTTGACAAACAATCTGCTGTTCTGTTTTCACATCCTGGGACATATCTAACCGAAAACTGGAAATCTTGGAGACCAACAATCCATTTGCAGATGCGTGAAGAAATGCAATCAAGACCCTTTTTGTCAAAAACTTCTTGTAAAGGCTTGTGATCAGACTGTACCACAAATTGAGACCCACAAAGAAATTGTTTACATTTTTATATTGCCCAATAAATAGCCAGTGCCTCTTTTTCAATGGTGGAATACCTGGACTCCGCTCCCCTCAGAGCTCTGGAAGCAAACGCAACCGTGATATCTTTACTGTTGCACCTCTGCTTAAGCACACAGCCTAAACCTCTATCTGATGCATCCGTTATAACGCAGCAGGTTAAACCTGGGCGGAAGCTACTGAGGCATTGGGCAGATGATAAGGCATTCTTTAAATCCACATATTCCTTCTTGCACTCATCACACCAAACAAACTCCACACCCTTCTTAAGTAAACCTCTCATGCAACTGGATCTACTAGCAAAATTGGGAATGCACTTAGGGTAAAACTCAGCCATACCCAAAAATACATGCACATCTTCCTTTCTCACAGGATAAGCTAAGTCAACAATGGTTTTAACTAAATCTTCCTTTGGTTTCACCCCATTAGCAGAAATTACATGACCGAGATAAGTGATTTCTGAACATGCAAACTTGCATTTCCCTCCTTTTAGTGCGATGCCCTTACTCCGGAAAATTTGTAAGACCTCTTTAACCTTCAGCAGATGTTGTTCAAGAGTGCTGGTGAAAATAAGAACATCATCCTGAAAAAACTTACACTATCTGTCTTACCAAGAATGTCGTACGTAAGCCTTTGAAACACCGAAGCCGCAGAGCATAAACCAAAAGGCATCCTATTAAACTTAAAAACACCAAAAGGAGTGATGAAAGATGTTAGCAGTTTGGATTCTTCACTTAACTGAACCTGGTGGTATGCCGAACTCAAATCTAAAGTGGTGAAATATTTGGCATCCCCTAGAAGGCTGACCAATTCACTTATATTGGGTAATGGAAATTTGTCTTGAATGACAGCTTTGTTGAGATGTCTAAGGTCCACACAGAGTCTGATATTGCCAGATTTTTTCACAGCAACTACAATTGGAGCAACCCACTGTGCAGCCTCCACTTCCTCAATTATTCCCTCTGATTGTAATCTCTGTAGTTCCAACTTTACTTTGTCATGTAAAGTGAAGGGAATTTTCCTGACCTTGCACGCTACTGGCTGGGCACCCTCTTTCAGACAAATATGATGTTTGTACCCTGCAATGCACCCAATTTTCGAGGTAAACACATCAGAAAATTCCCCCATAATGTCTTCTTTGATGCTGCACACATTCTGAACCAACACTTGAGGAATAGAATTAGGATTCAATATAATGCCCAGCATTATTTGGTGTGGCCAACTTAGAATTGTGTCACCAACAACTGGAACATATATTTTGCCAAATATACAGTTTCCCCTGAAGGTTATGGTGGCTTCAAAGTAGCCCTTCAACTCAATGGCTTTGCCACCATAACTGTAATGAATGATATCAGGATCCAGTAGAGAAACTTTCCCCATGAAATATCTTGTATAATCAGAAACAGAGACAAGAGAAACTTTCGCACCCGAATCCATCATCATGGAGATGGATCTCCTGTTCACCTCCACAGTGTCAGAAGGATACTCATATCGTACATCGGCGACACAATTGACATTGTTAATAATCTGAAGAACAAAGTCTCGATCATCATCACATTCAATTTCCTGAACTTTGACTTTTGTTTTAGCTAACGATTTGCAGCATTTGGAAAAATGTCCCTTCTTGGAACATTTGTTACATGTGACATGAATGGCAGGGCACTCTTTACTATTAGCAAGATGAGTTGTAGAGCCACATCTAAAACATAACAATTTAGCTCTATTACTTTCTTGAGGTCTGTTTTTAGATTTAGCATCAAGTACTTGAACATCCACCGAAGCATTTCTCGATTTCCTCAAATTCTCTATGCAAGACATTGAGGGGGTCATTCTGACCCTGGCGGTAAATACCGCCATGGCGGAGGTTGGCGGTAGCACCGCTAACAGGCTGGCGGTGCTCCGCCGGGCATTCTGACCGCGGCGGTACAGCCGTGGCCAGAAGCGGAAAGCCGGCGGTGTACCGCCGACTTTCCGCTGCCCATGGGAATCCGCCATGGCGGCGCAGCCATGGGGATTCTGACACCCCATACCGCCATCCTGTTCCTGGTGGTTCGCCCGCCAGGAACAGAATGGCGGTATGGGGTGTCGTGGGGCCCCTGGTGGGGCCATGCTAATGGCATGGGCACTGCAGGGGCCCCCGTAAGAGGGCCCCACAAAGAATTTCACTGTCTGCTTTGCAGACACTGAAATTCGCGACGGGTGCAACTGCACCCGTCGCACCTTCCCACTCCGCCGGCTCCATTCTGAGCCGGCTTCCTTGTGGGAAGGGTGTTTCCCGCTGGGCTGGCGGGCGGACTTTCGGCGGTCGCCCGCCAGCCCAGAGGGAAACCCAGAATGACCGCCGCCGTCTTTTGACCGCGGTACGGTCTTCTGGCGGTTCCCGCTTGGCGGGCGGCTACCGCCGCCCGCCAAGCTTAGAATCAGGGCCTGAATGTTCAACTTTTTTGGCAATAAGTATGACTTCATCCTAAGTCGGGTCATTCTTTGCCCATAATGCTTCTCTTACTTTGGCGCATTTCCACTCTAGCATAAATTGATCTCTAATGCACTCTTCTAGGTTCTCACCAAAATTACAGGATGACGCAAGTTTCCATAAAGCAGTCACAAAGTCCTAAATGGATTCATCCTCATTCTGCTTACGTTTTCCAAAGTAGAAGTGCTGTACAATAATTGAAACCTTTGGTAGAAAATGCTTGTCTAAACTAAGCAAAGTAGACTCAAATTAATTCAGAGAATTGTCGCCTTCCGTACCCTCAGAGGATGCTATGGCAGGTAGGGTTTCCAAAATTTCCTAGCCTTCAGCACCCAGACAGTGTTGTAAAACAGAGTTCTTTCTTTCAGAAGACAAATTGCTGCCACAGACACGCATATATGTCAGGAAGACCTTCTT
Source organism: Pleurodeles waltl (assembly GCF_031143425.1). NCBI lineage: Eukaryota > Metazoa > Chordata > Amphibia > Caudata > Salamandridae > Pleurodeles > Pleurodeles waltl. Next base: position 1,856,409,777 of record NC_090444.1, read on the forward strand.
TCATTTATGCCAAGGTATAGGTGGATCTCCAGTAAGAGCAAGAAAAAACGGAGGTGGAGTAATGTTCTGCTTCTTTATTTTTTTTGTTTTTTTTTACAAAACGTAAATGGAGGATACAGAAAGTCCAAAACTAGTAAAGCTTCTGTAAGGACCACCGAGGTGCTGAAATTAAGAAGTCAATAGAACTCCTAGCAAAATGGAAAAACCTAAAACATATGCAGTAGATTTCTTTCATTGAAGCCAGATCTTTGAAAACAAAAATTCCAAGGTGCTTTGATGTTTAGAAGTAATCCACGCAATACAAAAATGTAGGCGGATACTTTGTTTCCGTTAAGCCAGTAATTGCCTTGTAAAATGCTTGTCAAACACAGCAGGAGGCAAGAAGAATGCGGAAGGCAGCGCCGGCTGCTTCCGAGAAACGCGTCTGACACAAAGCTCAACAGAGCATCTCGAGCATCTCAAGCGCGTCCGAAGACTCGAGCAGCTATAGCAACAGTTGCTAGGAGAGATGCGTGGGAGAATAAGCAGCTAGAAGGTGATAGCGCGCGTCTCCAAAACATGTCCGACGGCACGAGCAGCTGAAAGGCGGTTGCTAATGGACGAGTGCCGGTAATTGTAAACAAAGGATGCGTTAGGCAACGGCTTAACGTGAATAATAAATTAAATAAAAAATATATAGGGAAATGAACAATGAAAGAACAGTACCTTATTTTTTCAAATAGAACATGGCTGAGAGGTGTTGAATTTTCCAGGGATTAAAAGATTTCACGGGGCTTAGAAGTTAAAGCATCCCATTCTTGTCGCCAAAAATGTGGTGTCTCCAGGTAATCCACAGTAGAGAAGCAAGATGAAACAGCTGTAGGGTGATGTCAGATGCAAGTTTATTTCCACTTAAATCCATGAAAAGGAATCTTCATCCACCAACAGGATATACTGCATCCGCTCCACTCCAGTCTCTCCAATACATTCCACATTCCGGAGAGATTAAGCAGAAGAGAGACAGAGGAGAGAGAAGTGGGAGCATACCAACTAACTCATGGGGATTACAATGAGAGTAGCAATGGCTAAAACATGCAAAAACATGGTGCAAATAACAACTATGAATATATATATATATATCACACTACACATGTTTTCATGAAAACCTCTTTCAGAGGCTTGAAATCATAACAAACCTTAAAGGAGACACTGGTGGTCATTCTGACCCTGGCGGTCTTTGACCGCCAGGGCGGAGGACCGCGGGAGCACCGCCGACAGGCCGGCGGTGCTCCAATGGGGATTCCGACCGCGGCGGTAAAGCCGCGGTCGGACCGGCACCACTGGCGGGGTCCCGCCAGTGTACCGCGGCCCCATTGAATCCTCCGCGGCGGCGCAGCTTGCTGCACTGCCGCGGGGATTCCGACCCCCCCCTACCGCCATCCAGATCCCGGCGGTCGGACCGCCGAGATCCGGATGGCGGTAGGGGGGGTCACGGGGCCCCCGTAAGAGGGCCCCTACATGTATTTCACTGTCTGCTGCGCAGACAGTGAAATACGCGACGGGTGCAACTGCACCCGTCGCACAGCTTCCACTCCGCCGGCTCGATTCCGAGCCGGCTTCATCGTGGAAGCCTCTTTCCCGCTGGGCTGGCTGGCGGTCTGAAGGCGACCGCCCGCCAGCCCAGCGGGAAAGTCAGAATTACCGCCGCGGTCTTTCGACCGCGGAACGGTAACCTGACGGCGGGACTTTGGCGGGCGGCCTCCGCCGCCCGCCAAGGTCAGAATGAGGGCCACTGTCTTGATAACACCACATCCCCTTTATCCTTTCCAAAACTCTGGCAATGACCCACTGAAATATAGAGGCTGCTGACATAAGTACAAATAGCATTCTCTTAAACTTGTATGACCCCATGCAATAAAGAAAGAATGTATCCAACTCAACCTCATGATATGCTGCAGTCAAGTCAAGAGTCATAAAATACCTTGCCCCAGCCAAAGTGGATATTAGTTCCTCAATCCTATCCACTGCAACCTCTCGTTAAAGTTGTCTCAGGTCTACACATAAACAGATGTCCTCACTAAATTTATTTGTGAGAACTATTGAGGCAACTACTACATTCCCCTATAGCTCTCCGTTTTTTCAACTATACTTTAACACTGTCCTGGATACTGACCAGTATGCATCTGACCTTGGCTGCCACTGGTACAGCATTTTCTTGAATTTTATAGAATGTTTGTAATCTTTGAGACACACCATTTTATCAGAAAATAAAGGTTGATACTCAGTTACAAAAACCTGCAATTTGTGTGTCAAGTTCTTGAATCTGAACCTGAAGTTTGGCATTAGGATTTAAATTGACACCCAAAAGCTTCTGATGCGGCCAATCTATAAGATCACCTCCCTTCACTAAAACTTTTTTCAACCTGTTTTGGGGAACTTATTTTTAATGTTTGGCTGTAGCATACTATTTCCTGTTGCTCCTCGTGTTTTTGCTCTTATCAGTGCCCTAAGGTCCAAGTACTGTTTTTATCTGCCTTTTAGAACCTTTTTTTAATGTTTTGCTTGCACAGCACTCGCCCTGTGCTTCTTTACATAATCTCCCCATGGCTGCATGCATTTCAAGCGTGCTTGTTTTCATTTCATGCCCGCACTCCATATGTTAACCCCACCCACAATGATCGATTTTTCGCAGAATCACTCGTGTCTAAAAATAGAAAAAGAAAACTTCAAGATAGGTCTGCAAATACTGGAGACCTACTGCCATCAAGTGCTTGTGTGCAACACAGGTTTACTGTGGTGCTTCATTCAGTCTAAACCAAAATCAATTTAAAGAGCTCATTAGAACAAGCGGATGGACATCCCAACTGCCTATTAATTAAAGAGCCCGGCGCCAAACTTCCTCTTGTCTTTGCAGCCTGTATTGTGCGGTGGCGGACCCACCAAAACAGACAAGTCACTCTGAATTGCGATGCTTTGTAGGCTAGAGAAATGTCTGCAGAGTATAGGCTCCATCCGACTACATACACAAGGTACCGCAGAAGGGTGCTCAGGAGAAGACAACGAGAATAAAAGGTGTTAGATGTGGAGTGAGCACCAAAGCCATGCAGGAGTGAGTAATCACTGCAGGTGAGAGAGGCCCCAGCCTCTGGCAAGTAGAGGTACAGACTTACCCTCGACAGGCCTGGTATCAGCATGCAGAACTAAAGCTCATCTCCTCGGAAAACTGTTTGTGTTCTTGGCTTCTCTCTTATATGTCCTCACATCTCCATGGCACGTGAGTCGAAAGTTTCACCCAGTGTTTACTTTGATCACAAAGGCTACTTTACTGTAGAAAATAACACAGACAAACATTGCTTAATTTGTGGTGGTAGTTGAAGGTTGTAGACACTATTTTTTGTGACTTATCCTGTATTATACTTTCTTATTTATTCATGTATTTCTTAAGGACATTTCTGTTATGTCTTTTTGTATTCTACTTACAGTGTTCCTAAAGCTAATTAAAACACAGTAGTAACTATCAATACATGATAACCTTGTCCATAGTTCCTTGTGGGTATCAATAACATCTTTAGTTTCAGTTCAGACTGCCACATTGAGGGCCTTCTTTACAAGAATCTGATGCAACAGCTCTGACACATCAGATTTTTTGTGCTGTCCTACTACCCCCTCACAATGTCATGGATGTGTTGTATTTACAATACAAAGGTCCCTGGTGCATGTTTTCACAGATGCATCAGAACTTCTGACATATCTGTGGCGCTAAACTCACGCATTGCTGGACTACCGTACAAAAAAAGATGCTACTCTAGCAATGCGAGGAGTTCCCCATTGAGAAAAGCCCTGTGTCAGCTTTACGCCTGCTCTGAGCAGGTGGTAAAATTCTGACGCAGTGAAGTCGCGGAGTGACGCAGTGAAATGTAAATTTCACTTTGTCACTTCTACGCAGCTTTTCCCGTGGAAACGTCTACCTTGCATACATTAAAGGTGGCGCAGGTATAATGTGACACAAGGCTTTAGAAACTGACGTACTGGAAGCAATGCTTCAGTTCGTAAATGTGGAGCAGTGTAGAGCACTGCTTGCGTCACTTTTGCGTAAAAGAAAAAATGACGCAACAGTGGTGCAAAGGCCCTATAAATGAGGCCCTGAATCTGTTCCTTAAATAATAATGCTTAGAGTTTTCGAGAAGGTTCACTTAGTTGCAATCACTTCATGCATGTATTTGTCCATTCATTCTCATCGGCAACCCAACAATGTACCCTTCATTTGGCTCTAGTTAGTTTCCCTCTCTCACTTATAGGAATAATTTGCCATCTGATAGCAATAGTGGACACTGTTTCACGCGGTGCCATGAAAGTGTTAAGATAACCATTATCCTTCCTGCATGTGCTTGCCCCAACACCACTTGTGGGTGTCTCACTTGCTTGCCTTATTTGGTCTTTTCTGTTGACAAGCGCGGATAGAAATCTGCTTTGTGGTCTTCGATAGCCTGATGCTCCTCACTTTGCGTCTTCGTTTAGCTCTCTCTCTCTCTTCTTCATAAACTATTTCAATTTTAAGATGAATCACTTTCCGATAGCTTGAAAGGTGCTCCCCATCCGTCCTGGCTTTTTAGTGAAAAGTGCTTCACGTGCTAAATATTTTGAACCCAAGCTTACAATGTTAAAAGTTGTAGATGTCCAAGAAAACGTCTAGTGAGCAAATTGCACTGCTGTGGATTTTGACTGCCTGTTACATTGGCATGAATAAAGCTAGGGTAAATTTGCATATTTAACCTTTTTTTTTAAATTACATAGAGCATTTACAAATTAGTGATTAGTGGATTAGTGATAAGACATTCAGGGGCATATTTATGAGAAAGTGGCGCATGGGTCCTGATGCGCCACTTGTCTTGCGTCACCCTTGCCCCACCTAACAACACCATGGTTGCCCTGTATTTACAATATGGCGCACCATGGAGGTCGTTACCACAACAGCGCCAGAATTTTTGACGCTGTTGTGGCGCTTTGCTGCACTAGTTTAAAAAAATGTTACTCTAGTGTAGCAAAGACCAAGGAGGCCCATTGATTTTAATGTGTGTGACATTTTTGGCTTGAGCAGGCATTAAAAATGATGAAAAAAATGGCACAGTGAAATCTGGTAAATTTCAGTGCGCCATTTGTTCAGGCCTCCCTGCGTCGGAACGCATGCATTGCACCACTTTGTAAATCCGGTGTTGGTAAAGGCCACCTTAGTGTCGCTTAGCGTAAAGAAATGAACCTGTGGCGGTGTTAAGGCACAAGCGGCATGTAAATATACCCCTCAGTTTTCTGACTTCCAATTACTTTCTTTTGCACAAAAATAAAATATGGTCATCAGTGCTTTGCGTTATAGCGCTATCTCAGTTTCACAGCATTAATGTAAACATGCATTAATGTAACATGAACACTAATACAGCAGTTATAGTCCATGTCGAATTTTACAGTGGGTTTTGGAATCGTTTACCTGTAACAGGTTAATTTTCTCCAGATGAGTGGCTTGAGTCTCCCCGATTTTCAGAGTGCCAAGTCTGTTTCTGAGCAAACTGCTTTAATAGGAACATTCATATTCCACAAAGAACATAAACCAAGGCATAGTGCCTCGCACTGAGTAAGGATGAATGTGGGAGCTATCTAATCATCATTTGTTCACCAATAATTTAACAAGCGTTCACATTTCTCTCTTCACTGCACTTCTCCATTTCGCATCCAGTCACTTTAAAAATGCTGCAAAGTGCACCGTCGCTGCAAAACAAATATTTAGCGTGACAAATCCAATGTGAATTACTGGAAATCTTGCGAGATTACCTTAGCCCCAATACCTGGCAATACTTTGTACTGCAGTGTTCTGTAGCTGTTATTTCTTCTTGGCACTAAATGACTGCCCAGGTTGTATTGACTGGTCACCCCTGGTCCACCCAGGCTGTACCTTGATGAGCAGAGCTGCTACTGAAAATAATGTAGTACGGCTCCGTGAGTGCAGCACTGTTACTTGTCTATGTTCAGGAATAGTACTGGGATTATGTGTTCGTGCGTCCGCAGTGATTTTCACATAGTTGTAGATTTGCCACATTTGCCACATAATCCATCATCTCCTGCATAATCTTCAGATTTTAACAAAAAAAAATATTTCTAGCTCAAACGGTATAAAATTTACTAGAAAAACAAGACTTATTGCCGCTCAATTGAAGGCCCTTTGGAAAGGTTGACTGTCACCTTTCTGTAGCTTATTGCTGTGTTTGGATGTTAAACTGGTACTAACGAGTTGCAACTAAAGCCCAGACCATGTTAAGAAGTTTAAAAATGACACAGTAATGAAGTAAGACAATCCCTAAATGTGCCGCATAATGCTGTATAATTTGTCTTTTTTGCTGCATAATTTACTCAACCCTGTCACATTATTTGGTCCTCTGCTGCCACATAATTCCAGTGGTCCTGCCTATATTGATACTTGCTGACGCCTCACTTGCTTGTAATCATGTGGTTGTGTAGCAAGGCTGGCTGGCGCTACGCAACTGAAGTCTTTACAAAGCACATACCTGCGACTGCATGTTTTCATCGTACCACAATGGGGAATGCAGGATTGCTGGAAATCATTATTGGTTTAAGGCCCATATTTATACTTTTTGACGCAAACCAGTGCCGGTGCTGGTTTGCGTCCAAAAATTTACTGCCGGCTATTTCCATTCCTACGCGCCAGACGGGCGTCTTATTTAAGGATTGTCGCTAGCCGGCGTAGGGGAAAATGGGGGTTGTTCGTCAAAAAATGGTGCAAGTCAGGTTAGAGTAAAAAATCATGGCTCAAACTGGACTTGCGCCATTTTTTTACGCACAACCCCCATTGAAATGACTCCTGTCTTAGCAAAGACAGGAGTCATGCCCCCTTGCCCAATGGCCATGCCCAGGGGACTTCTGTCCCCTGGGCATGGCCATTGGGCACAGTGGCATGTAGGGTGGCCCAAGTTAGGCCCCCCTATGCCACTTAAAAAAAAAAAAATACTTACCTCAACTTACCTGTACTTACCTGGGATGGGTCCCCCCATCCATGGGTGTCCTCCAGGGGTGGGCGAGGGTGGCAGGGGGTGTCCCTGGGGTCAGGGAAGGGTACCTCTGGACTGCTTCCATGGTCAGAGACCATGGAAGTGAGACCACAGGTCCCTTAACGCCTGCCCTCACCCAGGCGTAAAAAAACATCAGGCTGTGCGACGTTTTTTAAGGCCCGCCCCTCCTGTGCTTCAATATGACATGGGAGAGTAAATAAGGCGCACAGGCCTTAAAGTCATTTTTGTTACGGGAACGCCTACCTTGCATGTCATTAACGCAAGGCGGTTTCCCGCATCCAGAACATGACGCACACAGAGGGATTTTGACGTTCGCGGGGTCGAGCGCCATAGCATAAATATGGTGTTAGGTTTGCACCGAATGTGCGTCAAAATTTTTGACGCACATTCGGCGCAAACAGAGTATAAATATGCCCCTTAATTTTTTTATTAGCGCACAGCTCCTGTTTGAGGACATAAAACACATCATTAAGTTTCAACTGCACATTTCTTTTCTCTTTGATTTTTTATTTGTTCGCTGACCCTCCCTTTCTTTTACCTTGAATCTTTACTCATCGTTTTGCTTCCTGCCTCTATCCCGGGCTTTCCTGTGTTGATTTTCTCATGATTTATCCTTTTGTTTCTCCTTGTAACATAGCGCCTTCTTTCCCTATTTCTTTTGTAGCACACACACTCTGTTTTGCACTTGTTTATCTCTGTCCTACCTCTCCCCCCCTCTGCCTGGTCCTTCCTCCTAACACACACTCACTCCCCACCCATCCCCGCTCCTCGCCTCTGCATTCTCTCTGTAGTCTCCGCGCTAATGGTTTATTCTCTTACAGTGTCCCACAGGCAGTCAGGTACTATGATGTTCATTAAATGTATCACCCGTACCTTCTGGCGTTCAGGTACCGCCATTCAAATATTAGTTTACCATATCAGTATTACACCTTCTCACCAGGCTAAAACTTACCACAAAAAATATGAATAATCACATAGGCGAAACCTACTGCCTTTACCAATGCTTTTTAAACACAGTGGGGGTGATTCTGACCCCGGCGGTCTTAGACCGCCGGGGCCAGGGTCGGCGGGAGCACCGCCGACAGACCGGCGGTGCCCCGCAGGGCATTCTGACCGCGGCGGTAAAGCCGCGGTCAGACCGGCAACACTGGCGGTCTCCCGCCAGTGTACCGCCGCCCCTTTGAATCCTCCAAGGCGGCGCAGCTCGCTGCGCCGCCGAGGGGATTCCGACCCCCCCTACCGCCATCCAGTTCCCGGCGGTCCGCCCGCCGGGAACCGGATGGCGGTAGGGGGGGTCGCGGGGCCCCTGGGGGCCCCTGCAGTGCCCATGCCACTGGCATGGGCACTGCAGGGGCCCCCGTAAGAGGGCCCCTACGAGTATTTCACTGTCTGCTTGGCAGACAGTGAAATACGCGACGGGTGCAACAGCACCCGTCGCACCTTCCCACTCCGCCGGCTCGATTACGAGCCGGCTTCATCGTGGGAAGGACGGTTTCCCCTGGGCTGGCGAGCGGCCTTTTGGAGGCCGCCCGCCAGCCCAGGGGAAACCTCAAAATACCCACCGCGGTCTTCCGACCGCGGTACGGTATTTTGGCGGCTCCCGCCGGGCGCGCAGTGACCGCGCCCGGCGGGAGTCAGAATGACCCCCAGTGTCTCCTACCAAAGTCAGCTCCAGGCGCAGCTGCACCGGTCGCACCGCACTAGAGTCAGCCCTGTCTGTAGACAGGCACGCAGGTACCAACTTCTAGGAAAAGGTCTGGAGTGTACGAGCACGAGGCTCTGTGCCATTCCAGGGGCGGCGCTGCACAGGTTCAAAACACAGGTCGCCAGCGCAAAAGCATCTCTTTTAAAAGTATTTAGCAGCATCGTCACACAGCGGCATGTGCACCGCACCTTTATAAATTATGAATACAAACTGGTGCTTGTTGCGTTACCGAGTTGTGTAGAGGCTCGGGAACGCGTACAACAGAGTACAGCACACCGGGTTAGTAGAGTAACTGCCAGGCGCCTAGACCACAGCCCCCTTTATTACCTCGACCCTTACATCGGGGCGCACCATCTTGCTCGTGAAGTAGGGGGAATCACTATGAACAGGGGTGGAAACCCCTCCATAGTGGAGTGTCCCATGTCACTACATAACATTCCTACTTTAACCCGAAGAAAATGAAAACCACCAAACAAAAAAAACAACAATAAAACAATGACCCAAATATGATGGCCTACGCACCACAGGCATCCCCTTAAACTCATCCCCGGACCACCCATAGTGCTATTAATACATCTCAGCAGAGTACTGTAGTACATGAATAGGAAGTCTTGCAGCTTACTGGATGGCACCGGGCGAGGTCTGAGGTGGTACCTCTCAGTTCCAGTCCGTAGAGGAACATTCACCACTGACTCTCGTTACTGTTCGGTCTCTGGGTTGGTGGCTGACGAGCCCCCTCCTGTCCATCAGTTATGACCTGTGGACTGACCACGTTGTCTTCCTGGGAGTCACCTCAGACTGTTGGGACCCCTTACTCCGGGATATCGAGGCAGGTATCTCCCAACTCCCTACTCTCAAAATCAGGATGTGTAGGGGTACCCCCTCTGCAGCATTATCTTCCCATCAATAGTGTTTGAAAAATGAAATGTTCCCAGTCTCATGCTCTTGACCTTTTGCTGCAGTGACCACGGTGCCTCGAATCCTCATGACAGTCCACGGCATCAGCTCAAACATTCCTCCATAATGTCAGTTTTTGATCAACACTTGGTTGCCTACTTGAAGAGACGAATCTCTTGCCCGCTTCCTTGACACTCGATCATTGGCCGATTCACGCTGACGCAATCTCTCACTCGCTTGCTCCTGCAGAGGTGTCGGAACATCCCACTGCGAGATGGTGTCTTCCACTTGTCTGTTCATACACAAAGCGCTTGGTGATATCTTTGTGGTGGTGTGAGGTGTAAGCCTATGCTCTCTCAAGAATGCGCACAGGGCACAGTCTATGTTGTGTGCTTTCGCCACCGCGATCCTCAAGACTTTATTCAATGTTCGCCTGAAACGCTCGGCCTCACCGTTGACTTGAGGCCAGCATGGTGTAATTTTTCGATGGGCGACACCATGTATGGCAAGATACTCCGCAAACTCTTGACTGGAGAACAGTAGGCCATTGTCCGTTCTGAGTTACTGAATGATGCCATGCGTTGTATTATTTTTTCCAAACGAGGAATGACTTATCCAGCCGTGGTCGTGTCTAATATCTCCACCTCAGGATATTTGGAAAAGTAATCAATGACTACCAGCCTGTGCCTTCCGTCAGGTAAGGCACCCAGGTCAGCACTAGCCCGATGCCATGTCCTGAATGGGATCGGTTCAGTGACTATAGGTGCTGGAGGTTTCGATGGTCCTGCCACCTGACAAAAGTGACAATGTCGCATCACTCTCTCCACTTGCTGATCCAACCCTGGGAATCATACTTTGCAGCGGGGTCGGGCATTCGTCTTCACCATGCCTTGGTGAGCCGCATGCGCCAAACCCACTATGCGTGATTGCAAAAATTGGGGGACCACCAGTCGCAGACCCCGGAGCAAACACACCTCTGACGATACAGACAGCTCCTGCCGAACATGATGCAGAGTAGCCAAAGTGTGTCAATCAATCAATCAATCAATCATAGTATTTATAAAGCGCGCTATGTACCCGTCAGGGTTTCGAGGCGCTGATGGGGGGGGGGGGAGCGCTGCTGATTTAGCGGTCGAAGAGCCAGGTCTTGAGGAGCCTTCTGAATGCGAGGAGGTCCTGGGTCTGGCGAAGAGATGTGGGGAGAGAGTTCCAGGTCTTGGCGGCGAGGAAGGAGAAGGATCTGCCGCCGGATGTCTTGCGCTGGATTCGGGGTACGATGGCGAGGGCGAGGTTGGCGGATCGGAGTTGACGTGTTGGAGTGTAGAAGTTAAGTCTGGTGTTGAGGTAGGAGGGTCCGGTGTTGTGAAGTGCCTTGTGAGCGTGGGTCAGGAGTTTAAAGGTGATCCTCTTGTCTACCGGGAGCCAGTGGAGTTCCTTTAGGTGAGGGGAGATGTGACTTCGGCAGGGTATGTCGAGGATCAGTCGGGCGGAGGCATTTTGGATACGTTGGAGTCGTTTGACGTCTTTGGTTGGGATGCCTGTGTAGAGTGCGTTGCCGTAGTCAAGTCTGCTGCTGACGAGGGCCTGGGTCACCGTCTTTCTGGTTTCTGTTGGAATCCACTTGAAGATTCTGCGGAGCATTCGAAGGGTGTTGAAACAGGAGGAGGAGACGGCGCTGACCTGTTTGGACATGGTGAGGGCGGAGTCCAGGATGAAGCCGAGGTTTCTTGCGTGGCTGGCAGGGGTGGGCGGGGGTCCGAGGACGGAGGGCCACCATGAGTCGTTCCAGGCCGAGGGAGTGCGCCCGAGGATGAGGACTTCCGTCTTGTCGGAGTTGAGTTTCAGGCGACTGTTGTTCATCCAATCGGCGATGGATTTTAGTCCCTCGTGGAGGTTTGTTTTGGCGGTGAGCGGGTCTTTGGTCAGGGAGAGGACGAGCTGGGTGTCGTCGGCGTAGGAGATGATGCTGAGATGATGTTGGCGGGCCAGTTGAGCGAGGGGGGCCATGTAGACGTTGAACAACGTAGGGCTGAGGGAGGATCCTTGGGGGACGCCGCAGATGAGGTTGGTGGCTTTGGAGCGGAAAGGTGAGAGACGGACTCTCTGCGTTCTGTCGGAGAGGAAGGATGAGATCCAGTGGAGGGCTTTATCTTGGATGCCGGCTTCCTGGAGGCGGGTCAGTAGGGTGCGGTGGCAGACGGTGTCAAAGGCGGCTGATAGGTCGAGGAGGATGAGGGCTGAGGTTTCGCCGTTGTCCATTTGATGTCTGATGTCATCTGTGGCGGCGAGGAGAGCAGTCTCAGTGCTGTGGTTTCGTCTGAATCCGGATTGTGAGGGGTCCAGGATGGAATTGTCTTCGAGGAAGTGGGTGAGCTGAGTGTTGATGATCTTCTCGATGACTTTCGCTGGAAAAGGGAGGAGAGAGATCGGACGGAAGTTTTTGAGATCGTTGGGGTCGGCCTTGGGTTTTTTGAGGAGGGGTTGGATTTCTGCGTGTTTCCAGCTGTCCGGGAAGGTGGCAGAAGTGAAGGAGAGGTTGATGATCTTGCGGAGTTCGGGGGCGATGGTGGCGTTGGCTGAGTTGAAAACATGATGTGGGCAGGGGTCCGTGGGGGAGCCTGAGTGGATGGTGTTCATGGTTGTTATGGTTTCTGCCTCGTCCACGTGGGTCCAGGCGGTGAGGCGGCAGTCGCGGGAGGAGACGTCGGGGGTGGGGTCTGGCGGTGGACCGGTGTTGAAGCTGTCGTGGATGGTAGCGATTTTCTGGTGGAAAAAGGTGGAGAGGTCGTCGCAGAGTTTCTGGGAGGGCGGGATGTCGTTGGAGTTGGCTTTTGGATTGGAGAGTTCCTTCACGATGCCGAAGAGTTCTTTGCAGTCGTGGGCGTTGTTGTTGATGCGTTCGGTGAAGTGGGCGCGCTTGGCGATGCGGATCCGTTGGTGGTGTTCGCGGTTGGCGTTTTTGAGGGCGGCGAGGTTGTCGGGTGTGCGTTCTTGGATCCATTTCTTTTTGAGCTTCTGGCAGATGCTTTTGGAGGTGGTTAGATCGTCTGTGAACCAGGCTGGTTTTTTCTTTCCTTGGATGGCGGTGGGTTTCTTGAGAGGGGCAAGGGTGTTGGCGCAGTCGAGGATCCATTGATGGAGGTTGATGGCGGCTGTGCTCGGGTCGGTTGCGTCGGGTGGAAGGTTGTTGATGAGGGTGCTGGTCAGTTGGTCTTGGGTGACTTTGCCCCAGCGGCGGTGGGGAGGTAGCTGGATGCGGTGTTGCTCTGTGGTTTTCTTATAGGTGAAATGGACGCAGTGATGGTCGGTCCAGTGGAGTTCGGAGGTGTGGCTGAAGGAAATGTGGTTGCTTGAGGTGAAGAGGGGGTCAAGGGTGTGTCCGGCGATGTGGGTGGGCGTGTTGACTAGCTGGCGGAGTCCGAGGTTGAGGAGGTTGGAGGTCAGTGATGCGGTGTTGACGTCGTTGGCATTTTCCAGATGGTAGTTCAGATCTCCCAGGAGGATGTAATCCGGGGAAGCGAGGGCGTGGGTGCTTGCAAGGTCGGCGATGGTGTCGCTGAAGGGGGCTCTTGGTCCTGGAGGGCGGTATATGAGGGTTCCTCTGAGGGTCGTGTTGGGGTCCGTGTGGATCTGGAAGTGGAGGTGTTCGGCTGTCCTGAGGGTGTCGTCCGAGTGGGTGTGGATTTTGAGGGTAGCTTTGTGAGCGATGGCTATTCCGCTGCCGATTCCGTTGGTTCGATCTCTTCTGGTGATTTTGTAGCCGTCCGGTATGGCGATGGCGATGTCCGGAGACGAGGAGTCGTTCCACCAGGTTTCGGTCAGGAAAGCCACGTCAGGAGCAGTGGTGTCGAGCAAATCCCAGAGCTCGATGGCGTGTTTTCGTGCGGAGCGGGTGTTGATGAGGATGCAGTTCAGGTGGTTGGGGTTGAATGTTTCAGTAGTTGGATTGGTCGTTCTGATGCAGGAGAAGTTGCAGGTACGGCAGGAAAAAGGTCCTTTAGTGTGCTTCGGGGATGCCCGGCAGCATTCAGTGGAGGGGCCGGGGTTGAAGGCGCGGAGTTCGTCGATCGAGTAGCGGATGCGGGGGGCGCGAGGGCCAGGGGGTGTGGCGCTGGGCGCGGTCCAGGTGCGGACGGGCTCAGACGGGCTTGCCTCTGGCGCGCCGCTGGCGCGCCAGCGGCGCGGACGCGCAGCGCCAGCCATTAAGGAGGGAGGGGGGAGGGAGGAGCAGCTGGGAGGCGGGAGGCAGGAGGGAGCGGCAAATGGGGGCACGAGGGGGGCGGGGCCGCAGGGAGGCAGCGGCAGGGAACGGGGAGCGCACAAGGGGCAAAAAACACTGAAAACGAGCAAAACTACAAGCAGTTACAATGAGAAAATACAATCAGAAATACAATCAGAAATACAATAATGGCACAAAACACGATCGGGGAGACAGCAATCAGGGGGGCACAAAGGGGGCAGAAGCGCCGGCGGCGAGGCGCGGAAAAAATGAAAAAGCCAAAAAACACTTACAGGACGGCGGAAGCGGCACACAGGTCAAGTGAGCCCACTAGCCACCAGGGATGAGGCGCAGGAGGATGCCTGCGGGTGGAGGAGGGCCTCGAACACGCAAACGGCAGCGTGCTCGTGGGACAGAGGCAGAAGGCAGCAGGTTGGTGCTGCGGTCGTGGGGGGCGAGCTCAGGACCTGAAACAGGTCAGAGTTCGCTCACTCGCGACGCGCAGCGCCAGCCATTAAGAAGGGAGGGGGAGGGAGGAGCAGCTGGGAGGCGGGAGGCGGGAGGGAGCGGCAAATGGGGGCGCGAGGGGGGCGGGCCGCAGGGAGGCAGCGGCAGGGAACCGGGAGCGCACAAGGGGCAAAAAACACTGAAAACGAGCAAAACTACAAGCAGTTACAATGAGAAAATACAATCAGAAATACAATCAGAAATACAATAATGGCACAAAACACGATCGGGGAGACAGCAATCAGGGGGGCACAAAGGGGGCAGAAGCGCCGGCGGCGAGGCGCGGAAAAAACGAAAAAGCCAAAAAACACTTACAGGACGGCGGAAGCGGCACACGGGTCAAGTGAGCCCACTAGCCACCAGGGATGAGGCGCAGGAGGATGCCTGCGGGTGGAGGAGGGCCTCGAACACGCAAACGGCAGCGTGCTCGTGGGACAGAGGCAGAAGGCAGCAGGTTGGTGCTGCGGTCGTGGGGGGCGAGCTCAGGACCTGAAACAGGTCAGAGTTCGCTCACTCGCGACGCGCAGCGCCAGCCATTAAGAAGGGAGGGGGGAGGGAGGAGCAGCTGGGAGGCGGGAGGCGGGAGGGAGCGGCAAATGGGGGCGTGAGGGGGGCGGGCCGCAGGGAGGCAGCGGCAGGGAACCGGGAGCGCACAAGGGGCAAAAAACACTGAAAACGAGCAATACTACAAGCAGTTACAATGAGAAAATACAATCAGAAATACAATCAGAAATACAATCAGAAATACAATAATGGCACAAAACACGATCGGGGAGACAGCAATCAGGGGGGCACAAAGGGGGCAGAAGCGCCGGCGGCGAGGCGCGGAAAAAACGAAAAAGCCAAAAAACACTTACAGGACGGCGGAAGCGGCACACAGGTCAAGTGAGCCCACTAGCCACCAGGGATGAGGCGCAGGAGGATGCCTGCGGGTGGAGGAGGGCCTCGAACACGCAAACGGCAGCGTGCTCGTGGGACAGAGGCAGAAGGCAGCAGGTTGGTGCTGCGGTCGTGGGGGGCGAGCTCAGGACCTGAAACAGGTCAGAGTTCGCTCACTCGCGACGCGCAGCGCCAGCCATTAAGAAGGGAGGGGGGAGGGAGGAGCAGCTGGGAGGCGGGAGGAGGGAGCGGCAAATGGGGGCGCGAGGGGGGCGGGCCGCAGGGAGGCAGCGGCAGGGAACGGGGAGCGCACAAGGGGCAAAAAACACTGAAAACGAGCAAAACTACAAGCAGTTACAATGAGAAAATACAATCAGAAATACAATCAGAAATACAATAATGGCACAAAACACGATCGGGGAGACAGCAATCAGGGGGGCACAAAGGGGGCAGAAGCGCCGGCGGCGAGGCGCGGAAAAAACGAAAAAGCCAAAAAACACTTACAGGACGGCGGAAGCGGCACACGGGTCAAGTGAGCCCACTAGCCACCAGGGATGAGGCGCAGGAGGATGCCTGCGGGTGGCGAGGGCCTCGAACACGCAAACGGCAGCGTGCTCGTGGGACAGAGGCAGAAGGCAGCAGGTTGGTGCTGCGGTCGTGGGGGGCGAGCTCAGGACCTGAAACAGGTCAGAGTTCGCTCACTCGCGACGCGCAGCGCCAGCCATTAAGAAGGGAGGGGGGAGGGAGGAGCAGCTGGGAGGCGGGAGGCGGGAGGGAGCGGCAAATGGGGGCGCGAGGGGGGCGGGGCCGCAGGGAGGCAGCGGCAGGGAACGGGGAGCGCACAAGGGGCAAAAAACACTGAAAACGAGCAAAACTACAAGCAGTTACAATGAGAAAATACAATCAGAAATACAATCAGAAATACAATAATGGCACAAAACACGATCGGGGAGACAGCAATCAGGGGGGCACAAAAGGGGCAGAAGCGCCGGCGGCGAGGCGCGGAAAAAACGAAAAAGCCAAAAAACACTTACAGGACGGCGGAAGCGGCACACGGGTCAAGTGAGCCCACTAGCCACCAGGGATGAGGCGCAGGAGGATGCCTGCGGGTGGAGGAGGGCCTCGAACACGCAAACGGCAGCGTGCTCGTGGGACAGAGGCAGAAGGCAGCAGGTTGGTGCTGCGGTCGTGGGGGGCGAGCTCAGGACCTGAAACAGGTCAGAGTTCGCTCACTCGCGACGCGCAGCGCCAGCCATTAAGAAGGGAGGGGGGAGGGAGGAGCAGCTGGGAGGCGGGAGGGAGCGGCAAATGGGTGCGCGAGGGGGGCGGGGCCGCAGGGAGGCAGCGGCAGGGAACGGGGAGCGCACAAGGGGCAAAAAACACTGAAAACGAGCAAAACTACAAGCAGTTACAATGAGAAAATACAATCAGAAATACAATCAGAAATACAATAATGGCACAAAACACGATCGGGGAGACAGCAATCAGGGGGGCACAAAGGGGGCAGAAGCGCCGGCGGCGAGGCGCGGAAAAAACGAAAAAGCCAAAAAACACTTACAGGACGGCGGAAGCGGCACACGGGTCAAGTGAGCCCACTAGCCACCAGGGATGAGGCGCAGGAGGATGCGTGCGGGTGGAGGAGGGCCTCGAACACGCAAACGGCAGCGTGCTCGTGGGACAGAGGCAGAAGGCAGCAGGTTGGTGCTGCGGTCGTGGGGGGCGAGCTCAGGACCTGAAACAGGTCAGAGTTCGCACACTCGCGACGCGCAGCGCCAGCCATTAAGAAGGGAGGGGGGAGGGAGGAGCAGCTGGGAGGCGGGAGGCGGGAGGGAGCGGCAAATGGGGGCGCGAGGGGGGCGGGGCCGCAGGGAGGCAGCGGCAGGGAACGGGGAGCGCACAAGGGGCAAAAAACACTGAAAACGAGCAAAACTACAAGCAGTTACAATGAGAAAATACAATCAGAAATACAATCAGAAATACAATCAGAAATACAATAATGGCACAAAACACGATCGGGGAGACAGCAATCAGGGGGGCACAAAGGGGGCAGAAGCGCCGGCGGCGAGGCGCGGAAAAAACGAAAAAGCCAAAAAACACTTACAGGACGGCGGAAGCGGCACACGGGTCAAGTGAGCCCACTAGCCACCAGGGATGAGGCGCAGGAGGATGCCTGCGGGTGGAGGAGGGCCTCGAACACGCAAACGGCAGCGTGCTCGTGGGACAGAGGCAGAAGGCAGCAGGTTGTCCAGCCTCCTCAGTCCATCTTGATAGATCGTGTACCATCTTATGCTACCTCACGGTTGTGAGAAAGTAGCCTCTTTCTAGCATGGTTACCCCCACTTTTGTCCTGTTTGTGAGTGTGTATCAGTGTGTTTTTACTGTGTCACTGGGATCCTGCTAGCCAGGACCCCAGTGCTCATAGACAAAAATCTTTATGTCAGTGTGTTTTGCCTGTCTCACTGGGATCCTGCTAGCCAGGACCCCAGTGCACATAGTTTATGGCCTAATGTGTATGCCTGTGTCACTGAGGCTCTGCTAGTCAGAACCTCAGTGCTTATGCTGTCTCTGCTTTTAAATTTGTCACTGTAGGCCAGTGACTTCATTTACCAATTTCAATTGGCATACGTCACCCCCCTTATAAGCCCCTAGTATATGGTACCTAGGTAACCAGGGCATTGGGGTTCCAGGAGATCCATATGGGCTGCAGCATTTCTTTTGCCACCCATAGGGAGCTCAGACAAACCCTTACACAGGACTGCCATTGCAGTCTGCGTGAAATAGTGCACACAATATTTCACAGCCATTTTCACTGCACTTAAGTAACTTATAAGTCACCTATATGTCTAACCTTCACTTGCTGAAGGTTAGGTGCAAAGTTACTAAGTGTGAGGGCTCCCTTGAACTAGCAAAGGTGCCCCCACATAGTTCAGGGCCATTTCCCCGGACTTTGTGAGTGCGGGGACACCAATACATGCGTGCACTACATATAGGTCAATACCTATATGTAGCTTCACAATGGTAACTCTGAATATGGCCATGTAACATGTCTAAGATCATGGAATTGTCTCCCCATTCCAAATCTGCTATTGGGGAGCCAATTCCATGCATCCTGGGGGCTCCACCATGGACCCCCAGTACTGCCAAACCAGCTCTCTGAGGCTTGCACTGCAGCTACAGCTGCTGCCACCTCACAGACAGGGTTCTGCCCTACTGGGGTCTTGCCAGCCCAGTCCCATGGAGGCAGAACAAAACATTTCCTCTGAGAGCAGGGTGTTACACCCTCTCCCTTTGGAAATAGGAGTTACAGGCTGGGGAGGGGTAGCCTTCCCCAGCCTCTGGAAATGCTTTGAAGGGTGATAGCGCGTACAGTCTCTTTAAATTACTTGTACTTGGACACGCCGTAGGTCGGTGAACCTTTTAACCGAGTTGGGTTCTCCTCATCCAAGAATAGTCGGATCACTTGAATCAATAATCAATAACCATTCTAATCAATACCCAATACTCAATTAATAATCAAACAACGCATTAAGAATCAATAATAATTAGTATTTTGACGCACCATGACCTTTGAGTCATGAATAACCACACCAGTTTATTAAAAGTTAATGAATTTATTTCCCTATATTAACAAAGCTAGCATGATATAAGTGAGTCTCAAAATCAAATGGTATACATATACGAACATTACTATCTGTCCATAGCGGCGGAAGAAACGCAATCTACGCAAAATCTGGATTATAATGCACTCGGTTATAGCAATACAAATCACTAGTATAAGCAACTGAATTTGACTAATTGCATACATCGGTCAGCATAACAAGATCTCAATTTAGCATGGTGCATCAAGTGAATACCTCAACTAACCTCTAATTAGCATTGGCATGTGGGGCTTCATCCAAAACGAATTTAGTTAACACAAATTTAGAATACTCCTAGCTTGGGCCCTATCAAAATAAGCAATTGGTACCTAGGAAGGAAAACACAATGCATAATACAATTATCCTTTCATATTTACCAAATACAATCAGCATTCAAGAAAAGTCTTCGTCCTTCAGGTACTAGTTCGATCAGCATGGGGCAGATTTCAAAGGGGCAAAGTCAAAGCAAGTTTCCTTGCGGCAGCAAGGAGAATGGGGCAAAAGTCACTGCATGGACAGGACGGGGCAAAATTAAAGTTAAAGTCTCTAGGGTGAGAATTCTTTAAAGTCTCTTTCTCTGCGACAGAGAAAAGGCATCAAGGGGTCGTCCCGAAATGGCGTCTTGGATCAGACTTCAAAATGGCAGCGCAGAAAATGGCTGACTTCTTCTTTGTCCGGTGGGTTTAAGTAAGAAACATTCCGAATTCTTCAGGGTCTTTCATTGGAGGGTTCATAGGGTGGCTTCCTTTTGACCAATGAGTAGTGTCTTTCTCCTACTACTCATTTATGCATGAGGTGTCCTTGGGGCCTTGGAACACAAGTTGCAACAAAGTTTGCCAATTAATTTTATCTCTATGTCTTTATTGTCTGCACCTGCAGAAACTGACCTTGCTTCAAAAGGGATGAAACTAGCCTAGCACGAAACCTTGAGATAAGTGTATTAGTCCTTTCTACTGGAAAAATACAACCTTAAAGTAAAATAATATGTCTTTGTTAATACAAGTGAAAACCACACAGTTAAATTTGAGACCAGGCAACTAGGCCAAAGCCTCTGCTAAATTTAAGCTAAGCACATAACAGTTTCGACAAGAAAATCATAGAATACATTTGCAATTATGACGGATTACTACATTTTCAATTCTTCATGATTAATTAAGCTCGTTTATAATAATGGCGAACTGCACAATTTCCCACGTACATTATTTTTCTTTGCTAAAATCACACTACCTTATACGATTTTGATTACATGATATATGAATATTTGTTAGTCCTTCTTTTCTGCGTCATCAATCCCTCCTCTGATGACTAATTATGTCATCACATCAAATCTTCACCCACAAATTTTATTCCATTAAAATTCTGTTTTAGTAATTTGGCACTTCAGTCAATTCCCTCTTTCTTTTTGTTCCCTTTGATTTTTCTCTGTAAATTTCTACCATTTTATTTTGTTCTTTCTCTTCTCTTCTCCTTTTGTTTCTTGTTTTCAATATTTTAATAGCTTTCCATATTCCCCAAATGCCTAATAAGCAAATTAATATTATTACTATACCTTTTACTATTTTCAATAACAGTCCGTTCCAAATGTTGCTGAGCCAATTTCCCACGGAAGCAAGTCCTTTTCCAACCTTTTCCCATACTCCTGGTTCTTTCAATTCTTTCAAATCTGCACTCTCGTTAGTTAAATTTGTAAGCATTTTTCTAATTTGCCCACTGTTGTCTGGAATATAAGAACAACAGTGACATGCACTAAGCATTTTGCAAACGCCTCCATTCTTTGCTAAAAGAATGTCTAAAGCAAGCCGATTTTGAAGGGTCATAGCTCTTTCTGCAGCAAGTTCAGCATCAATCAGGATCATGGCTCCTGAGAATTTTGTCAGCATGTTATCCACAATAGTAGACAACTTTCGTATTTTAATTGAATTCAATATGACTCCTACTGAAGGAATCAACGCTCCAAATATATCTCCTACCACACCAGAAGCTGTCTCTCTCTTCTGACAGCTTTGGAAATTTCTTTAAGTCGTCTAGTTGATAAATCTTAGGAAATACTATTCCCAAATAACACCTCCCATACCATCCCTTTGGATGACGATAATAGGCATTGAGTTCACAAATATAGTATACTCCTGGAGTAGCTGGATCTAGGCCATTTAGCATGAACGCCGATTTAGCTTGAAACAAAAACGCGTGTTTACATTCACTCGTTCCCACAAAGATTGTGTCATAATATGATTTAGGTCTATATATGCAAAGCTTTCCTACGTGTACTGCATCTAAAGCTAATTTCCCTTGTGTCTTTATCGCAGCAAAAGCATAGTTATCTACAGATGTCCTTTTGTGTAATTCCCTTTCTAATTTCTCCTTCACCGCTTTCCTTCTATCTTCAGTGTGATCTAAAAAGCTTTTCTCTACAGGTGCAAGCGAGCATGTGAGGTTTTCTCTATGAGCTTGTGCTGTGGAAAAGGGTGATAATGGTTCAAAGAAACCCCTAACTATTTTTATATAATAATCTCTTGCTACTTTACTTAAGTATTCTATTATGGGGACATATGCAAACATGACATCATGATTGGAATAGAAGTACTGAATAGACTCCTGACCATAAAATCTGGTTAGTAACAAACTACATGAAATTCCATACGTGAGGGGCATGCTATGATATGTCACTCCTTCTATTACTGAGGTAGGTATTTGTGTGCACACATAACAATCTTTCGCATCCATTGTCTCAACATACTCATTCAGCAAGCGATAGAAGACGTTAGAAGAAAGCTCTTTCTTGTCATGCAAATATTTCTCATCTTGTTCGAGTTTCTGCAAAGGAGTTAATTCAGTAGTAGTTTCAGAAGTAGAAGCATCATTTGCGTCTCTTTCATTCTTTCCATGCATTCCAAGAACTATTGCTATAATTATTAGTACACATGCAGCTATTAAACCTATACATATGTATCTACAGCATTTCATTTTGTGTCCTTTTGTAGTGTAGGCTGTCATGATCTATATAGAATCAGAAAGTTGAAGACACTTTATCAAATCAAATTTGCGGATATATATATATAAAGCTTGAACGAGTTAAATGTTCACACAGTTTTTTTTTTTCTTTAGCAGCTTAGTCTCTTATTGGTTTAGCAGCTTTGTCTCAAGATTGGTTTCAAAGTCAATCAAGTTATCAATGTCTTATCCGGTTCAAAAGTCAATCAGGTTGTCAATGTCTTATTCGGTAACGTTCATGAAATTTCACTTTTTAAGTACCAAAGTGACGTTCTGCTTCTTCGTTTTCAAGACTGAGAGATAGGAATTCGTCTGACCAATCGTTAGTGGCTGTGTATGCCCACTCTGGACCAGAGTATCTTCTGCTCGGTATTCTTTTTCTTTTCAATTTTGCATCTCCTTTTGGTTCTCTCTCGCTGATGTCTTGTTCTTTGGCTGTGTCTTTTTCTCCACTCTGTGATGTTATTACGATAGACACTTCTTTTCTTTTCTCCTTCAACTTTGGCCCTTCACCCTCTTGTAATATTTCTTTAGTCTTTGATTATACTGGCGATACGCTTTGTCTTTGTTTCGCGCTGCTTTCACTTGATGGACCTTCAACCGGTTCTGGAAGAATTTGAACGATTTCACTCTGCTCTGCCTTGTCTCCTTCCCCTAGGAGGTCAATCAGGTTTTCCTTTTCCTTGCCTGCATCGTCTGCTTTTGGGAAAGCCCTCCTCTCATTAGGCTCTCCTGCTTCTTCACCTGTGACAGGATCCTTGTCACCGTCAGTATCTTTGTCGTTTCCTGAGGCTTCTCCTCTGTTGTCCTCAAAAGGATCGACTGCGTCTTCCTCAGAAAATATTTCTTCTGTCTCTGTTTCTTCTTGTTCGTTCTCAGGCTCATTTCGTTCTGCCTCAGTGCCGGGTACTTTCCTGTCAGCTGCTGGTAATTTCAGCGCTTCAACTTCCTCTTCTGTGGGGCACGTCACCCTTTTCGTGTGACTGGCGTGAATCCAGTTGGGAACTCCCGCACACTTCACAGCAGTGGTAGTTGTCAGAATCACTTGGAAAGGTCCTTTCCAACGGGGTTCCAAACACGATTTCCTCACGTGCTTCTTTATCACGACCCAGTCACCTGCTTTCAGGGCGTGTCCCGGACCTTGGATCGGTGGCAAGGTGGTTGCCTCCACATGGTGAGAAAAAGAGCAGACCACATCAGCCAGACCTTTGCAGTAGTCCAATACCATATCATCAGTAATATTTACAAGTGCATTTGCGGGGACTGCTGGAAGTCTCATGGCTCTGCCCATGAGGATCTCATGCGGTGATAGTCCAGTCTTTCTATCAGGTGTGTTTCTCATTGACATTAACACCAAAGGCAATGCGTCAGGCCATTTCAAGTTTGTAGATGCACATATTTTCGCCATCCTCGACTTTAATGTGCCATTCATTTGCTCCACTAGTCCTGATGCTTCAGGGCGGTAGCTACAATGCAATTTTTGTTCGATGTTCAGCGCTGCAAACAATAATTTTATTACTTCGTTATTGAAGTGACTTCCCCTATCTGATTCTAAAGAGATCGGGAATCCGAAACGTGGTATTAGTTCTCTCAAGAATAGTTTTGCAACTGTGAGACTGTCATTTCTGCATGTAGGGTATGCTTCAATCCAATGACTAAAAATACACACAATCACCAACACATACTTCAAGCCTGCATGCATAGGCATCTCAATGAAATCCATTTGCATCCTGCTGAATGGCCCACCTGCTCTTCCAATGTGGCTCAAATTTACTACTGTTCCCTTCCCTGCGTTCAATTGTTGGCTAATGACGCAACGATGGCAAACTGCTTCAGCAACTTGGCGGAATTTGGGATTGAACCAATCAATTTTGAATAGTCTAATCATGGCATCCCTTCCAAGGTGGGCTTGTCCATGATACAACCTGGCCAATTGCGTTAAAAGACTGTCTGGTAGAACCAATTTCCCTTCACTTGAAACCCACAAATCATCTGGTTTATTTATGCATTGTAGTTTACTCCACGAGAGTTTCTCATCCTTACTGACATTATTTTGTAGGAATTTCAATTCTTCAATTGTATCTACAACTTTTAAAGCAAAGGCTTCACTTGGTTCAAGTTCTGGCTCATTTATCAAGTTCCATTCGTCTCTGAGCAATATACAGTTTATTGCGCAAAATCTTGCAACTTGATCTGCATATCCGTTTCCCAAAGAAACTTAGGGGGTGATTCCAACTCTGGCGGGCGGCTACCGCAGCCCGCCAGGCGGAAACCGCCATTTGGCCGCCATGCGGCCAAATTTCTGCGGTCCCCATTCCAACATTCCCGCTGGGCCGGCGGGAATGAGGCCGCAACACTGGAGCCGGCTTCGAATGGAGCCGGCGGTGTTGCGGCGGTGCGACGGGTGCAGTTGCAACCGTCGCGCTTTTCACTGTCTGCTAGGCAGACAGTGAAAAGCTGGCCGGGGCCCTGTTAGGGGGCCCCAGGACACCCCTTACCGCCAGCCTCTTCCTGGCGGTGAAAACCGCCAGAAACAGGCTGGCGGTACGGGGGTCAGAATCCCCAGGGCAGCGCTGCTTGCAGCGCTGCCCTGGCGGATTCTCCCAGCCGGGGCAAAAACGGCGGAATACCGCCGGCCCCGGCAGGGCGACCGCAGCGGTAATGCCATTTGAAGCACCGCCAGCCTGTTGGTGGTGCTTCCGTCATTCGTGACCCTGGCGGTCAGAATGACCCCCTTAGTCTTGTGATTTCGAGTGTGCACTGCATTTTACCATTGCTACTTCTCCTGGTAACTGGATGGCATGTAAAAATTCTCTTATTCTTTCACCATTTTTCACAGGTGATCCTGAAGAGGTCATGAAGCCTCTCTGTTACCGCAATTGTCCAAAATCGTGCACTATTCCAAATCCGTACTGACTGTCAGTGTAAATGGTGACTTTCATTAATGCAGAGAGTTGGCAAGCTCTAGTAAGGGCTACTAGTTCCGCTACCTGTGCAGAGTAAACTCCCTGAAGCCAAGATGCTTCCAGAACACCAGTTATTGTACGTACAGCATATCCTGCTTTCAATATTCCTAGTGCATCTCTTAAACATGAACCATCAACAAAAATAATTTGATAATTTTCTTCCAACCGGGTGTCATTGATATCAGGTCTTAGTTTTGTACAAAATTCAGTCACCTGAAGACAGTCATGCTTGATGTCTTCAGCGTTCTCAATTTCGACATTTTCACTGGGAAACAAAGTTGCTGGATTCAACGTAGTGCACCTTTTCAGCTGCACATTGGTTGATCCCAAAATGATTGTCTTGTACCTTGTAAGCCTAGCACCGGTCATGTGCTGTGTTCGGGAACGTGTCAAGAGTATTTCGACTGAGTGAGGGACCATGACTGTTAAAGGATGTCCGATCACTATTCCCTCGCTCTGATTTAGGCTCATACCAACTGCTGCTACAGTATGCAAACATCCTGGTAGAGCTGCTGCGACTGGATCCAAAGTAGCTGAAAAATATGCTACTGGTCTGTTTATGCACCATGGGCTTGAGTCAAGACAGACAAGGAACATGCATCACGTTCATGACAAAATAATGTAAAAGGCTTTGTTTAATCAGGCATACCTAAAGCTGGAGCTCTGCACATGCATTCCTTTAATTCAATAAAAGCATCCATTTCATCTCTTTTCAGCACTATTTCATCCAGCGCATCTTTCTGGGTCAGTTTCAGTAAAGGTTTGGCCAGAGCTGGAAAATTGGGAATCCATTGGCGACAATAGCTCACCATTCCCAAAAACTTTCTCACGTCCCTCCTCGTTTTGGGTGGACTCATTTGAAGTACACTTGTTATTCTTTCTTTCATGATTCTTCTCGACCCTTTCTCTATCTGGTGACCCAAATATTTCACTTTCTTCTGGCAGAATTGTAATTTCGAAGGGGACACTTTGTGTCCATTCCTTCCCAAATGGTTCAACAGAGCAATAGTGTCAACCGTACAGTCATTTTCTGTCTTGGATGCGATCAGTAAATCGTCAATATACTGTACCAAGGTTGATTCAAAAGGTAACTCCAACAATTCCAAATCTTTCTTTAGAATCTGATTGAAAATTGATGGTGACTGCGAAAACCCTTGAGGAATTCGACACCAACTGTAGACTCTGTCTAGGAATTTGAAGCAAAAGAGAAATTGTCTGTCCTCATGAAGAGGCACAGAAAAGAATGCTTGCGACAAGTCGATGACTGAGAACCACTCTGCATCACGGGGAATTTGAAACATTATCACAGCTGGATTTGGTACTACGGGACAACATTTGACTATTATGTCATTTATTTTTCTCAAATCTTGAATAATTCGGACCTTTCCACTCGGTTTTATTAATCCCATGATTGGTGAATTACATGGACTACTTAGCACTTTTCTCAGTACTCCCTGTTTCACAAACTCATCAATGAGTTGGGCGACTTTTATGAGAGTGTCTTGTGACATATGGTATTGTGGAGTTTGAGGAAAATTTACATTGGGTTTTACAGTCACTTTCACCGGTTCTGCTCCTTTAACCAGTCCTACTTCTTTCCCTGTCATATCCCATACTTCTTTTTCAACTGTTTCCTGTAACTCAGCAGGAATGTCTGCTTCAGTGAGCATTGGATAAAGAGTAATCAGGGGATACTCTTCATCGACAGTTTCCGTTTCGTCCTCTCCTAAACTGTCCTCATCTTCATCATCACTGTTCGTCTGAATTTTATTTCCAGCATTTGAGCACATAATCGAGCATCCCAATTTGCACAATAAGTCTCTCCCTAATAGTGATATCGGGCTTGAGTCACACACCACAAATTTATGTGACCCCTTATAGTTACCAATTCTGACTTGCACTGGATCTGTGATTGAGTTTGTCAGATACCTATTTGCTACTCCCACCACTTGAACCGTTCTCCCTGAAAGTGGCAAATTTGGTACTTCAACACTTCTGACTGTAGAGCGTGTAGCTCCGGTGTCAACCAAGAATGAAACGCGGTGACCCATGACTCTTCCTTCCACATACGGACCCTTTTGATCAACTTCCAAAGATGCTGCCAGCATACAATTTCCCTCCTCATCTGAACTTTCACTCTCCCATTCATTGTTTATTCCATTCTTACTGTGTAACGGGAATTGGTGTACTGTGTCATTTTGATTCATTCCTTGACCCGTGACCTGTTGAGGAAGCATTACTTGTTGCTAATTCATTGGTGCTAAGGGTATTTGCATTTGCTGATTAGGTACCATAGGAAACTGCTGTTGCATTGGCTGCAACTGTGCCATTTGTACACAGGGCATTTGCACCTACTGTGGTTGCACGGGTTGTAAACCCTGCATCTGATTCACATTATTTTGAAAATTTGGATTTGGACCTCTCATTTTCGGTCCTCTCAAATTCTGAAATGAATTAACATCATTGTTTTGCTGACCTACACCTTCCTGCACCAACATTGGGCACTCCAGTTTCCAATGCCCGACGATTCCTCACGTGTGACATGGCATCACCTTCTTCATTGCCTGTATACCGTTTGGAACCACAACAGTATTCAAATCAGGGCCATTATTCACAAAACCTCCTCGGCCTCTCATCTGTGGCTGAAACATAGCATTTCCCTGCTGTTGCAGCTGCAGCAGCTGTTGTTGGAAACCTTGCAAACCTGTCTGAGCTGCTCTAAGCTGCATCACCATCACTTTTTCCTTCAACCTCTTCTGCTTTGTCTCAATCTCATCACTGCAGTATTTTGCATAATTCAACACCTCATTGATCGACTTTGACTGCCAACAAATCAAATGCATTTAAATCATCTGGCTGATTTCGGGTCTCAATCCTTCCACAAATCTGAACACAAACCGGAGCATGTCCTTTGCCTCAATCATTTCCGTGCCACTGTAATTTTTAAACGCTTTCAACAATCTCTCATAGTACGCATGTATCGACTCTTTAACTTCTTGTGCTGTTCTGTCAATTCTCTGCCAATCCACATTTTTCGACGCAACCTTTGTTTTCAAATGCTCGATCACCTTATGGTATAAACTCATTACCATAGGCGATGGTGCGCCTGTGTCCCTGTCTCTTTCTGGTTCACTTGTTGGCCAACCTAGAGCCCTTTTACAATCTTCCCACAAATCTGCCTGAACCACAATTTCGAACAAGGTATTCAGGGCTTCTCAAAGACATTTTGCGAGTTTCACAAATCTATCTGTTTGTTGATACCATTCGATCGGTTTCTTTCTTAATTTAGGGAAATCATCCGTAAAGGATTGAATATCGCACCTGTGCCACGGTACATGTACAAGTTTTCCCCCTGCCGTTTCTCTCATTGGTAACATGGTTATCAGGTCATCATTTTGTTGTACTTTTTCATTCCGATTTGGGGTACTTTCTTTCTTCTTATCCTTTTTCTTAACCCACCTGCTCTTGCATTTGTCTAAACATCTCCAGACCTGCGCGCTTTGCAGTATCTCTTTAAGGTGCGTTTTCATCCCTACGGATCTCATGTGTTCAAAATCTTTTGTCTCAAAATCTAACCTGTAACTTATGCTCAAGTGTTTGGTCTTACCTATATCGATCTTGTTTCTGTCTGCAATTTCTTGTAACTTCTTATGTATGCTGCTTACTTCTCTTGTAATTCTAGGGCACATGTATCTCAGCTCTTCTTCTGTGTATGATTCTAACCTGTTCAGACCCATCGTTCCCTCTACTAGTTCATCTGCTTCCATGCCCAATCTTATCTTATTCAAATATTCTTCTCCTTTCCCACTGGGTGTACTCTGTGGAGAGTTCAGGCTGTTCAACCATTGTGTTAACTGTTGTGCGTTCAGTCCCATTAATGTGGCACTTACATCTACTGCTACTGATGGTTTCTGTAACATTTCTGTTTTTGAACTTAGTGGTATTATTAGTGGTGGACCTGACCTTACCACAGTTGACGGAGCACAAGCTGGAATTGGACTGAATTCCAACAAGGATCTATTTAGCAGTGTTCCTACCAGAGTTGTTTCTGGAGTATTTTCTATGCATCTCCTTCCCGTCTCATTTTGTGTCATTACCCCTTGGTCGCATACATTCGGTTTTGCCTGTATATACAATGGCACTGGTGGACCTACAGTGATAGGCAGAGATATTGCGTCTGGATTCTGTCTGTTCCCCGAATTCTGTGGCATGTTAATTCCCACATTATGGTTCATCATGGCTGGCATGTCTAACTGGTTTTCTGCTGTTTGAGTGTCCTCGGCACTTCTTGCATCTGCTTTTGAGGCATCGAAATTTGTGTTGATTCGGCTTGAATCAATGTCGGTGTTTGGTAATTCCTTCCTCCCTGTGTCATTAAATTAGAAGTCATTTCCAAATTATGCTCATCACAATAGCGCCTTTGAACCTGCGGCTGATAATCATTGATAGGTTTCAGTTTAGGCACGTCAGGATATATTCTCTGAACTTGTGGTATTTGTGGTGTAAAAGGCATATCAGAACTGCTTTGCCTCTGTGATATTCTCAAATTCGGTGTTACATTACCCTGTATTGGTTCTGGAGGGGCAGTACTGGTGCTTGGGCCATTTTCACTTTCCACATATGGTGGCGGGCGGTCATTTAGAAATTGCATAATGAACTCCTCATTGTCTGACTCGTCTGACCTTTTTGAATTTCTGTTGTTTTCTCTATCTCTGGACTGACTCCTGTTTGTTTTATAGGTGGCTTTCCTTCCTTCCACCTCTGCTTCGTCAGTAATTGCTGGAAACAATTTAATTCCCTGCAATACGTCTGATCTCCAAACCTTTTGAGTACTATCCCATCTAGCATCCGCTAGTGTCTTTTCTACTTTTCTCACTCTTGTCTCAAATTTCATTTTTTGTTGCCTTCTAGCCATTAGTTCCCAAATTGCTAATGCTTCAAACTGTGCTGGTCTTGGAGGTACTTTCATGTCGTATAGCGCAAATCTTAGATTCTCCAAAACTCTTAGATTAAACGAACCATGGATAGGGAACGCTACACTTCCATGCTTTCCTGTTAATTTACACCATTGCTTTAACCAAAGACAAGGTGCGACACCCTTTTCTTCAATCACGATGTAAGCTGGTGTACCCTCAGGCGGTGTTTCTTCTCCTACATTTGCTTTAATATATACATCTCCCCTCAAGGCACTCCTAAATGCTTTGAAAATGTTCATCTTTCTGTCTTTTATTTTCCTTAAAAAAATTGAATCGATAAGTGACTTTAATTCCCGGAATTCTCTTTGCTTGCCTTTCCCCACCAATCGCGCTTCACGGACTGTGTCCAATCCGTGCGCGACCCTTCTCACCAACCAACCTATCCCAGCGCGGCTCCTAGTGACGTCACACCCACACACTGCGGTTGACAAAGTCTTGCGGCTTGTCCACCTTCATTCAGCTTCACTCAAATCTAATTTCTGCAATATATCGCGAGCACTAACCAAAAAGAAGAAAACAAATCTGTCGGTTTACTACAGGAAGGGTAATACAATCGCTTCAGAAACCTTAGGGATTTTTCAATAGCCTCAACAGTTATTCCATCTTTCTCGGTTTCCCACTTTCGCAAGCAAAATTTGACCTGCAAACTTTACTCTCAACTGATCAATGAACTATTCTAGCGCGCCTTAGAATTCGTCAAATCTCAAAGTCGAAAATTGTCTTTCATTCCTCAATATTCATACTGACTCGTTGACCACTCCCGATCAACCTACTAAACCGCACAGATTACAACATCAATCAAGTGTCTCATACACTTTTCAACATACTCCGGAGTCTCTTGACCTCGCAGGGCCCGTCTCAACATCAACAGCCACATGGACAATTTTTCCTGCACAAAGCGCTACACACATATGAAGTTCGACGACTTCCCTACTCTCACACTTTGGAGTGTCACTCCTCTAAAAGTTTTGATCGGGGTTCATAACCCCCTAAAATCTTCACGAACTTCACAATTCATCTGCGGCATAAGCTGTGCAAGCGTGAAACCCTAACTTCACTCATACTGTCACTAGAAACGCCGAAAACATTCTCACACCTCCATTTCCTCCATTCGCAAGCTCCGAGATTCTGGAAAAGTCATTGGGGATTTAGGGCATCATCATCTCTCCAACTTGTTTTATCAAAGAAAATTCTAACTTGAATCTGTCTATTATTCGGATGGGGTCCCAAAGGGCCAAACCATCCTCTGCTACCATCTACTGACAGCGCGTCCAGTCTTTATAAATTACTTGTACTTGGACACGCCGGAGGTCGGTGAACCTTTTAACCGAGTTGGATTCTCCTCATCCAAGAATAGTCAGATCACTTGAATCAATAATCAATAACCATTCTAATCAATACCCAATACTCAATTAATAATAAAACAACGCATTAAGAATCAATAACAATTAGTATTTTGACGCACCATGACCTTTGAGTCATGAATAACCACACCAGTTTATTAAAAGTTAATGAATTTATTTCCCTATATTAACAAAGCTAGCATGATATAAGTGAGTCTCAAAATCAAATGGTATACATATACGAACATTACTATCTGTCCATAGCGGCAGAAGAAACGCAAGCTACGCAAAATCTGGATTATAATGCACTCGGTTATAGCAATACAAATCACTAGTATAAGCAACTGAATTTGACTAATTGCATACATCGGTCAGCATAACAAGATTTCAATTTAGCATGGTGCATCAAGTGAATACCTCAACTAACCTCTAATTAGCACTGGCATGTGGGGCTTTATGCAAAACGAATTTAGTTAACACAAATCTAGAATACTCCTAGCTTGGGCCCTATCAAAATAAGCAGTTGGTACCTAGGAAGGAAAACACAATGCATAATACAATTATCCTTTCATATTTACCAAATACAATCAGCATTCAAGAAAAGTCTTCGTCCTTCAGGTACCGGTTCGATCAGCATGGGGCAGATTTCAAAGGGGCAAATTCAAAGCAAGTTTCCTTGCGGCAGCAAGGAGAATGGGGCAAAAGTCACTGCATGGACAGGACGGGGCAAAATTAAAGTTAAAGTCTCTAGTGTGAGAATTCTTTAAAGTCTCTTTCTCTGCGACAGAGAAAAGGCATCAAGGGCTCGTCCCAAAATGGCGTCTTGGATCAGACTTCAAAATGGCATCGTAGAAAATGGCTGACTTCTTCTTTGTCTGGTGGGTTTAAGTAAGAAACATTCCGAATTCTTCAGGGTCTTCCATTGGAGGGTTCATAGGGTGGCTTCCTTTTGACCAATGAACAGTGTCTTTCTCCTAGTACTCATTTATGCATAAGGTGTCCTTGGGGCCTTGGAACACAAGTTGCAACAAAGTTTGGCAATTAATTTTATCTCAATGTCTTTATTGTCTGCAACTGCAGAAACTGACCTTGCTTCAAAAGGGATGAAACTAGCCTAGCACGAAACCTTTAGATAAGTGTATTAGTCATTTCTACTGGAAAAATTCAACCTTAAAGTAAAATAATATGTCTTTGTTAATACAAGTGAAACCCACACAGTTAAATTTGAGACCAGGCAACTAGGCCAAAGCCTCTGCTAAATTTAAGCTAAGCACATAACAGTTTGGACAAGAAAATCATAGAATACATTTGCAATTATGACGGATTACTACATTTTCAATTCTTCATGATTAATTAAGCTCGTTTATAATAATGGCGAACTACCCCGTGGGCACAATTTCCCACGTACATTATTTTTCTTTGCTAAAATCACACTACCTTATACGATTTTGATTACATGATATATGAATATTTGTTAGTCCTTCTTTTCTGCGTCCTCAAGGGCACAGATGGTGCCCTCCTTGCATAAACCAGTCTACACCGGTTCAGGGACCCCTTCTCCCCTGCCCTGGCGGGAAACTGGACAAAGGAAATGGGAGTGACCACTCCCCTGCCCATCACCACCCCAGGGGTGGTGCCCAGAGCTCCTCCAGTGTGTCCCAGACTTCAGCTATCTTGCTTTGCGAGGTGTGGGGGCACTCTGATAGGTCCATACCTGATAAGGTAGCCAATCCCCTTCTCAGGGCTATTTAGGGTCTCTCCTGTGGGTTCTCTGCCGATTCTGCTTGCAAATTTCCTTCACGAATCCTCCCCAACAACTTCAGACTCTTCTGACCTCGGATCAACCTCAGCCTGCTCCAAGAAACGCTGTAACTGCAACAAAGTGTCTACAAGAGACACTTTTCTTCAGCAATCTCAGCTCAAAGTCAGCAACTGCAACAGTTTCCATGGTGTGCATGCTCTGGGAACTCCCTGTCTTCATCCTGCACCAGAAGAACCAAAGAAATCTAACTTGGAGTGACGGAGTCACTCCCCTGCTCCAAGCAGGCACCTTCCAAGACGACGACCGGTACCCAGGGACTCCTCTCACAATGGCGAGCATACTCCTAAAGACACAGAGGGTGGACATCATCGACATAGACTGTCCCGAGGTCCTGCTGACGCAATTTGGAGGAGGTAAGACCTTTGCCTTGCCTTACCCGGTGTACTGTGTCTTCTTCGCCTTCTGAGGCCTCTGTGCATTTTTTGCAAAATTCCTTGGTGCACAGCCTGGCACAGGTCCCCAGTACTCCATCCTGTGACGCTCAACTCACTGAGTTGTTCCCTGGCGGCTTGGAACCTTCTTTTGTTGTGCTGCATCAACTGCATTTTGCACCTCCTTTGAACCCGTGTCCTGCGGCTCCTGGGGGTGCTGGCTGGCATCCTGAGTGCTCTCTAAAGTGCTGAGAGCCCCCTTTTTATCCTCACA
Source organism: Pleurodeles waltl (assembly GCF_031143425.1). Classification (NCBI taxonomy): domain Eukaryota; kingdom Metazoa; phylum Chordata; class Amphibia; order Caudata; family Salamandridae; genus Pleurodeles; species Pleurodeles waltl. Next base: position 1,856,443,420 of record NC_090444.1, read on the forward strand.
TAGAGTTGAGGCCCCCAGGTCCATCCTGGGTCCACCCAGCGCCATTTTGATGCAAAATGCACTTTTGTTGTAGCCAAGGCTTGTTGATGACTTCCAACACAAAATCTCCTGTGCAACAATCTTTACGCCATGGGACATCTTTTGCATCATGCAGGAACCCGCTGGCATCTTCCTAGGGTGCATTTCTGCAGTCTTTGACTAATCGGGGACTCTTCTTTTGCACTCTCTTCTGGATTGGCAAGGGCTCCTGTCCTTCCTGGAACTTCTTTTGACTTATGGACTTGGTTCCCTTCCTTTGCAGGTCTTCAGGTCCAATAATCCAGCAGTTGTTCTTTGCAGACTTGGTTGACTGCTACAAAATCCCCAAAACAAGGTGTAGTGTGTCCTAAGGAAACTTGCAGTACTTTACTCCTGTTTTTCTGGGCTTTGGGGTTTGGCAAATTACTTACCTTTACTGTATTCTTACTTTCCCAGTGATTCTGCACACACTCCACTTGTCTAGGGGGGAATTCGTGATTCACATTCCACTTTCTTAGTATATGGTTTGTGTTGGCCTAGACCTATTTTCTCTCATTGAATTCTATAGGATTTCCTTCTGTTTGCATTGTTCTATGACTATTTACTTGTCTAATTTTGGTGTCTAGTACATATATTGTATATAATACTTACCTCCAGAAGGAGTATTGTCTCTAAGATATTTTTTGGTACTGTGTCACCCAAATAAATACCTTTATTTTTGGTAACACTGAGTATTGTCTTTACTTGTGTATAAGTACTGTGTTACTATAAGTGGTATTACAAGAGCTTTGCATGTTTCCTAGTTCAGCCTAAGCTGCTCTGCTATAGCTACCTCTATCAGCCTAAGCTGCTAGAACACTACTAATTCACTAATAAGGGATAACTAGACCTGGTATAAGGTGTAAGTACCCAATGTATCCACTACAAACTAGGCCAGCCTCCTACACCTGTACAGACAGCTGTTATTGCGAGTTGGATACATTTGTCACCCTGAGTGGCCTCCGTGAACTCCTGCATTGACACCGGTAATGGTCGTGATCGCTCTATGACCATCTGAACATAATCCTCCACAGCGTCCGCTTCAACCTCCTCCAGGTCTGAGGCCGATCAAGCATGCCTTGACAGGAAATCCGCTGGATTTTGGAATCCCGGTCGAAACATCACTTTGAACTGATAGTCTTGTAACAGTAGAACCCACTTTTCTCTCCGAGGGAGCGAAGCAGATGTGGATCTGTTGAAGAGCGGCACAAGAGGTTTATGGTCCGTCACCACAGGGAAGGGCTGGCCATATAGGTAGAGGTGAAAATGAAGACAACCCCAGTGGACCGCTATGGCCTCTTTTTTAATGTGGGAGTAGCGTTGTTCCGTCGCCGTAAAAGCTCTACTGGCATAGGCCACCAGTGCCCAGCCCCCTTGTTCGCTGCGTTGAGACAGAATGGCCCCAAGTCCCACCGGACTTGGATCCACCGCTAGCTCACTCTCCTTGGGCGGATCGAAGTATCTCAAAGTGGTCTGGTCGGACAAAACATTCTTGGTGACACAGAAAGCATTTTCTTGTGCAGGTCCCCACTCCCAGGTAGCATTCGTTTTTGTCAGTTCTCGGAGAGGCGCCGTTAGGGATGCTACATTGTGAATGAATCTGCCACAGTGCGTGACCATGCCCAGAAAACTCCTTACACCAGTGACCGATGTTGGAGTAGGCTCAGTCTGGATGTCGTGTACCTTCTCCGGGTCTGGCATTACTCCTTTGTCAAAGAAGTGATATCCGAAGAAGGCAATGTGAGTCTGTAGGAATGCACACTTTTCTCTGTGCAGCATTAAGTCATGCTCTTGGAGTCACTTGAATATGGCTCAAAGTCTTTCCAGGTGTCCTTCTATGGTAGGTGCATGTATCAGTATGTCATCGCTTACGTTGATGACCCCTTCCAGCCCAGCTAGTACCCCTCGTATCGTGTCCTGAAATACCTCTGCAGCACTGGAAATCCCAAAACTGAGGCGTGAATACCTCAGGAGCCCTACATGTGTGGAGAAAGTAGTGATAGCTCTGGATTCAGGGTCAAGCATGAGTTGGTGGTAGCCTGACCTGAGGTCCATTTTCGAGAACCACCTTAAACCACTCACTTCGGACACTATGGGGGTCATTACAACATCGGCGGTAAAAGCCGCTTACCGCCGTGCAGAAGACCGCCACTACACCGCCGCGGCTGCAGAATTCCGCCACAGCTATTATGACCCACATCTCGGAATCCGCCGAAATTCAGACACCCACACAACTCCGCCACACAAAAGGTCAGTGATAAACTGGCGAAAACAAATCCTCCACCGTCACGCTAACAGAAACACGCCCATGCTATTACGACCCACGAATCCACGCAGCAGTCTTTCAACCGCGGTATTCCATTGGCGGTACACACCACTGCGCTCAAAATACACACACATCTCCAAAACACCGCCACATTGGACAATTCAAAATACACACACCTGATACACATACAAACACCACTCCCACACACCCAACACAATATAAAACACACACCCACATCACCCACAAACCCCTTCGACCAAAAAATAGAGACGAAGGCGACAGAGAGAGCACAGCAATAAACAACCCCACCACACAGAGGCACACAACACCATCACCCACACAACATCCACGCACAAAACACCACATACCCCTACACATCACCACACTCATCACCACATACACAACCCCACACATCACCTACGCCACCCCATGGCACGCCAAAGACACCCCAGGTTTTCCGAGGAGGAGCTCAGGGTTATATTGGAGGAAATCGTACGGGTAGAGCCACAGCTATTTGGATCACAGGTGCAGCACACCTCTATAGCTAGGAAGATGGAGCTATGGCAAAGAATCGTCGACAGGGTCAACGCAGTGGGACAGCACCCAAGAAATTGGGAGGACATCAGGAAGAGGTGGAATGACCTACGGGGGAAGGTGCGTTCCGTGGTCTCCAGGCACAACATTGCGATTCAGCGGACTGGCGGCGGACCCCCACCTCCTCCCCCACAACTAACAACATGGGAGGAGCAGGTCTTGACCATTATGCATCCAGAGGGCCTCGGAGGAGTCGGTGGAGGAATGGACACTGGTAAGTCAAATCTTAACTATCATATCCCCCACCCTACCTGCATGCTATCACACACCCCCCACCCTCACCCCCTCCCCTATCACTCAAACTCCTCACTAATGTACTAATAACACAAACCACCCATCCCAACACCAAGCCCTGCATGACACAACAAAGCATAGACACCCATCACTAAAGCATGCCCACTGCACATACCCATAACACCCCCTAACCATCATCACACAAGCCCCCACACAGGAATGCTAGCACTGGGGTACACGCTCACCCACCCATTGCACACCATGAGACACACACATGCAATAATCATGCTTTTATACCCCTGCAGGACCACTACCTAATGTCACCAGACAGGAGGGTCCAGACATCTCTACCCCATCCACAGAAGAGGCCCACAGTGATGACAGCAGCTCTGGCCAACTGGATCAAGATGACCAGCTCGGACCATTGTGGGCCTCGGGACAGTCGGTTCCCGTCGCACAGGCACAGCCCAACACTGACCTTCCACCCTCTGGTAACACCAGCACAGCACCCACCCAGCGGGCCCATACCTCCGTTCCCAGGACATGTCAATCAGCTGTGTGCCAACCACTACAGGGAATCCAGGATAACCCACGACCCCAACAACAGGGACCTGGGGGCAGTGGCAGTGGGCACACGGTCCAGGGGATGGAGGCATAGGAACACAGGGGAACTGGGAGGGCTGCTGTGCGGCAGGGGGCGGACAGGCCTAGGGAACCCACTCTCCACGAGACCCTCTCCTCCATCGTGGGAGCATACCACCACTCCCAGGAGACGATAGCGACGGTCCTGGCCAAGTTTCAGGAGACCCAGCGCATGCAGGACAAACTGTATTTGGGGTTCAGGGAGGAGCTCAGAACCATCAGCTCCGCCCTGGGCACCATCGTAGGGGTGCTGAAGGACATACAGAAGACCATGAGGGACACCGTGGCACTCCAAGGGGCCCCTGACACTAGCCTGGACGATGAACTGCCCACCACCTCTGCCGGCGCTAGTGGACAGGACGCCCCGCCACAGGACCAGCACACCAGCACCCCACCTCCTGCAGACGGCGAACCACCCCGCAAGCGGTCCCTGAGATCCAGGAACAGGACAGAGCAAGATGGCAAGACCCCGCCAGGAAATGACACCACCCTGATTATCATCCCACTGTCCCACTTTGTTACCCTGTCCAGATTGGAACTGTTCCAGCTCCACTTCCTATGCCCATATGGGCAGTGCACCTGTGAGACTAATAGACTGGACTCTGCCATGGACATTCCTCCACCATCACTCATTACCATTTTGCCACCACCTCCAATAATTAGCACTTCAATAAACACCCTTGAACCACAAAACAATCTGGAGTCAGTATGTGATTATGAAAATGTGTATTATCTATGACAATGAAAAAATCAGTTCGAAAATGTAATGTCAACATACCTATGTCACACATCACAAGCCCATGAAGGATGCAAGCAGATGACACACGTTGGTAACCACACCTGTGAAACCGTAATGGAAATGTACCAATCAGTTAGCATATACTGCTTCAAATTGACAGACAGGATAGAGGTAGAAGTGTGAAAGTAAATGTAATAGTAAAAGAATTGTTCTCACCTGTGTGTCACTGGAAATATTGCTCTATGACAGAGTCCCTGTTATCAATGTCTTCTTCCTCTGCTTCCTCCTCATCACTGTCCACAGGCTCCACAGCTGGAACAACACCGTCATCTGAACCATCCTCCTGCAGAAAAGGCACCTGGCGTCACAAAGCAAGATTGTGAAGCATAGAGTAGGCGATGATGATCTGGCACACCTTCTTTGGTGAGTAGAATAGGGAACCACCTGTCATATGGAGGCACCTAAACCTGGCCTTCAGGAGGCCGAAGATGCGTTCGATCACCCTCCTAGTCCGCCCATGGGCCTCATTGTAGCGTTCCTCTGCCCTGGTCCTGGGATTCCTCACTGGGGTCAATAGCCATGACAGGTTGGGGTAACCAGAGTCCCCTAATAGCCACACACGGTGCCTCTGGAGTTGACCCATCACATAAGGGATGCTGCTATTCCGCAGGATGTAGGCGTCATGCACTGAGCCAGGGAACATAGCATTTACCTGCAAGATGTACTGGTCTGCCAAACATACCATCTGTACATTCATCGAATGATAACTCTTCCGGTTCCTGTACACCTGTTCACTTCTGTGGGGGGGGACCAAAGCCACATGGGTCCCATCAATGGCACCTATGATGTTAGGGATATGTCCCAGGGCATAGAAGTCAACTTTAACTGTAGCCAAATCCTCCACCTGAGGGAAAACGATGTAGTTCCTCACGTGTTTCAGCAGGGCAGACAACACTCTGGACAACACGTTGGAAAACATAGGCTGGGACATCCCTGATGCCATGGCCACTGTTGTTTGAAATGACCCACTTGCAAGGAAATGGAGTACTGACAGCACCTGCACTTGAGGGGGGATTCCTGTGGCATGGCGGATTGGTGATATCAGATCTGGCTCCAACTGGGTACACAGTTCCTGGATTGTGGCACGGTCAAACCTGTAGGTGATGATTAAATGTTGCTCCTCCATTGTCAACAGGTCCACCAGCGGTCGGTATACCGGAGGATTCTGCCATCTCCTCACATGTCCCAGCTGATGGTGCCTAGGAAGGACAACAGCGACCACAGAGTCAAGCAACTCAGAGGTATGTACCCACAGCTACACGGTACACAAAACATAATCCAAAAAGTTGTCTGTAAGTGTGTTGAGTCCAGGCCTAGGTACGTGTGACCCAGTTGTAAATGAAGCCATGTGGGCCCCTGAAATGGCGGCTGCCTGACCTCTAAAGTGGGACAATTGGATGTGAGGTAACTGTGCTGGCGTTGTACACCGTCGCGGTAGACGGTCGAAGACCGCGGCGCAATGCTGCATTGGTTAACATTGGACCCTATGGGTCCCAGGAGCCAATGACGAAGTGCGCCGGCGGTGATGATACGCACAGCCGCGGACGTCACTGCCGCGGACGTGACTGCCATTTTCTATCTGTTCAATCACTCGATACCTGATCTTCAACAGGAGAGGACCTACACTGCAAGTGCTGCTGTGACCTCGGTCTGGAAGAGACAATGGCACGAGCGTCTGGGGAAAGGGCCCCTGCCTTCACTGAACAGGAGTTGGAGAAGCTCGTGGACGGGGTCGTCCCCCAGTAAAACGCTACTCTACGGTCCTCCAGACCAACAGGTGAGAACATGGAGAGCAAGTTGTATGGGCTATGCCTGGGTGGAGAGGGCTGGATGTAAGTAGGAAGGGGGCAGAGTTCTGCGAGCATGAAGGAGTGTGAATGCATGCGCCACATGGCAAGGGCAGGGATGTGGGCCACTCACTTCGACGGTGCTGTTGCTAATGACTTCTCTTCTTCCCCTGTACATGTCATGTAGGTCAGCGCCCACCAGAAGAAGGATATTTGGCGTGCCATCACCAAGGAAGTCCGGACCCTGGGGGTCCACCAGAGACGGAGCACCCACTGCCGTAAAAGTTGGGATGACATTCGCCGCTGGAGCAAGAAGACGGCGGAGGCTCAGCTGGGGATGGCCTCCCAACGTGGGAGGGGTGCCCATTCCACCATGACCCCCCTGATGTTCCGCATCCTGGCGTTGGCCTACCCTGAGTTGGATGGGCGCTTGAGGGCATCACAGCAGACACAAGGGGGTGAGTACACTCACATTCTGATGACTTTGTGCGCAGTGGAGGGGTCTGGGTGGGGGAGGAGGGCTGTGATTTTCCCTAGGCCAGGGCGAGTTCCGTAGGCTAGGCCCCTCCAGAATGCAGGCCATGTGCCACTCCACCCCACATCTGTAGAGTGCCAAGTACAGGTATACATGCCCCTGTGTCATCTATGTGGACAGATGACATTCATAGCCATGTAGGCCATATCCCAGGAACTGCATCTGTAGAGGCCAAGAGCACGGCGTTGTGCAGGGGGCTGCTGTGTCTGTATTGTCCGCCAACGGTAGCGGTAAGCCATGCACTCAACCTGTCTTTCTTCTGTTTCCCCACCCATTTTTGTGCTCTTCCTGTTCTTTTGTGCATCAGCATCATCAGGCGGAGGTACAGTGGCACCGGAGCACGAGGGAGCTGCATCCCACATGGCCATGGTGGGCCACACCACGGACTCAGAATACACCAGTGGGACGGAGGGCGAGGGGAGCTTCACGTCGGTCACCGGATCAGGAAACAGCGACACGGACTCGCCCTCCGATGGGAGCTCCCTTATGGTGGCGGCAAAATCTGTGCCCCCCACTTCTACAGGTACAGCCGCCACCCCCCCTACCAGCACCGCCCTCCCAGCAGCCCCTCAGCCTACGCTCCGTGCCCGCTCACCCAGGAGGGTGGGCATCACCTTCGCCCCAGGCACCTCAGCCCCTGCCCCTGTCACCCCTGCTGCCCTCAGTGAGGAGGCCATTGACCTCCTCAGGTCACTCACTGTTGGGCAGTCTACCATTGTGAATGCCATCCAGAGTGTAGAAAGGGCAACACAGTAATGCATTCCTGGAGGGCATTCATTCTGGTCAGGCTGCCCTTCATCGAGCCCTGCAATCTCTGGCCTCAGCCCTGATGGCAGCCATTGTCCCTGTCTCTAGCCTCCCTCCTCCAACTTCCTCCACCCAGACCCAATCCCCTGTACCCCAGCCTATCCCAAGCACACCATCAGACCAGCATGCACACACCTCAACACACAAAAGTGGCTCTGGCAAACATAGGCACCACACATCCCACAGGCACTCACACAAGCATCACCCACATACAGACATAGCAACATCCACTGCCTCCACTGTGTCCCCCTCCTCGTCGTCTCCCTCCTCCCTCCCAGTGTCGTCTACACTCTCACCTGCATGCACTACATCTACAGCCACTAGGACTCGCACCAGAACACCCAGCACCAGACCCCGCTCACCTGAACTCACCACCCCCACTACCATTTACATGTCCCTTGTGTCCTCTCCCAGTGTGTCTGTGACGCCCCCTCCCAAAGTACACAAACGCGGGCACCCACACACCCAACATCCATCCACCTCACAACAGCCTCCAGAACATGCACCTGCACCCAAATCATCTAAAGTTACACCTCCCACAAACACCTCCTCTTCCTCCAATCCCAGACCCCCTCCAGCTACCCGTCCCAGTGTTCGTCAGAAACATTTTCTGAGCAACCTTGACCTCTTTTCCACCAACCCCCCTCTCCAATTCATAGGTCCCGTACTAGCACCTCAGCCAAAAAAAGTCTGGTTCCATTGTTGTGTGTTAGAGGTATGTGGAGTGCACCGGGCACCAGGGCAGCCAGTGTAACACGGAGCCAAAGCACTGCCAGTCCACCCCCTGTAAAGCACCAGAAGTTGGACAGTGCCTGACGGGAGAGGGTGAAGACTCCTGCCGGCAAAGCTGCTCACAAGGGTCCCGGGGGGAGTGCCGAGTCAGCTGTGACTCCTCCCAAGGTGGTGAAGGGGCAGAAGAAGTCTCCAAAGTTTAGTAAGAGCAGCACGGCGGAGAAGGCCACCATCCTCCCCGCTGGCCAGGACGCCACCACCAGCCCCATCGTCACTGGTCCGGAGACCACCACCAGAGTCAGTGCCCAGGAGGGCAGCACTATCGTCACTGGTCCGGAGACCACCGCCAGAGTCAGTGCCCAGGAGGGCAGCACTATCGTCACTGGTCCCGAGACCACCACCAGCGTCAGGGCCCTGGAGGGCCCCGGCAGCCACAGCCCCGCTGGGCACTGAGGGACCGTCATGCCACACACCGCTGCACAGGTCAGAGACAGCAAAGTCAAGCCCTGCTGAACAGGGCAAGCACCGCTGAACAGGGCAAAGACCGCCATGGCAAAGCACCGCTGAACAGGGCAAAGACTGCCATGGCAAAGCACCGCTGAACAGGGCAAAGACCGCCATGGCAAAGCACCGCTTAACAGGGCAAAGACCGCCATGGCAAAGCACCGCTGAACAGGGCAAAGACCGCCATGGCAAGCACCGCTGAACAGGTCAGAAACTGCAAAGTCAAGCACCGCTGAACAGGGCAAAGACCGCCATGGCAAGCACCGCTGAACAGGTCAGAAACTGCAAAGTCAAGCACCGCTGAACAGGGCAAAGACCGCCATGGCAAAGCACCGCTGAACAGGGCAAAGACCGCCATGGCGAAGCACCGCTGAACAGGGCAAAGACCGCCATGGCAAGCACCGCTGAACAGGTCAGAAACTGCAAAGTCAAGCACCGCGGAACAGGGCAAAGACCGCCATGGCAAAGCACCGCTGAACAGGGCAAAGACCGCCATGGCAAAGCACCGCTGAACAGGTCAGAAACTGCAAAGTCAAGCACCGCTGAACAGGGCAAAGACCGCCATGGCAAAGCACCGCTGAACAGGGCAAAGACCGCCATGGCGAAGCACCGCTGAACAGGGCAAAGACCGCCATGGCAAGCACCGCTGAACAGGTCAGAAACTGCAAAGTCAAGCACCGCGGAACAGGGCAAAGACCGCCATGGCAAAGCACCACTGAACAGGGCAAAGACCACCATGGCAAAGCACCGCAGAACAGGGCAAAGACCGCCATGGCAAAGCACCGCAGAACAGGTCAGAAACTGCAAAGTCAAGCACCGCTGAACAGGGCAAAGACCGTCAACTCAAGCATCGTTAACCCATGTGCAGCTGGGACAGTGATGGAACTGGGACCGTCACGGGGAGCGTGATGCACTCTGGGCACCAGTCCCCCTCCAGAACCAGTGGAGAACTGCATCCACTACCTGAATCCTTCACAGGATGAAGCACTCTGGGCACCAGTCCCCCTCCATAACCAGTGGAGAACTGCATCCACTACCTGAATCCTTCACAGGATGAAGCACTCTGGGCACCAGTCCCCCTCCAGAACCAGTGGAGACATGCATCCACTCCGTCTGTCCTTCACAGGATGAAGCACTCTGGGCGCCAGTCCCCCTCCAGAACCAGTGGAGACTGTTATCCACTTGAGAGACTGTGGCTTTGCACTCCCCAGGATTGAACAGTGGGCAACCCACCCACTGTAGAGACTTGAGAGACTGTGGCTTGGCACTCCCCAGGATGGTACAGTGGGCAACCCACCCACTGTAGAGACTTGAGAGACTGTGGCTTTGCACTCCCCAGGATGGTACAGTGGGCAAGCCACCCACTGTAGAGACTTGAGAGACTGTGGCTTTGCACTCCCCAGGATACATCAATGGGCATGGAGCCCCGTCGTGGATCTGGTGTGGTGCTGTAATCCGGCTGAGGTGCCCCCCTACCCTTCCCCCTGAGGTGCCTGTTGTATTTCTATCTGATGCCCCTGCAGTGTTCTCTCTGTTTGTGGACAGGTATCTAGTATGGGCCTCGCCCATGCATTGTGGGCCCAGTGGTCCACGGACATTGAATTGTGCATACCTGCACTACTAATCGTGATGTATATATTTGGAATGTGTATATATTTCTGTATATATGAGCTTACTGTATTTGGATACATTACGTTGGTTCAAGTAATTTGGTTTTGTCTTTGCATTCTTCTGGGGGGTTGGGGTTGTTATTGTGATGTTTGAAAATGCATTGGTGTGTGTGTTGTAGTGTGCGAGGGTCGGGTTGAGGGTGGGGGTGTTGCGTGTGTGTGTCCCTGACTTTTGCCTCCCCCCTCCCCTATGTCGTAGGTGCAGTACTCACCATTGTCTTCGGCGCTGCCATTGCTGGTGTTCGTAGAGGAGCAGGAAGACAAGCGCAGGGAGTATTTGGAGTTCCGGCTCCATGGTGTCCTCCTTCCTTGTGGAGTGTGATAAGGTGAGCGTTTTCCCATTGCAAAAGCTGTTTCCGCCGTGTTTTTATCCACGGTGAATCCGCCCCGGAAAAGGTGGCGGATTGGTGGGTTGTAATAGTGTGGGCGGTACTTTGTCTTCCGCCTGTCTGTTGGCGGTGATCGCCGCGCTGCTTGTCTGTACCGCCGTGGCGGTCGGAGTGTTAAAGTGGCTGTCTATGTTGGCGGTTTCCGCCACGGTCATAATTCCCTTTTTTTTTCCGCCGGCCTGTTTGCGGTATTACCGCAGCTTTAACACCGTCCGCCAGGGTTGTAATGACCCCCTATATCATCATTGGTTGGGGATAGGTGGCACTCACAACGAATAGCAGCATTGGGCAACCTCATGTCTACACAGATCCGCACCTCACCAAGCTGTTTGGGCTTCCGCATGACCACAATCGGCAAGACCCAGGGCATGGGTCCCTCCACTCTCTCAATTATGCCAGCTGCTTCTAGTTTTCGCAATTCCTCCTCTACCTTGGGATGCAGGCGGAATGCGACTCTGCTATGTTTTAGGGCCACTGGCTGTATGGATTGGTCGATATGGAGGTGTACCAGTCTGTCTTTCAAACATCCAATTCCCTGGAACAGTTGGGAGTGTTCTGCTATTAGCCTTTCAACACTTTCTTGGTGTACACTGAACGCAAAGGACACCAGACCCAGCTTCTCGGCCGTCCGGCAACTCAGTAACATGCCCGCGCCAGTTTTGGTGACATAGACATTTGTGCTAACAGTCTGATCCTTGTGCGTGATGTCAGTCCTGAACACTCCTGCTAGCGGAAGTGGAGTAGATGACCCAAACGCAACACTCTTGTGGTGGTGGTAAGAAGCATTGGTTTCAGTTGTAGTGTCTTCATTACTTGGAAAGCCAAGATGTTGATGGAGGCTCCTGTTTCTATGAGGGCGACAACTGGCTTGCCCCCCACTCGTATGGGTTGATTTGACATCTTGGAGGAGGTGGACCTGCAGACCTTGGCAAAATGGTTTGGCTTATTGCAATTCGTACACTGTTTCCCCTGGGCAGGGCATTGTCCTTGATGAGGATAGGATCCTCCACACATGTAGCAGGTCCGGTTCGCTGTGTTAGTTTTCTGTCGTGATTTCCTTCTGTCCGCTTGTGCGGTGGGAACCGCGTTCACTGGTTCAGTCTTTAACGGTTTTTGCAGGGATGCCTCCATATTAGCTTCACGCACCTTCGATAGCTCCTTAGATCTCCCAAGTGTGAGCATGTTCGCCATTCACATACCCATTACTTGTAGAATATTCTCCCTCAGCTTTACTGGGTGACACCCTTGGATGAATTGTGCTCGAATCTCATCCTTCACATCCGGAATCACCAGTTCCCGGAGTCTTGCGTAAAAGGTGTCCACCGACTCCTTAGGAAGCTGTTGAGCATGACGCAGGAGTAAACTTTCATAGTCCGAGTTGCCAAGAGGTTCAAAATAGGCAGTAATGCCCTCTTTAAGGACTGGTATGTGAAAGGTGGTCCTTCCTCAGTGATGGACTTGCTGATTTTATGGATGGCCGCCCCTTCCAAATGTAAGAGCATGGGATGGCGTCGCTCATTGTCCAGGGCAATGGCTGCAAAGTATGTCTCCAATTTTTCAACCCATTCTTTCTGGGCTGATGGTGGGCCGTCAATTAAGAAAGAGTCCAGCTTCGGAATGGCCGACATTGCACTGCGCCAGCGATGTTAGCGCCCTTCCAATAGATCTGTCCTGTAACAGGCACTCTCCAGGCGTGGGACTGACGCCTCTGTACTTTGACTGTGATGCACAGGTTCTGTTGAAGTTGGCCTACCTCTGGGTAAACTGCAGGTGAAATTGGCTGAGGGAGTGCTCCTAGACGATGGATGGGCCTCACGCCATCCTCCAGGGTCTTCACCATCCTTTCACCAGGGTAATATTCAGGCTGCCCAGGGCCGTGAGTGCTTCATGCACTGACTGTGAGACTCAGGGGCAGCAGCAGTGTGCAGACATCTGGCTTTCAGCAGGCGCAAGGAGCAGAGATACCACGTTCCTCGTGTTGTTGCCGGCAGAACAGGGAATGTGTCGTGCCCCAGCGTACTCCACAGCTGGCGGATGATCATAAGGGGTTGGGGATGGTGGGGCCACCGATCCTCTGAGGAGCATGCACTGCGCTCCACTGTCGGGATTGTCACCGCCGCACACCAGGCCACAGGACGCCACGTTGCAGTACGAGCGTGCAATGCGCGACAGACTGGCGGGCACCGACACCACCAGCGCGTCGGCGACCATGCAGACGCACGTCCGCTGTAGAGGGACACCTCACGACGCTGCTGAGGGCGCCCACTTTCGTCACCAATTTGTTGCGTTACTGAGTTGTGTAGAGGCTCAGTAACGCGTATAACAGAGTACAGGACACCAGGTTAGTAAATGTCGATCGACAAGACCACAGCCTCCTTTATGACCTCGACACTCACGTCAGGGGCGCACCATCTTGCTCGTGGATGTAGGGGGAATTACTATGACAACAGGGGTGGAAACCTCTCCATAGTGGGGTGTCCCATGTCACTATATAGCAGTGCCTAATGCACCCTTCTGCTGACATCTTGTGGATATGAGGCGTACTGCCACCAATGCAGTAGAATCTGTAAGAAAGTCCAAACAATTTATGTAAAATTGTTCTGCCACTACCTGCTTCCCTGATGCCGTGCACAGGCTAACCAGGATGCTCTGGTGGCTTCCATGTGTGGCAACTGTTAGAGAAGATCCGTTGCCACTTTACGGAGGAACTCCCTTGTGTTTGTAGGGTAAGGCCTTCAGCAGGTGAGTAGTCTTCAGTCACTGGAGTCAGTAACAGAGGGGGCTCACACACATCGCCTAGACTGAAGAGGTCAGGAGCTCCATCACTCAGGCAGGATCTCTTACTGACCAAATGTCCATGTGAAGGACTCCGCGGAGCTCCACAGAGCTTCTCACGCTCACCGTAAGGCTCACTGTCGCACCAGTAAATCCGTCCTCTGCTTGGTGTCCACATTCAACCAATCATTCGCTCGTGTAACCAGGACTGTTGGACTGTCTTAGACAGCAGTGACATCCAGACTTCTGAAGCCCCAGCTGGAAAGGTGCTCAGCGCAGGGCCATGAAAACCATATCCAAGTACATGATCTCTGGTACCCACTTCAACTGGCCTGAGGAGTTTTGTAAAGCTCCAGGGTGCAGAAGACAGGCAACATGATAACATTGAGAGTTTACTTAGAAGCCTCTTGTGCCGCTGGTGCACCATTTTTTTTAACGCTTCGGTGACACAGAGTGCTGCAAGGCTTTTCATGGCCTGGAAGATATTGTGTAAGGCAACACAGCTCAAGTCGCTGCGTTGCCTTACTCTGTTCCAGGGAGGTGTTCCATGGGCTTTGCAGTGAGTTTTCCCACGCAACACCAATGGATTTTGACACATCCCCATAGTTACTAGAGTCTGTAAATATGGATCTGCGCCAAAACCTTACACCTCCCCAAAGCAGGAGTAATGAGGAGATACATTTTTACTTCTCAACTTTCTTTTCTTTTTCCATGTGTACTGCATTCTGTAGCACACATAGATAGAGAAAAACGCCTCCCAGGATTGTTTTTTTGTGCAGAAAGGTGTCCCTTCCTGCACAAATACATTCCTCCTGACATCACAGGCACCCTTGCACTAGGGTGCGTGCTTTGGCACTAGGCTGCTGAAACGGCACCAGGGCAGGGGGAAATGACAGGAATGCACAGTATGGCATAAAAACGGTGCATTCCTGCCCTACACCAATTCCCTGTAAAGCTGGCCTGCGTTTTATGCCAAAGGGGCACTTTTGTTTCATCTCATCAACACCAGGCGTAGGGTCATTCACATTCCTAATGGGTTTCCCTCTTTTCCTAGCATCAGATGTGTATGAATGAAAAAATCTTTGAAGATAAACAGTTGCCGTAGCAAAACCCTTGTCAGCTGATTAACTGGTACCGGCACTCCATGTGTGGGGATTCCCCATGTGTAGGGAGCTGGGGTCTGGTTGCAGTACTTCCCCACTTTTTGCCTAGTTTTTAGATGCAACTTCGACTGAAGTGCACTGGGTTCCTGCTAACTAGGTCCCCAGTGCGAGTGTTCCTTCCCTAAAACAAGACACCTTGTCACTTGATCCCCAAGCGACCAGGCCCTTCAGCCCCCTAGTAAATGATACCTCTGGTACCTAGGACATGGGTACTAATAAGAGCCCCTCAGAGCTGCAGAACATCTTGTGCCACTCTGAGGGACCCGGCACCAACCTTATGCAGACTGCCATTGCAGGCTGCATGACAAAGTCCTCCCAAAATTGAGAACATGACATGGCACACAGCCTGTGTACCATGTCCCCTAAAGCTGCATGCAACATCTGATAGTCATCTGTCTAGCAGCCCTTAACACCCTAAGGCAGAGTGCATTATGTTACATGTGAGGGCGTATACACATGAGCAGAAATGCCCCTGCTATGTCTCTGTCAATTCTGAGGCATAGTAAGTGAACAGGAAAGCCATGTTAAATGCATATGCTGGACATTCATCATTATGAGTTCCCCAGGTACATGATGGCTTCTGTGAGTCCTGGGATGTTTGGTATCAAACATCTCAGAATATTAAAAACCTCACTGACCTCAAAGCACACAGAGGGCACCTTAAAGGTGCCCCTAAAAACCTACCAGCCATAAGTGTGCTGACTGACTGGCTCTGACCAGTTCAGCCACCACAGAATCATTTCTGGGCCCCTCAGGACAGAGCCAGTGCTCCCAAGGGCCTGAAACAAAGGCCTGATCTGTGACCTCCTCTCCCAGGCGGAATGGACATCCCAGGGTGGGGAGCTGTAAAGGCATTGTCATCTTTGTAAAGCAACCCAGGTCTTTCCAGATTGTGGAGATGACCAACTCAACTGTCCTGACCTTGCTTTTTGATGGCAGCACAGGTGAGGAAATTAGTGAAAATAGGAGCAGTGCCCACTTCATGTCGTCCCACCCTAAGGTGGACGAGCTGAAGTGGACACTACTTTTCAAATTTTTCCATCTTGTTTTGAAGGAATTAGGCAAATAGGGTTAGGGCTATGCGAACTTCCCAGAGGAAGTGGTCATAAGAAGGGTGTAGTCACATTGGCTACTGAATGGCACTCCCTGTAAAGCCCCTAGATTGAGTTTTTATGTGGCACTCCTGAACCCTAGAACTCAGATTCCTGATGACTTAAGAAGAACCAGACACTACACCAACCTCCAAAGCTTTGGGAGGGCTGCCTGCCTTCGACAAAGATCAAGATCTCCTGAGAACAGCAGACCTGTTAAAAAAGAAACCTACTTCAATAGTTAAAAGAAAAAGAATGCTGTCCTGAAGAACCGCAAACCTGCCTCCAGATCCACCTCTTCACCTGATACCCACAGCCCAAGTCCAAGTAGCCCACCGGTCCTGTGAAGGTTCCACAGCGATTCTGAGTATGAGTCCACTGTGGGCTGACCCCTGCTGGACTCTGACTCCAAGCATGCAGCCTCAAACCGAAGACTCCCCCTGACCGCAAGGTGCCCGGTAAGCTGCTCCCGATGCCAAATGACAACCCTGCAACCGGATCCCCTGGGCCTTGGGGAGCTGGACCATTGGCATCCCTACATCCCCTAGCATCAGAAGTTACCTGGGCAGCTGTAAGTTTTCTTTGTTCAGCCTTCTGGCCTGAGCCCGCATCCTTTTTTCCAAAACTGACCTCCCCAATTCATTTACATTGGGGGCCTGACACTGTGTTGGCACTCTGCACCTGGCCCTGTGTTGCTGAGGGTGTACATTTGGTGCTGCCTTGTACTTACCTTAGCCCAGGAGATCGACCCTTGACACCGGTTTACTCACCGTGAGCAGAGCATCTTCATTCAGCCCCAGTCTCCATTGGTTAACATCAGGCACTGACTCTGAATTTGACTTATGCACCCAGCCGCCCCCGTGCCGCAGAGGGTGCAAACTTGGTACTGATTAGAACCTTGTCTAGTGTTGACCCAAATCCCCGAAGACTGGATTTTTAAGTTGTGTCCCTACCTGCAAAACTGCATTCTTGTTTTCCTCCCATAGGTTAACATTGCTGCACTGAAATTTTTTAAAAATGTGTTGAATTTTGAAAGTGCAATGGAGTGGAATGTAAGCAGGCCCAGGATATGGACATAGCCACAGGGGAGCAAAGCTAACATCCCAGGATCTCACATCCTCATATCGCTGAAACAATGCAATGTCTTTACAGGGCGTCTGTCGAATTAGTATCAATGGGATCTCACACGGCTTCCTCTCTGTCTGTCTCTGGGCCAAGGAGAAGAGTGAGGGGGTCTCTTGGTGGCAAGCAGGGGCATGAAGTGGCAGCAGCAGGATCTGCGATACAGGGCTCACCAAACACGCTGCAGGAGATGGTACTTAGGCCTCGGGGCAATGCAAACAGGAGACCGGAGACATGGGGCCTGATTTAGATATTGGCGGGTGGGTTACTCCATCACAACAGTGACAGATATACCATCTCGTGAAATATAAATCCCATTATATCCAATGGGGTTTAGATTTCAGGAAATGGACATCTGTCGCCGTTGTGACAGAGTAACTCACCTGCCAAAGTCTAAATCAGGGCCCAAGTCTTCATGACAGCTCCCACAGTACTCCTGCAGCTGGTCTTAGGCACTCCTCCCCTTGGGTGGGTTCCTGTGGAGGGTGCTGGGCAGCAGCTCCTCTCACAGTGGAAGACGCACTTCTTTCCGCGTGGTACAGCAGCGCTTCCGGCATCAGTCTTTTCCTAGGTTTAGTTCTTAGTCTAGAGGACAGCAGACACGAATGTCTTGCTGTAGACAGAAAATTAAGATACCTACCTCCTCGATCTTAGCCTCCAATGGCACCAAACTCCCTACAAGAGTTCCCTTCACATTTACATCCATCCATTAGCCAATTCTCTCCCCCCTCATGATACTCATTCATCCATAGATCCATTGTTTCAACCTTCTATCCACTCATCCATCCATAGATCCATCCCTATTAATAGAAGAGTTCCTTTCACAAGTACAACATCCATAGAGCCATCCTCTCATGCTTTTATCCATTCATCCATTCATACACCCTTCTATCTACTCATCCATAGATCCATCCCCTTACAAGAAGAGTTCCTTTCATTTACATCCATCCATTGACCAGTCCTCTCACCCTTCTATCCACTCATCCATCCATAGATCCATCCTCTCATGCTTTTATCCATTCATCCATACATACACCCATCCTTCCACCCTTCTATTTACTCATCCATATTGGTATTGATAGATCCATGCCCTTAAAAGAAGAGTTCCTTCCATTTACATCCATCCATTGACCAATCCTCTCACCCTTCTATCCACTCATCCATCCATAGATCCATCCTCTAAATAGAAGAGTTCCTTTCACACGTACATCATCCATAGATCCATCCTCTCTCCCTTCTATCCACAGATTCATCCTTTCACACTCCTACCCATTCATCCATCCATCCATAGACCCATTCTCTCACCCTTTTATTAGCTCATCCATCCATCCATAGATCCATCCCCTTACTAGAAGAATTATTTTCATATTTACATCCATCCATTGACCAATCCTCTCGCCCTTCTATCTATTCATAGATCCATCCTTCACCCTCCACTCATCCATCCATCGGTCCATCCCCTTACCAGAGGAGCTCTTTTGACATTTACATTCATGCATTGACCAATCTTTTCACCCTTCTATCCATTCATCTATCCATAGACCCATCCCTTCACCCTTCTATCCTCTCATCCATCCATAGATCCATCCCCTTACTAGAAGAGTTCCTTTGACATCTACATTCTTGCTCTCACCCTTCTAGACATCTATCCAGAGATCCATCTCTTCAACCTTCTATCAACTCATCCATACATCCATCCATAGATCTATCCTTTCACCCTTCTATCCACTCATCCATCCATAGATCCATCTTTTTCACCCTTCTATCCATTCATCCATCCATAGATCCATCTCTTCACCTATCATCCTCATTCATTTGTAGCTATGTTTTACTAAGACATACACTTCAAAGAAGCTCTTTTCTCCTTTGAAATGGATGTTTATTGTGACAACAGATGTTATCTGCTTCTAAATGTATTTTCACTAAGCCATGGACCTGGGCGCCATTGCTTTCTTTAAGTGATGCGATTTTTTGCCCAATGTATTTTTTTTCCTTTTTCATCCAAGGAGAGTAATTGATTTAATGAGGGTTTTGTGTTGAGACATAACAAACACTGGCAAAGCGAATAGGTCTTGCCTTCGAGACAATTGGCTCTGACACTGTCTTTCTTCATGCTGTACCGCATGGGCATCGCTGACTTTGGCAGTGATTTGTAGCCATGCCGTGCAGCAGTGTGGCTGGTGTGCAGCATGGCTAAAAATAATAATGCATCTAGTGGAAATGAACTTGAAAAAAGTGCATTAGCCCTGGCTGTGTCATAGCGCTTTTTAAAAATTATTTGTAACCACAGTGCCAAGCATCCGCACTGCTGTACAGCTCCAAAGCATTGCTAAAGTCAAAAGCTCTCATCCATGATGCCTCATTGGCTTCTCGTGTCAAACGAGGCATGGCCGGTCCTGAGTTGGTTTCAACCTGTTCAGATATGGATATGCATCAGGATCCCAGACCCCAGGCCACATTGTTTCTGAAGCAGAAGGAAGTGCGGAGCGGAGAGCAGTCGGGCAGGGAATTGGCAAGCAACTACAGAATCTGACACCTCTACCCACAAAGCAGGATGACAGAAAGTAAATCAATGACAAATCTGCAGGCCTTCAAATTAGCAGAGTCATGCCAGCTGTTCACCAAGCCTTCCACCATCCTGGGTTCCAGTGTTGCACAGGAAGGCAAAAATAAACTTCCTCCTGCACTGTATCCAATATGCACACAAGTTCTACGCTCACCCTGAGCCCTATTCCCATTGTACGCATGAGTTTCACTGATGTCCCACACAGAAGTAAAATACTATTGTTATGGAATACATACGGAACATTTTACATAAGTGGCTTGCAGGTCCCTTCCCTTGAAATGAGCAGACAAAGCCTATCCATTTAATATGAAACATGCCATCTCCACCGCCAGTCCCACAAAGCCCAGGTAGAGAGGGCAATATCCACACTGCCAAATAAGGGTGCAAGTTAGGTGGCCCCTCAAACACAAAAACCTTGCTTTGAGGTTGCAATCCATGACCCCACAGTGATCTTGAAAGATTGTTGGGTTCACGTTGAGAAATGAAATCAAAATGCAGACACTACATTAACAGAGCAAATATAGACCTGGGAAGGAAGCTTTTCAGATCCCGCACAGATGGGGGTTTATAAGCGACACAGAAACCAACCTGCTTGTGCATCAGCCACTGGCATGTGGACTCCAAAGTTCTGAAATAAAAAAGTGATGGGTGGGATGCTTGAATTAATCTTAGCCCCTAGTAATGTCTCAGTCCATTGTTTTTTGCATAAAAGTGCCACACAGACATATGAAGTCAGCCTTGATACTGCTTTAATAAAAACTGTCCAGCCTGAACTGCCAGGCCAAATCCTCTCTGAACTGACACATACGCAAGCCAAGACTTTTTGTCTTAGGCGGGGCTCTTCACGTGGGCGTAGCTTGGTTACAGCAGCAAACATGGATGTCGAATTGCCAACATCCTGGGGTAGCAGAAGTGGCATCACATGCCCTTTGACCAGTGATGACATCATAGGAAGTGACACCACATATCATCACCCCTGGTAGCATTACAGGATGTAATGTCATGTGACTTTTAGTCCTGATGATATCATAAGTAGGTACATCACCAAAGTTTAAAAAGAACACAGTTAAAACCAGGGTTAATAAAATAAAAAACTGATAGAGTAGGGACACATCTGTTTTAGTTATTACACATGTTTCAACAGGGCTGGAATCAAATCAGGGATGCAGCCATCACATATCCAGGAGCCGCCATTGTTTGCCAGATGCTCATCCTTTGCTGCCCAGATACACCCTCAGCATCCAATTACTGCCCACAATGCCAGCCGCAGCGCCACAGGAAAAAGAACTACTGAGGCTGAAAGGCACAATGATCAGGAACATCTGTGGGTGTAGCAGTGCGGGCTTTAATCATGCTCATAAACTCCTGCTATGAGATTTTAGCGGATTCACCCCGGAGAGAAAATGCAGAAAAAATAGAATCAAATTTCACACAATTGGCTCAAAAGGCAGTGGTGTGCCAAGCCAATGTAGTCTGAGGTTACCCAGGAGTTCACCCCATTTAAAAAAAAATGTTCAATGGTTTCCCCCTGTATGTCAATGGCTAGACTCTATATTTAATGGGCGTATGCCCGTTTGCCAAGAATTACACACAGTATGCCACTGGCATACATTTTCTGATAATTACGTACAATATGCCATTTGAATTGTCATTTTCACTCGCACACATGCTCACGTGTTCTCTCTGTCTCTCTCACTCTGTCTCTCTCAAAAAACAACTCACAATACAGTTCCCTCTAACATTTTAACAACATTTTGAAATGTTTACCTACAAAGACCCTCTATTACACTATTGTCAGTTCCATGAAGCTGTTTCGTTCCTAGTTCATGTCAATTATTTTGACACATTAAGCCTCATTACGAGTCTGGCGGTCACTTGACCGCCAGACTCGCGGGTGGAGGTCGGCCACATTACAATCCTGGCAGTCGAGCCGGCAGCTCTGCCAGGATCAGAGATCCTGGCGGTCTGGCAGTGGTCCTAATCCGCCAGGGCAGTGCTGCAAGCAGAGCTAGCCTGTTGATTATGACCCCCTTCTGCGCCAGCAGTACCGCCACGACAATGCTGGCAGACAAAGGGTGCAGGGGGGCCCAGGGAGGGCCCCTGCACTGCCCAAGCCCTTGGCATGGGCAGTGCAGGGGCCCCTCTGGCCAGCACCCTTGCGATGTTCACTGTCTGCTTTGCAGACAGTGAACATCGCAAGGTGCTGGTGCACCCTGCACTCTACAGCATTGCCACTGCCTCGATTACGAGCCGGAGACAATGCCTTAGGCTGTTTCCCTCTAGGCCAGTAGGCGGAAACTCAGTTTTTCGCCCCCTGACATAGCAGGATACTCTCTTTGGGGCCGGCAGAGAGGTAGCCACCATGGCAGCAACCTCCACGTCAAAAGTTAAGCGGACGGTGTACTCGTAATCAGCCCCATTGTGTGCAGAGTCGTCCCAAAAGTCTATGCTGCAGTGAAGCTTCCATGCGCCCCGACCCTAGAAGGTGGGATGCACTGTCACTCGACAAATTGTAAAGTTGCTTTGCAACTGTTTACAATCTCAGAGGTTTAAGCTGCGGTTCGCTTTTCTTTTAAAAGCATGATTCCCAACCTTATGGCTTCTGTGGACCCCCACATTATCATTACTGGAACCAGGGGACCCCCATTGAATCATTATTGGAATTTAGGAACCCCCACTGAGTCATTACTGGATCCGTGGACCCTGGCCTAAACACTGTTGATGATTTGAACAGCAAAGCAATACACAAAAAATACAGAAACAAGCATTCATCAAACATATACACGAATGATAACACATTTTATTTAATTTACAAATATAAATATGACAAAACAAATGTTTTATTTTAATAGGAAGATTGGAGCGTTTCTACATTTAATTGAAGCCATTCATCGTCCACACTGTATTCTGTTTGATGCACCTGCACTGCCCCCATGACTCAGTCTGAGGATCACTCACTGCAGCAAGGTGACTTACTGGCCTGCCCTGTGCCAGGAAGGCCATAGAGATGGGCCGAAGGGTGTAAATCTGCGCCAGATAAACAGTGCACTGAAGCACTGCCAATGATGAGGGCACATGAGATAACAGTCGTCCATCCCTCCTCCTAGTTAGTCATTCAAGGGTTTAGCTCAGTCGGACAAATGTCAACAGCAGAGCGAGGGTGGCAATGCGTGACAAGCAGTGGATTTCCTACTCCTAGTATGGCCGCTGTGCCAAGCGTAATGACGCAGCAGCGTAGGGAGGAGGCGGCGGGGCCGAAAGTCCTTCACCAAGGAAACAGCTGATAACCTGTTGAGATGCCAATGTCACCTGAGCCTGTTCAGTGGAGGGTACCAAGCTTTTATGAGGAAGCCTCAGAGGCTGTAATCTGTTAGGTTCACTGGAAAACGCCTAGCCAAAGGTATGCGCAGGACAGCCTATTCTGGTTCGGGTATTAAGTTGTTAACATTCCATTATGTTATTGGTGCCCTCCACTTACACAGTATCCAGGAATTGTAAAAGTGAAAATTCCTGACATTAGAAGCTTCATTACTAATACAAGTATCCGTACCACTGTTTGAAAGGATATGCCCATGTAACCTATATATTACAAGAACTAGTAATGCCAATAGGTCTAACTTATAGGTTTAGGCAGTTAATAAGTCACTACACATGCACTCTGTTACCCGTCATTGCACTCATGCATCTATTCATCCATCCATCCATCCATCCATTATCTCATTCTTGCATTTACCCTCAACGTAACCACAATCAAACACACACAAATTCAGCAACATGTGCAAAATAAATTAAAAGTATTCAAGTAGAAAAAAGACAACATGCTGTTGTCCAAACAGGGCAGGCATATGATTGAAATAACAACATTAAACATACGAGTTGGGGTTCGTTTTGTAAAGGCATGTAAGAAGTTTATTGTTTTAAGTTTCAAGCATGGACACCACATTTAGAAACAACATGTTGGCCATCTTGGAAAGGTAAAATAATCATACACTATAGACAACAGCATTCCAAAATGGTCGCCTCGTTTAGATTGCAAATAGGGGCAGCAACTTTGGACACCAATCCAACACCAGAGAACTCATCACTACCCTACACACCACCAACCAAGATGGCCACTCGATTAAATGGACAACCCTCACCAGAAACAAAACAGTGACAATCATGCGGACCATCCATTCAGGGGCCTCAATGGACTCATGCCACCAACACATTTACAACCTGGTAGCATAACCAATCAGCACCACCCTGACCCACCTAATCAACACCTCCCATCACGTCTGCCTCTTTCCCAGAGTAATGGAAACTTGCCCTCCTCAAGAAGCCTATAGCCAAACCAAATCAACTGAGCAATTTCCACCCATCTCCATGATCCCCTATCCAGCCAAAGTGATTGAGAAGGCCATCAACAATCAATCAGTTTTTCTAGAGCGCAGCATTGTCACCGTTGTGGGTCTCTGGGGGCTTAGGGACCATATGCCCATCAAAGAGCCATGTCTTGAGATGTTTCCTGAAGGCTGCCAGAGAGGGGGCCATCCTGAGGAGTAGGGGAAGGCTGTTTTAGGATTTAGCAGCAACGTAGGAGAATGAGGAACCGCCACTGCAGGCATGGTGGGTGCGGGGGATGTGAGCGAGGTTGAAGGAGGCAAAGTGAAGTTGTCTAGAGGGAGTGTAGAATTTCAGTCTGTGGTTGATGTACTTCGAGCCTTGATTGTGTAGTGCCATGAAGGTTAGCGTGAGGATCTTGAAATGGCACCTTTTCTGGACAGGGAGCCAATGAAGGGCTCCAAGGTGGGGAGTGATGCTGGTGCATCTGGGGAGGCCCAGGATGAGTCTGGCTGTTGTGTTCTGTATGGACTGCTGTCTGTTAAGTCACTGGGCAGCGAGACCGATATAGAGGGCATTGCAGTAGTTGAGATGGCTAGTGATCAAGGCATGAGTAACTGTTTTTCTTTCACTTGAAGGTTCTGCGAAGCATCCGGAGTACGCAGAAGCAGGAGGAGACCACTGAGTTGCCTTGGCATTTCATTGAGAGATGGCTGTTGAAGATGATGCTGAAATTGCGAGCGTGGTCTGATGGGGTTGATGAGGGTCAGAACTGAGGAGGCCACTAGCTGTGGTCCCATATGTTGGAGTGCTTTCCAAAGAGCAGGACTTCTGTCTGTCAGTGTTGAGCTTGAGGCAGCTATCCCTAATCCAAGCGGCTCTGTCCTTCATGGCGTTGTGGAAGTTGGTTTTGACATTAGGATTAGGAATAGCTGCCTCAAGCTCAACATTGGCAGACAGAAGTCCTGCTCTTTGGAAAGCTCTCCAACATATGGGACCACAGCTAGTGGCCTGCTCAGTTCTGACCCTCATCTACCCCATCAGACCACACTCGCAATTTCAGCATCATCTTCAACAGCCATCTCTCAATGAAATGCCAAGTCAACTGTGTGACCATAGTAACAGATTGGATGTGGACCAACTGTCTGAAGCCCAACTCTGACAGGACAGACACTTCGGCATCCTGGAGTACTTCCGCATACTAGTGTACTGGTCTTTGGCAACAAAACTTCTTCATCTCTTCATGGAACTCCACCTGCAGGCCGTCTGAACTAAGACCAATAGCCACACTGACATGCCAGGCCAGAAATCTAGGGATCATCATATCTCACAAGCTCAACACTATAGGTCAAGTCACCTCTTGCTTCCATATCATATGCATGCTGCAAAAGACCTTCAAATGGTTGCCTCAGAACACCAGACAGACCATCATACAAACACTCATCAATTTCATTCTGGACTACACTAATACTCTCTATGCCAGAATCTCCGAACAACTCATACACAGACTCGTGACCATCCATATTACCGCCTCAAGACTCACAGTCGACCTCCTACACTGCATGCACATCACACCACACCTCAGGAAGCTTTCCTGGTTCCCTATTCAAAAGCGCAGCCAATCCACACCTCCCACACACACATACAAAGACCTACACAGCACAGGCACAGAATACCTGAACAGCTCCACTTACTTTCACTAACCCACTAGGCACCTACTCTCTGCTTCACTCTCACATAATCTCTGCATCCGCAAAGGCAAAAAAGGAGGTCGCTCATTCTCCTACATTGCACCTATGACATGGAACGATCTCCCTCAACACATCAGAGCTTCCGCCTAACTTCTCAAGTTTGGCAAGAGGCTAAAGACCTGGCTGTTCGCTTTAACACCTTGGGGACTACACACCCACACTCCCACACAACCATCCAAGTGCCTGGATATCCTCTTAGGTGATCAGTGTGCAACACATATCAACATAACACTTGTAAGTCTCATATCATGTGAGTGCCTCTTTTCAAATCCAGGAACCCCCTGTGAGAAACTGGGTTTTTGGCACACAAATAGCAATACAGTGAAAACACAACACAATCAAAATCCCAAACCAACTTAGAAAAATAGAGAAATTTGTAATAAATTATTTGATCCAAAACAACAAAACTGACATCAGTAATAATGGAGTTATGAATTTTTAAAGTTTAAGGTTTAAAATATCACCTAAATGAATAGGTACCAACTGCGAACATCTGGTCACCTTTAGTACCACAACCAAAGGTCGAGGACTGTATGGAGACCTCTTGGGGGTTCAAGATTCACTTAGGCTGGGTCCAGGTGCGGGTTCAAGATGATGAGATACTGTTTTGTCCCTATAGCTCTAAACAGGAGGCCTGCAAACTAGCCCTTGGAGTCACTGCCTTGGATGCAGTTGCAGCTGCAGGGCTCACCAGTAGGACTGGCCACTGAGGGCTGAAGTCAGGCCCCAGGCAGCAAAGCAGTCCTTCCAGGTACAGCAGCAGTCTAGGGGAGTGCACAGTAGGTCACAGCAGCAGGTAGTCCTCTGACAGTCCTTTTGCAAGTCCAGTAGGAAACTGAACAGTTGGTCTGAAAGCCCTATTTTTCTACCCTGGTGCCCTGCTCCTAGAAGGTGGAAGAAGTTTCCAGAAAAGTTTTTTGAAGTTCCAGGAGTTTTCTGCTTCCCCTGCCCTGGCTCCTAGCTGGCTGCACTGAGAATACATGGTTGTTAAGTCTATTGTGTGGTGGCAGAGCACAGCCTATTCCCGTGCACGTGGGACTGTGCTCAGCTCTGCCCCCATCTTGGCAGTTTGAAGGACATTCAGGCTCTGCTAAACCCCCTACTGTATGACTGTCTGGACTAAATTCACAAAGTCTCAACTGCCAGTTAACCCAGTTATGTGACATAAGGCAGGCTGCAGGCACAGAGGGCTAAGTGCAGGAAAATGCCAACTTTCTAAAAGTGGCATTTTTAAATTTGTAATGATAAATTAAGCTTTTCCAATAAAGAGGGTTTATCATTACACATTTGTAGACACCAAACATAGTATTGCTACCTCCTTTGGTTTAGGAATTACAACTTATTAAATGTAATAAGGAATCTCTAATGTTATCCTATGTGAGAGGTAGGGCTCACAGTAGAGAACATTTGTTTTTCACTACTAGAACATGTAAAACATAAAAGTATATATATCCTACCTTTTGATTACATAACACCCTTCCCTATGGGCTACCTAGGGCCCACTTTAAGGGGAACGTGTAATAAAAGGGGAGCTGAGGGCTTGGCATGGGGTTGTAAATTCCAAGCTGACATGGCAGTGGGACACTGCCTTAAGGCTGCAAAGGCAGGTCAGGGACATGTTTTAAGGTGCTGCTTAAGTGGGTGGCACAATATGTGCTGCAGGCCTACTAGTAGCATTTAATTTACATTTTGGTATTACACTCTACAAGGGACTTAGAAGTAAATTAAATATGCCAAGCAAACGATATTTAGGGAATTAAGCACAAGCATTTTAGCACTGGATACCAGTGGCAAATGCACAGAGTCCTAAGGCCAACAAGTACAAAATAGTGGGGTTTTGTGTTCCATAGCTGTAGGTTGTCTGAGGGACATTCCACTGGCATCAGTTGGACAGAATCCTGAGAGGGCATCACAGCGCTGGGTTGCTGGTTGTATAACTCGAATAATAAACTACATCGTTACTTACCTGTGTTCCTGGCACTTACTTCACTACATAAGTTGGAGACAAGATCAATCCACTGCCAAGAATCCACACAAAACTAGCTGTGTTGGTGACAACAGTTTTACAGATAATTGGCAAAGTAGGCGCTTACAGGTGAAGACAACCTACAAGGATGGAGCAGGTGTAATCCTCAAACTCAAGATGAGAATCCCATCTGGGTTCTTGATATAAGGTTGTGTGTTGAGGCAGGTGCTCAAATTATGCTGTGAATATAAGCTCTGTAAACAAGTAGAGCAATATTTCAGTGATCTAAGTCCTTGTTAGTTCTTCTTTTAAAAGATTAAGGGGCTGATTTAAAAGCCCCTAGCATCTCCTTGTGCCACATTGGCATCATTTTGTCTATGGTAATGTGGCCCAACGAGGCCAAAATCGCTGTGCCAAATTTACAAAGTGGTGCAATGCATGAATTGTTTCACTTTGTAGACCTCTGCGCCACATTATACCTGCGGCAGGCGTAAGGTATGCAAAGGAGGCATTCCCCTGTGAGGGGGGGCTGAAAAAATGGCGCAAAAAATCTAAAAGATTTCTTTGCTTCATTTATTTTGTCACTTTTAGCTCGGAGCAGGAGTTAAAAGGAGGCATATCATTGTTTTCAATGGGCCTCAATGGGCTTTCCAGGATTACGTTAAAATATTTGATGCTATTCCCATAACTACCGCCATGGTGTGCCGTATCTTAGATACGGTGCACACATGGTGGAGTTAAGGAGCATTAAGGGGTGCAAGAAAAGTGGTTCTTCACTGAATGCAGTGCCACTTTTCTTAAATCAGGGCCTAAGTGCACCTTGGAAAATAGTTCCGGGAGAGCC
Source organism: Pleurodeles waltl (assembly GCF_031143425.1). NCBI lineage: Eukaryota > Metazoa > Chordata > Amphibia > Caudata > Salamandridae > Pleurodeles > Pleurodeles waltl. The sequence goes on from NC_090444.1 coordinate 1,856,472,037, forward strand.
CAGGGATCACAACTGCAACCTCTGGTGACCCCTAAATGACGTCCATGGGAGCAAAGTGAGCATGGTACACATCTGGGTAATATTAAATGCAAATGGTATGCTACATAAACATGAAGGGCCATATTTATGGCCTGGTTTTCACCGATCTTGCATCACGCTATGTGGTCCAAGAGTGACACAAACCTTAAGTGAGAATTAGGGGGCCGTGCGTGGCTGTGCATGGCTTCATAAATCTCGAGTAATGCAACGCAGCACAAATTGCTGCATATTATTACTCTGCACCACAGAGTCCCACAATGGGCATTGCATGGTTGTTCTCACACAACATCCATGGATTTTGATGCATTCCTGGATTCACAAAAACTTGTAAATTCTGCAGCACACATAGAAGGAGGAAAACACGTCCATTGATTGTTTTTGTGCAGGAAGGTGTGGCTTCCTGAACAAAAAGAATCATTCCTGCAACGCAGACACCCATGCCCCATGGTGCAGGGATGCCTGTGTTGATGCATAGCAGCCCATTGTGCGCCAGCGCACAGGAAGAGGACAGGGATGTGCCGTATCTCATAGATCCAGCGCATTCCTTCCCCTTTTCTTATGATGCAGGGCAGCGCCGCAGAAAGCCTTGCGGGGCTGCCCTACGCCAAAATATTGTAATTGCGCCCGTGTGTGTAGAAGAGTGATATGTGTGGTACTGAACAGGTGTCTCAATGTTGGCCTATCTTCAGGGTGAAAGCTTCATGTAGAAGAGGCTTTGTTAATTAATTGTTAATGTTGAGCCTCAAGCTCAACATTGGCAGACAGAAGTCCTGCTCTTTGGAAAGCTCTCCAACATATGGGACCACAGCTAGTGGCCTGCTCAGTTCTGACCCTCATCTACCCCATCAGACCACACTCGCAATTTCAGCATCATCTTCAACAGCCATCTCTCAATGAAATGCCAAGTCAACTGTGTGACCATAGTAACAGATTGGATGTGGACCAACTGTCTGAAGCCCAACTCTGACAGGACAGACACTTCGGCATCCTGGAGTACTTCCGCATACTAGTGTACTGGTCTTTGGCAACAAAACTTCTTCATCTCTTCATGGAACTCCACCTGCAGGCCATCTGAACTAAGACCAATAGCCACACTGACATGCCAGGCCAGAAATCTAGGGATCATCATATCTCACAAGCTCAACACTATAGGTCAAGTCACCTCTTGCTTCCATATCATATGCATGCTGCAAAAGACCTTCAAATGGTTGCCTCAGAACACCAGACAGACCATCATACAAACACTCATCAATATCATTCTGGACTACACTAATACTCTCTATGCCAGAATCTCCAAACAACTCATACACAGACTCCTGACCATTCAGATTACCACCTCAAGACTCACAGTTGACCTCCTACACTGCATGCACATCACACCACACCTCAGGAAGCTTTCCTGGTTCCCTATTCAAAAGCGCAGCCAATCCACACCTCTCACACACACATACAAAGACCTACACAGCACAGGCACAGAATACCTGAACAGCTGCACTTACGTTCACTGACACACTAGACACCTACTCTCTGCTTCACTCTCACAGAATCTCTGCATCCGCAAAGGCAAAAAAGGAGGTCGCTCATTCTCCTACATTGCACCTATGACATGGAACGATCTCCCTCAACACATCAGAGCTTCCGCCTAACTTCTCAAGTTTGGCAAGAGGCTAAAGACCTGGCTGTTCGCTTTAACACCTTGGGGACTACACACCCACACTCCCACACAACCATCCAAGTGCCTGGATATCCTCTTAGGTGATCAGTGTGCAACACATATCAACATAACACTTGTAAGTCTCATATCATGTGAGTGCCTCTTTTCAAATCCAGGAACCCCCTGTGAGAAACTGGGTTTTTGGCACACAAATAGCAATACAGTGAAAACACAACACAATCAAAATCCCAAACCAACTTAGAAAAATAGAGAAATTTGTAATAAATTATTTGATCCAAAACAACAAAACTGACATCAGTAATAATGGAGTTATGAATTTTTAAAGTTTAAGGTTTAAAATATCACCTAAATGAATAGGTACCAACTGCGAACATCTGGTCACCTTTAGTACCACAACCAAAGGTCGAGGACTGTATGGAGACCTCTTGGGGGTTCAAGATTCACTTAGGCTGGGTCCAGGTGCGGGTTCAAGATGATGAGATACTGTTTTGTCCCTATAGCTCTAAACAGGAGGCCTGCAAACTAGCCCTTGGAGTCACTGCCTTGGATGCAGTTGCAGCTGCAGGGCTCACCAGTAGGACTGGCCACTGAGGGCTGAAGTCAGGCCCCAGGCAGCAAAGCAGTCCTTCCAGGTACAGCAGCAGTCTAGGGGAGTGCACAGTAGGTCACAGCAGCAGGTAGTCCTCTGACAGTCCTTTTGCAAGTCCAGTAGGAAACTGAACAGTTGGTCTGAAAGCCCTATTTTTCTACCCTGGTGCCCTGCTCCTAGAAGGTGGAAGAAGTTTCCAGAAAAGTTTTTTGAAGTTCCAGGAGTTTTCTGCTTCCCCTGCCCTGGCTCCTAGCTGGCTGCACTGAGAATACATGGTTGTTAAGTCTATTGTGTGGTGGCAGAGCACAGCCTATTCCCGTGCACGTGGGACTGTGCTCAGCTCTGCCCCCATCTTGGCAGTTTGAAGGACATTCAGGCTCTGCTAAACCCCCTACTGTATGACTGTCTGGACTAAATTCACAAAGTCTCAACTGCCAGTTAACCCAGTTATGTGACATAAGGCAGGCTGCAGGCACAGAGGGCTAAGTGCAGGAAAATGCCAACTTTCTAAAAGTGGCATTTTTAAATTTGTAATGATAAATTAAGCTTTTCCAATAAAGAGGGTTTATCATTACACATTTGTAGACACCAAACATAGTATTGCTACCTCCTTTGGTTTAGGAATTACAACTTATTAAATGTAATAAGGAATCTCTAATGTTATCCTATGTGAGAGGTAGGGCTCACAGTAGAGAACATTTGTTTTTCACTACTAGAACATGTAAAACATAAAAGTATATATATCCTACCTTTTGATTACATAACACCCTTCCCTATGGGCTACCTAGGGCCCACTTTAAGGGGAACGTGTAATAAAAGGGGAGCTGAGGGCTTGGCATGGGGTTGTAAATTCCAAGCTGACATGGCAGTGGGACACTGCCTTAAGGCTGCAAAGGCAGGTCAGGGACATGTTTTAAGGTGCTACTTAAGTGGGTGGCACAATATGTGCTGCAGGCCTACTAGTAGCATTTAATTTACATTTTGGTATTACACTCTACAAGGGACTTAGAAGTAAATTAAATATGCCAAGCAAACGATATTTAGGGAATTAAGCACAAGCATTTTAGCACTGGATACCAGTGGCAAATGCACAGAGTCCTAAGGCCAACAAGTACAAAATAGTGGGGTTTTGTGTTCCATAGCTGTAGGTTGTCTGAGGGACATTCCACTGGCATCAGTTGGACAGAATCCTGAGAGGGCATCACAGCGCTGGGTTGCTGGTTGTATAACTCGAATAATAAACTACATCGTTACTTACCTGTGTTCCTGGCACTTACTTCACAACATAAGTTGGAGACAAGATCAATCCACTGCCAAGAATCCACACAAAACTAGCTGTGTTGGTGACAACAGTTTTACAGATAATTGGCAAAGTAGGCGCTTACAGGTGAAGACAACCTACAAGGATGGAGCAGGTGTAATCCTCAAACTCAAGATGAGAATCCCATCTGGGTTCTTGATATAAGGTTGTGTGTTGAGGCAGGTGCTCAAATTATGCTGTGAAAATAAGCTCTGTAAACAAGTAGAGCAATATTTCAGTGATCTAAGTCCTGGTTAGTTCTTCTTTTAAAAGATTAAGGGGCTGATTTAAAAGCCCCTAGCATCTCCTTGTGCCACATTGGCATCATTTTGTCTATGGTAATGTGGCCCAACGAGGCCAAAATCGCTGTGCCAAATTTACAAAGTGGTGCAATGCATGAATTGTTTCACTTTGTAGACCTCTGCGCCACATTATACCTGCGGCAGGCGTAAGGTATGCAAAGGAGGCATTCCCCTGTGAGGGGGGGCTGAAAAAATGGCGCAAAAAATCTAAAAGATTTCTTTGCTTCATTTATTTTGTCACTTTTAGCTCGGAGCAGGAGTTAAAAGGAGGCATATCATTGTTTTCAATGGGCCTCAATGGGCTTTCCAGGATTACGTTAAAATATTTGATGCTATTCCCATAACTACCGCCATGGTGTGCCGTATCTTAGATACGGTGCACACATGGTGGAGTTAAGGAGCATTAAGGGGTGCAAGAAAAGTGGTTCTTCACTGAATGCAGTGCCACTTTTCTTAAATCAGGGCCTAAGTGCACCTTGGAAAATAGTTCCGGGAGAGCCCAGGGATCACAACTGCAACCTCCGGTGACCCCTAAATGACGTCCATGGGAGCAAAGTGAGCATGGTACACATCTGGGTAATATTAAATGCAAATGGTATGCTACATAAACATGAAGGGCCATATTTATGGCCTGGTTTTCACCGATCTTGCATCACGCTATGTGGTCCAAGAGTGACACAAACCTTAAGTGAGAATTAGGGGGCCGTGCGTGGCTGTGCATGGCTTCATAAATCTCGAGTAATGCAACGCAGCACAAATTGCTGCATATTATTACTCTGCACCACAGAGTCCCACAATGGGCATTGCATGGTTGTTCTCACACAACATCCATGGATTTTGATGCATTCCTGGATTCACAAAAACTTGTAAATTCTGCAGCACACATAGAAGGAGGAAAACACGTCCATTGATTGTTTTTGTGCAGGAAGGTGTGGCTTCCTGAACAAAAAGAATCATTCCTGCAACGCAGACACCCATGCCCCATGGTGCAGGGATGCCTGTGTTGATGCATAGCAGCCCATTGTGCGCCAGCGCACAGGAAGAGGACATGGATGTGCCGTATCTCATAGATCCAGCACATTCCTTCCCCTTTTCTTATGATGCAGGGCAGCGCCGCAGAAAGCCTTGCGGGGCTGCCCTACGCCAAAATATTGTAATTGCGCCCGTGTGTGTAGAAGAGTGATATGTGTGGTACTGAACAGGTGTCTCAATGTTGGCCTATCTTCAGGGTGAAAGCTTCATGTAGAAGAGGCTTTGTTAATTAATTGTTAATGTTGAGCCTCAAGCTCAACATTGGCAGACAGAAGTCCTGCTCTTTGGAAAGCTCTCCAACATATGGGACCACAGCTAGTGGCCTGCTCAGTTCTGACCCTCATCTACCCCATCAGACCACACTCGCAATTTCAGCATCATCTTCAACAGCCATCTCTCAATGAAATGCCAAGTCAACTGTGTGACCATAGTAACAGATTGGATGTGGACCAACTGTCTGAAGCCCAACTCTGACAGGACAGACACTTCGGCATCCTGGAGTACTTCCGCATACTAGTGTACTGGTCTTTGGCAACAAAACTTCTTCATCTCTTCATGGAACTCCACCTGCAGGCCATCTGAACTAAGACCAATAGCCACACTGACATGCCAGGCCAGAAATCTAGGGATCATCATATCTCACAAGCTCAACACTATAGGTCAAGTCACCTCTTGCTTCCATATCATATGCATGCTGCAAAAGACCTTCAAATGGTTGCCTCAGAACACCAGACAGACCATCATACAAACACTCATCAATATCATTCTGGACTACACTAATACTCTCTATGCCAGAATCTCCAAACAACTCATACACAGACTCCTGACCATTCAGATTACCACCTCAAGACTCACAGTTGACCTCCTACACTGCATGCACATCACACCACACCTCAGGAAGCTTTCCTGGTTCCCTATTCATAAGCGCAGCCAATCCACACCTCTCACACACACATACAAAGACCTACACAGCACAGGCACAGAATACCTGAACAGCTGCACTTACGTTCACTGACACACTAGACACCTACTCTCTGCTTCACTCTCACAGAATCTCTGCATCCGCAAAGGCAAAAAAGGAGGTCGCTCATTCTCCTACATTGCACCTATGACATGGAACGATCTCCCTCAACACATCAGAGCTTCCGCCTAACTTCTCAAGTTTGGCAAGAGGCTAAAGACCTGGCTGTTCGCTTTAACACCTTGGGGACTACACACCCACACTCCCACACAACCATCCAAGTGCCTGGATATCCTCTTAGGTGATCAGTGTGCAACACATATCAAAATAACACTTGTAAGTCTCATATCATGTGAGTGCCTCTTTTCAAATCCAGGAACCCCCTGTGAGAAACTGGGTTTTTGGCACACAAATAGCAATACAGTGAAAACACAACACAATCAAAATCCCAAACCAACTTAGAAAAATAGAGAAATTTGTAATAAATTATTTGATCCAAAACAACAAAACTGACATCAGTAATAATGGAGTTATGAATTTTTAAAGTTTAAGGTTTAAAATATCACCTAAATGAATAGGTACCAACTGCGAACATCTGGTCACCTTTAGTACCACAACCAAAGGTCGAGGACTGTATGGAGACCTCTTGGGGGTTCAAGATTCACTTAGGCTGGGTCCAGGTGCGGGTTCAAGATGATGAGATACTGTTTTGTCCCTATAGCTCTAAACAGGAGGCCTGCAAACTAGCCCTTGGAGTCACTGCCTTGGATGCAGTTGCAGCTGCAGGGCTCACCAGTAGGACTGGCCTCTGAGGGCTCAAGTCAGGCCCCAGGCAGCAAAGCAGTCCTTCCAGGTACAGCAGCAGTCTAGGGGAGTGCACAGTAGGTCACAGCAGCAGGTAGTCCTCTGACAGTCCTTTTGCAAGTCCAGTAGGAAACTGAACAGTTGGTCTGAAAGCCCTATTTTTCTACCCTGGTGCCCTGCTCCTAGAAGGTGGAAGAAGTTTCCAGAAAAGTTTTTTGAAGTTCCAGGAGTTTTCTGCTTCCCCTGCCCTGGCTCCTAGCTGGCTGCACTGAGAATACATGGTTGTTAAGTCTATTGTGTGGTGGCAGAGCACAGCCTATTCCCGTGCACGTGGGACTGTGCTCAGCTCTGCCCCCATCTTGGCAGTTTGAAGGACATTCAGGCTCTGCTAAACCCCCTACTGTATGACTGTCTGGACTAAATTCACAAAGTCTCAACTGCCAGTTAACCCAGTTATGTGACATAAGGCAGGCTGCAGGCACAGAGGGCTAAGTGCAGGAAAATGCCAACTTTCTAAAAGTGGCATTTTTAAATTTGTAATGATAAATTAAGCTTTTCCAATAAAGAGGGTTTATCATTACACATTTGTAGACACCAAACATAGTATTGCTACCTCCTTTGGTTTAGGAATTACAACTTATTAAATGTAATAAGGAATCTCTAATGTTATCCTATGTGAGAGGTAGGGCTCACAGTAGAGAACATTTGTTTTTCACTACTAGAACATGTAAAACATAAAAGTATATATATCCTACCTTTTGATTACATAACACCCTTCCCTATGGGCTACCTAGGGCCCACTTTAAGGGGAACGTGTAATAAAAGGGGAGCTGAGGGCTTGGCATGGGGTTGTAAATTCCAAGCTGACATGGCAGTGGGACACTGCCTTAAGGCTGCAAAGGCAGGTCAGGGACATGTTTTAAGGTGCTACTTAAGTGGGTGGCACAATATGTGCTGCAGGCCTACTAGTAGCATTTAATTTACATTTTGGTATTACACTCTACAAGGGACTTAGAAGTAAATTAAATATGCCAAGCAAACGATATTTAGGGAATTAAGCACAAGCATTTTAGCACTGGATACCAGTGGCAAATGCACAGAGTCCTAAGGCCAACAAGTACAAAATAGTGGGGTTTTGTGTTCCATAGCTGTAGGTTGTCTGAGGGACATTCCACTGGCATCAGTTGGACAGAATCCTGAGAGGGCATCACAGCGCTGGGTTGCTGGTTGTATAACTCGAATAATAAACTACATCGTTACTTACCTGTGTTCCTGGCACTTACTTCACAACATAAGTTGGAGACAAGATCAATCCACTGCCAAGAATCCACACAAAACTAGCTGTGTTGGTGACAACAGTTTTACAGATAATTGGCAAAGTAGGCGCTTACAGGTGAAGACAACCTACAAGGATGGAGCAGGTGTAATCCTCAAACTCAAGATGAGAATCCCATCTGGGTTCTTGATATAAGGTTGTGTGTTGAGGCAGGTGCTCAAATTATGCTGTGAAAATAAGCTCTGTAAACAAGTAGAGCAATATTTCAGTGATCTAAGTCCTGGTTAGTTCTTCTTTTAAAAGATTAAGGGGCTGATTTAAAAGCCCCTAGCATCTCCTTGTGCCACATTGGCATCATTTTGTCTATGGTAATGTGGCCCAACGAGGCCAAAATCGCTGTGCCAAATTTACAAAGTGGTGCAATGCATGAATTGTTTCACTTTGTAGACCTCTGCGCCACATTATACCTGCGGCAGGCGTAAGGTATGCAAAGGAGGCATTCCCCTGTGAGGGGGGGCTGAAAAAATGGCGCAAAAAATCTAAAAGATTTCTTTGCTTCATTTATTTTGTCACTTTTAGCTCGGAGCAGGAGTTAAAAGGAGGCATATCATTGTTTTCAATGGGCCTCAATGGGCTTTCCAGGATTACGTTAAAATATTTGATGCTATTCCCATAACTACCGCCATGGTGTGCCGTATCTTAGATACGGTGCACACATGGTGGAGTTAAGGAGCATTAAGGGGTGCAAGAAAAGTGGTTCTTCACTGAATGCAGTGCCACTTTTCTTAAATCAGGGCCTAAGTGCACCTTGGAAAATAGTTCCGGGAGAGCCCAGGGATCACAACTGCAACCTCCGGTGACCCCTAAATGACGTCCATGGGAGCAAAGTGAGCATGGTACACATCTGGGTAATATTAAATGCAAATGGTATGCTACATAAACATGAAGGGCCATATTTATGGCCTGGTTTTCACCGATCTTGCATCACGCTATGTGGTCCAAGAGTGACACAAACCTTAAGTGAGAATTAGGGGGCCGTGCGTGGCTGTGCATGGCTTCATAAATCTCGAGTAATGCAACGCAGCACAAATTGCTGCATATTATTACTCTGCACCACAGAGTCCCACAATGGGCATTGCATGGTTGTTCTCACACAACATCCATGGATTTTGATGCATTCCTGGATTCACAAAAACTTGTAAATTCTGCAGCACACATAGAAGGAGGAAAACACGTCCATTGATTGTTTTTGTGCAGGAAGGTGTGGCTTCCTGAACAAAAAGAATCATTCCTGCAACGCAGACACCCATGCCCCATGGTGCAGGGATGCCTGTGTTGATGCATAGCAGCCCATTGTGCGCCAGCGCACAGGAAGAGGACATGGATGTGCCGTATCTCATAGATCCAGCACATTCCTTCCCCTTTTCTTATGATGCAGGGCAGCGCCGCAGAAAGCCTTGCGGGGCTGCCCTACGCCAAAATATTGTAATTGCGCCCGTGTGTGTAGAAGAGTGATATGTGTGGTACTGAACAGGTGTCTCAATGTTGGCCTATCTTCAGGGTGAAAGCTTCATGTAGAAGAGGCTTTGTTAATTAATAGGTGATGTGTATAATAGGATACTAGCATTTGTATGATAACCTCTGGTTAGCGAGCAAAATATTATGTAAAACAAGCTGTGCCAAGCAATAGGTAATTTATGTGGCATCTTAGTTAAGAGGTCAGCTTAGGTGTAAAGCTGTTTGTTGAGGCTTGGATAAGTTTTAGCTTGTGTTTGTTGTGGTGGTATTGGTCTGTCTGTGAAGAGCTCGGTCCAGTTCAAAAGTTGTGTGTTGCATAGCCTTTGAAAACTAATATGGGATTTTGTTTTATGAGAAAGTGCCCTCTTTTTGTACAGTACAACGCTCACTACCGCTTAATAGCCCAAGCCTCCTGTACATACAGTTGTTCCCCTATACAAAGTCCTGCATCAACAGGCAAGTCCCCAAACTAGACACATTACTTATTGCTAGGTCAAACCCCTTATACATTTAATATATTTACTGGGCAAAACTCATCCTGAAATGTGCTGTCCCCCATAACACATCCATGTACTGGTAGAGCAAGCCTCTTCGACATACAGCTGTCTCCCTCAATACATCTGTGCATCAAGAGGCCAGTTCCCCACTAGAATCATAAACTATTAGTAGGCTAAGCCTCTTCAGCATACAGCTGTCCCTCTAACCAAAGGTCAGCCTCAAGACACCAGTCCTCCAAAACGTATACCTTCTTTTAGTAGTCTGATCTTCTTCTACACCTGCTCCCCTAAATAAAGCTGTGCATCAAGAGCCCAGCCGCCAATGGACATTATCTATTACTAGGTCGAGCCCATCATACGTTCAATATTCTTACTGAGCAAAGCTCAACCTGAAAAGTGCTGCCCCCTACCACACGTACCAGCCTGAAGATTCCCATCTCCCATCACAAATAGTATGCACAAGTACAGCAAGCCTTTTGTACAGCTGTTCCCCTAAGCACGTTTGAGCATCAACAGGTCCGTCTCCCCCTAGAAACATTATCAAGCCCCTTCTGCATACAAATTTCTCCTTGTGCAATGCTCAGCCTGAACACTACAGTTCTCCACCACACACAGGAGCAGATTTAAGAAAAGTGGTGCTGCTTCCAATGCAGCACCACTTTTCTTGTTCCCCTTAACTCCCCCCCCAACACCACCACGTGTGCCCCGTATTTAAGATACGGTGCACCATGGTGACAGTCAGGAAACCTGCATCAACATTTTTTACACTAGTTTGGCGCTTTACAGGATTAGCGTAAAAAATGTTGACGCTAATCCTGCAAAGCAGATTCAGGCCCACAGATCCACAGGCTCTGTGCAGGCATTAAAAATGTCGCAAAAAAAAAACGCAAAGAAATCTTTTCGATTTCTTTGTGCCATTTTTTCAGCCTCCCTAATGGGGGAACGTCCTGCTTGCATACATCATGCCTGGCGCAAGCATAATGTGGCGCAAGGTGTTCAAAGGGGTGCAGTGCATGAATTGCACCACTCTGTAAATCTTGTGCAGCGATTTGGGCCTTGTTGGGCCACATTAGCGTAAACAAATGACGCTAATTTGGCGCAATGAGGCGCTAGGCCCTCCTAAATCTGGGCCACAGTATGTAGTTGTAATTGAGGCCTCTTTCTATATAGAGCTGTATGTGTAAATAAAGCTGAGCATTAAGAGGCCAGTCCTGCACTACAAACAATACCATTTAGTAGACTGAGCTTCTGGTACATAGAGCTGTCTCCCTAAGAGGCTGAACATGCCAGATGGTACAGTTTTCCCTCTAAATAAATCTCCGCCTCCAGAGGCTAGCCTCCCACTAGACACATCAACTATTACTAGGCCGAGCCTCTTACACATACAATTTTCTCCCTCAACCAAAGTCAACCTGAAGACTCCAGCACCCCACCACACACATCATATACTGAAAAGGGCAAACCTCTTCTACATGGAGTTGTCTCCCAAAACAAAGCTCTGTAGCAAGTGGCCAGACCCCCACCACACATTCCCATCTTTTAGTAGGCTGAGCCTCTTCTACATGCATGTAGGGAGCTAGCCAGGCATGTGGTAGGTACCTAAGGTACTTACACCTTATACTAGGTCCAGTTATCTCTTATTTGTGTGGTGCAGGCAGTGTCTAGAAGCCAGGCTCTCTAGAGATAGCTGTGGATGAGCAGCCAAGGCTTATCTAGGAGACATGCAAAGCTCATGCAATACCACTGTAGTCACACAGCACTTACACACATGAAAGCAAATACTCAGTACTTTATTTTGGTAACAACACAGCACCAAAAATACTATACTCCCTTGGGCAATAAGTAACACACAAGATATATACACTAGTAGTCAGAAATAGGCATATGAATAGTTAGAAAACAGTGCAAACAGTGTAAAACAAAATAGAGAATAGTGACCCTAGGGGGAGCACAAACCATATACCAAAAAAATGGAATGCGAGAGTTGGACCCCCACCTAAGTAAGTGGAGTGTTTAAAGGGGTGCTGGGGGTACCAGGAAAGCACAAAGGTAACTACCACAACACCCCCCAGCAACCAGGAAAGCAGGAGTAAATGACTAGAATTTCCCCAAAACACCCACTAAGAAGAAAAGAAGAGAATTGCACAACCCAGAAATGACTGCATGAAACCAATGGTGGATTCCTGAATAGGAAGAACTGTGGAAAAAGGGGCCCAAGTCCAGAAGACACAGCAGAGTCCAGTGGGGGCAGGAGCCCCTACCCACCAAGCTGAGGATGCAGGAGTTGGTCGACGGTGAGGAAAGAAAGTCAGCACTGCAGCTCTGGAGTCGGAGTTGAGTTCCTGGAGAATGCAGGTGATGTCCCATGCAGGAAGGAAGATTGCAGTCAGGCTTGTGTGTTCAGATCCCACCAATAAGCCTTGACACAGGCAAAACTTGCGGTTGGTGGAAAGTGGTGCTGCTGGGGACCAGCAAGGCCCAGGAGGCCTCAACCCAGGGTGGTAGTCAGAGGGGTCCATTGGCATCACAGGGAGCCCTCAGAAGCACAGGCAGTACTCACAGGAGTCCCACAGAAGTTGTAAATGGAGCCCATGCAGCACTACAAAAAGGAATCCCATGCCGGAGGAGAGCCACTCAGGGAGCTGTGCGTTGCAGGAAGGGGTGCAGGGGGTTGGAGCTACATAATGCCTGAAGACCCTTTGGCAGAAGTGCTAATAGACCTCAGAAGTCAAAGTGGAGGTTACAGAGGAATCCTGCTGCAATCTTGCAAGCCGAATCTGAGGAACCACCCAAAGGAGAGACCCTAAATAGCCCTGAATGGGGGGTTGGTCACCTAGGTGGGTGACCACCTAACAAGAGGGGGCTCTTACATACCTCCCTGAACTGGCCACTCAGATGCTCCCAGAGTTCGCTGCCAACCTTGGATTCAAGATGGCAAAACCCAAGAACTCTCTGGAGGTTCTCCGGGCACCACCCCTGGGGTGGTGATGGACAGGGGAGTGGTCACTCCACTTTCCATTGTCCAGTTTCGCACCAGATGTGCATTTCAAATCATACCAGTGGTTTGGGGAGGCTACCCCTCCCAAGTTATGTAACACCTATTTCCAAAGGAAGAGGGTGTAACACACCTCTCCAAAAGGAAATCCTTTGTTCTGCCTTCCTGGTGTTCTCTCTAATCTAGAGAGGTGACTCCCATTCTACCACACCAGGACCTTGTCTGGAGAGAGTAGTTAGCTGGACGGTAGTCTCCTGACTAAAACTAAATGGGGAGAAAATGTAGCTGATAGTGTTGGGTAATAACCTGAATACCCACCTCTACTTGGTTTAGTCTGAATCCTAAGGCACTCTCCCTGCCGCCAAGGTGGTTATGAAAAGCCTGGGGTATGGATGGACAAATCATTATGTATATAGAGACGGTATGCAGTTCCTAAGTTTAGATAAAGAAGGAGGAGGTCAGAGATAACCTGAGGCAACAGATCAAAGGATCTGATTATTCAGGAACAAGAGCCCTCACACTCCCAAATTGGTCTCATGCCTCATCATCGGGCAGGTCCTTGTTGGGCCAGCACCGCAATGCCCAAAAGGCCTGGGTGCTCTTTGAGAGAGTTCTTATGTGTCCTGCGGATGTGAAGAGTGAGGTGTAGTGCTCTGGGTAGTGATGTGAGTAGAATGGTGTTAAGTGAGGATTAAAAATAACTAAGGGGTATCCTTATCTTGTTTAATTTACAGGTACCCTTGTTATGGTTAAAACTAATATGACACAGGCCAAAAACGGATACAATGATTCAAACTGGCTCAAAAGGTGATATGTAAAAATAAGGTTGGCATGTTTCTTGTCTGTTTAATGTCAAAACTGATCATGGCAATTCATCAGGACCGAAATCCTAATCTACTCATGAATTTGGGCTGCCAAAGTGTTCAAATATAATTATAATCTCCAGACTCGCAGTGGTGCTCGGACCGCCGCCGACAGGGGTGGTGCGACAGCCCTATTATGACCGTAGTGGAGCCGCCACGGTCCGACCACTGGCACTGCCAGGTTGCCGCCAGATGATGGCCTGGCGGTGTTTGCGGTCTCAATCCGGATTATGACCCGCGTTTCCAGCAGCCTTTTCATGGCAGTCCCACCTCCATGCAAAGGCTGGCGGAAAGGGGGTGCGGGGAGCCCCATGGGGGCCCCTGCACTGCCTATGTACTTGTCATGGGCAGTGCAGGGGCCCCCATGGACATCCCCTTTGCGCTTTTCACTGCCTGAATTACGGGTAGTGAAAAGCGAGACGGGTGCTCCTGCACCCCGCTCACCGCAACATTGCTACTGGCTCGATTACGAGCCGGCGTCAATGTCGTGATGAGTATTCTGCTGGGCCAGTGGGTGGAAACGCAGGCCCAGTGGAAAACTCCTAATTGGACCGGCGGGCGAAAAACAGGAGTGATGATTTTCTGTCCAATAAAGGCCCAGGGTGTAGTGCCACAACATTAGTGCCAGTGGCATTTAAAAATCCTCAGAGGCTTTTTCCTCTTTCTATATGTGCTGCAAAATCTTTTTTCAATGGAGTTGTGGCTCTATTATGGTGTCATTTTAGTAACAGATATTTGAGGAATAGGGTGAAAAAGCAGATCTAACAACAGATTCCTCAACTTAGAATATGCCCAGGTGTCAGCCTGGATCTGGAAAATCTTGAGCAGTACCTCTGCGTGCCGGTAAGTGGTGTTGATCGGCTCCACATCAATTCTATTTACGTCAGAAGAGACATTGTGGTGACTTCACAAACAACACCCCGGCACGCTCACTTCGTTTTCTTTTGTGGCTGTTTCTGCACCAAAAACGTGGATCCATGCTAAAAGTAAAGTACTACTGGTGCAGCATCTAGCAAGATCTTTTGGGGAAGAGACTAGTACGCATAGCGTGGGGATGGGATGGTCGCTGAGGAATCTGTGGTTTGATAGAGTCTCTACCAGATAAGGTGTTACTGAAGATAGTAACTTGGTCATCTGATAGAGACGTCTAACTGCAGATTCCTCACCTCAGAATAGATACCCTAGCAATACCTCCCCAGAGGTAGAACTGCAAACTGTCTAGACCAAAATGTCCAAAAGGACTAAATGGGTAAAATGCCTGTCATGCTAGACGTGGCTGCAAAGGCATTAGTGCTTGGTACATATGTGCAGAGAAGCTCAAGCATCTGCCTGACAGATGTCCAGGTATGGGACTCCGTGCACTAACCCAGTGGTGATGGCCTTTCTCCTAGTGGAATGGGTATGCACCCCTTCAGTTGGTTGTTTCTTAACCAGTGCATAGCATATTTTGATACACAGAACAATTCAGTGAGAGATGGTGTGCTTCTGAACAGCCTTGCCCTACTTCCCCACACCATACTCACTTAAAAGCTCATGTGCAATCATTATAACAGGAAAGAAATCATTTAGGATCTAGTCAATGGAGTCTCCCCTCTGCTTTGGAAGAGGAGGCGGGGCATAGGAAACACACAGAATAATGCTTTGGCCAACTTGGAAGGGGGCAAGCACTTCCAGAAGTGAAGAGGCCTATGTTCTAAGGACCAGCTTGTCCCGAAAAAATGTTCAGATCCAATTGGGGCATGGCTAATGGGGCAAAAGGAAAGAGATGTTGCAAACCTTTAAGCAACTTTAGGCCAGAAGTACAAAGCATATTCCGGTTGCTAACAGCCAGATTCACAGAATCAGGCAGTTTTCAACCAGAAAATGTTTTTTCAAATGTAAAAAATTGTTACTGAATCAAAATTCTATCACGACGGGGGGGTTTGGGCATCCCTTCCAAATGCCCAATTGGTGTGGTATGTATTACTGTATTGTGACTGAATTCCAGTTGTAAAACAGTAATACTTTACCATCATTTTAAAATTGGTGGTGACCTATTCGCAAATGGGAAGGGGCCCCCTCTGGGAATGTTGAAAACATATTTTTAAGAGCAGGCACTAGTCCTATAGACTACTGGCAACTCTTCAAGAACGGAACTTCAAAGTTTCTTTTTTTCTTTTTAAACATCCTGTTTTCCTTTTCAGGAAGGTTTGCTTCATTAAAAATAAAATAAAGGATTGCTTTATTTAAAAGTAATAACAGACAGGTGGGTCTGCTGACCTCAGCATGTCACCATCCCTGTGATGGTTGCAATTCCTAAAGGGACGCAAATTGCAACGTATCTCATTAATATTCCTAAGGTAGGTCGATTTGGGACCCACTAGGAACTGCTGATTTGAAGTTATACATTTTCTTACCTAAGGAATAGTGATTTCCTAATTGTGATTTGGTAATAATCACAATTTGAAAAAGAGCAATTCCTACCTTTTGTACATCCGGACCCTAGTCACAACTGGTGACTAATAAAGGGAAGGTTGATTTGGCATCTGTAGAAAGGCAGAAATGGTCAACAAATAATCTTTGACAGTGCCCAGGGCAAGGCCTTCCTGGGCAAGAGAAAGAACCAATAACAAAATCTCCAACACGGGGTGGAGATAGAGGATTTACTTGGAGTGTAGAACATCATGCCACAAACTTGTCCCAAAAGGCAGGTGATGATAGATTTGGTAGAAGGATGCCTGGCTGCCAAAATGACATCACAAACTTTGGGATGGAGATCAACACTCTCAAATGTTGCACCTCAATCTCCATGCATTAAGTTGAAGGGTGCACATTTTCAGGTGCTGGCTAACCATTCAGGAATCTACGGGTCACGGAACTCCACCTCTGTGGAATTCCATGAAGTTTTTAATCAACTCCGCAGAATTCTGCAAAGTGGAACACCATGAACTCCGCCCAGGCTTAGACATTACTTGTTCTCGGCAGTGGCAAAGTAGATCCAAATGCCATTCATGGTCCGTCAGGCTACTCCGACTAAGCTTTTCTGCCTTGGATTGAAAGAGCCTGCCAGGTGCTGAACAACCTGGGAAATGCCCTGCCACCCCTGCCAGATCCAGAGGTGCAGAGCCTCCTGGCACAGTGTTGATGACCCCACACTGCCTCGTAATTGGCTCCACTCTGTCGGCCTGGAATGACTCCAGCCTGGGAAATGCCCCCACCCATCCTGACCACGCGCGCAACCTGGGCATCATCCTGGACTCCTCTCTATCCATGACTCGCCAAGTCAACGCTGTCTCTTTGTCATGCTTTCACACCATCCTACTCCTTCAGAAGATTTTCAAGTGGATTCCCTCCGTCACAAGGACAGACACCCACACACTCATTACTAGCAAATAGGACTACAGCAGCACATTCCATGCCGGCATCACCAAAAAACTTCAATCAAGACTCCATAGAGTCCAGAATGCAGCAGCCAGACTGATCCTGGACATCCCCTGATACAGCTGCATCTCCTCCCACCTCAGAGACCTACACTGGCTACCAGTAAACAAGCGAATCACATAAAACTCCTGATCTACACCTACAAGGCACTGCACAACATAGAACCAGCACACCTCAACCACTACCTTGCCTTTTACGATCTCAACAGACGTCTCCAATACTCCCAGCTCTCCCTGGCAGCCATCCCCAAGATCCAGAAAAGCACAGCAGGAGGAAGCTCCTTCTCCTACCTAGCAGCCCGGACATGGAACATGCTGCCTCTCAAGCTCCGGCAGACCGCATCACTGAAGCAGCTCGGGAAGAACCTTAAGACCTGGCTCTTCGACTGAGCAGCCCGTCCACAAACAGTGCCTTGAGACCCTATGGGTGATTAGCAGCATTCTATAAATCCATGATTGATTGATTGATTGACCGCCTTGTGTGTTGCAATACCACATGGTGGTAGTGTTGTCTGTGAATACCTGAGCCAGCCTCTCTTTGATGGGTGGAGGGAAGGCTTTCAGTGCCAAGCGATCACACTCATCTCCAACAAATTGATGTAGAGCTGGGAAAGCACCAGAAACCAGAATCCTTTGAGCTTCACCTACCCCATATATCTGCCCCAGAAATCCAGGATAGAGGCTGAAACATCATCATCATAGCCTAAATATCCACGACTCCTACTCCCGAAGAAGGGACGAAATTGCAGTGTCCAGAATGACTCAGGTGAAAAGGAGCATCTGAAAGGATGCCAGATGCAACTTCAGCACATTGATGGAAAACCCTAGCGAATGCAGGAGAATCACCTTAATCTGGAGGTAGAAGCCTGCCTTCAACAACCAGTTGTCATAGTAGGAGAATACTGGAACCTCTTCAGATTTGCTGCAACCACGGAATTCACCTTGGTGAACACCTGAAGGGTGGTGGTGAGGCTTAAGTGGAGCACAGCAAAATGAATATGCTTTTGCCCCAAAACGAATTGCAGGTAAAGTTGGTGGGTGGGCAGGCAGGACAGGGATAGGAAAATAGGCACCCTGAAAGTCCAGTGCTACGAGACAGTCTCTGCGATCCGGGGCAAACAAAACCTGAGCCAACAAGAGCAGTTTGAACTTCTGGGAGGTACTGAAAGGGTGCAGATCTAGGCTTCCGTCCTTCTCCAGTACTAGAGATTTGTGGGACTGACAACTACACCCTCTTTCTGGCATGGGCACCTTCTCTAAGACCTCCTTGACCAAGAGGGTATGCACTTCCTGGCAGACTAAAGTGAGATGATCCTCCGTCAGCCATTCTTGGGTGGGTGGCAAAGGTGCAGGGGTGTCTACAAATAGTGGGGCATACCCTTTCTGCATTATCTGGAGAAAACACCGCATGAGGTTATGCAGGACCATTGGAGCAGAAGATGTCTAATTCTGTCTCCCACACAGTGATTAGGGTACTCTAAAGATGTTTGAATCTGCGGCAGCTGGAGAAGTGGGGGATTGGGCAGCACGCTGGGCATGGTTCCCACATCCACTTTGATTTCTGCGGCCCCATCCCCAAAAGGACTGGGCCAGCTGTTGTAAAGGGTAGGACTGGTACTGTGGAGGCCCAAAACTGCCCTTGCTATAATAGGGATGAAAGGACTGCTGTTGTGGCCAGGTCGAAAGAGAGCATCAAAGAGTAGGTGATGACCCTGATCTCGCAAAAGCACTCGAGCACTGCATCAACCTTCTCGCCAAACAATCAGAACCCATCGAAGGGCATGTCAATCAATGATGACCGAACATCCCCCAAGAACATAGTGGGGTGTAAAATCCAGTGAACCGTAACCAGGCATGGAGGCAAACCCCCACTGTAAAGGCCATGCCCCTACCAATGTACTCTGTGGTGTCCAGTCCACACTGTATGGCGAAGTTAGCCGCATCCCTGCTGTCCTTTAAAGCCTGGTTGATGATGACTTTTTCTCATCTGACCACTTAGGAAGTAGCTAGGCAATTGAATCCCACAATGATTAGGAATAGCATTCTAAAAGGCATGTGGTATTAACCAACTACAATGCAAGGCTGGTGGAAGAAAACATGCACTTCCCAAAGATATCCAGTCTCTCAAGTCACCTAATCAGTGGTGTGGTAGGGAACGCACTGAGGTCAATTTTGGCCGTGGAGGCCTGGACCACTAGGCTTTCTGGTGAGGGGTGCTGTGAAAGGAAAGCTGGGTCCCCTGAGGTGGGACAATGCCATTGGGCAGTCATACTGTGCAGAGGAGCCCCTGTGCATGGTTTAGTATAGGCCCTTGGGAGAGTGCCATTGAGTTCTGCTGCAAAAGTTCTGGGGGGACTGCCCCTACCTGAAGCACCTTGGTCAAGATATCTGTATTGACCTCGACAGCAGGAGGCTGAAGGTCAAGGACCTTTGCAGCCCTGCACATCACTGTGGTGAATGACATGCCTACCACTAAAAGGGACAGCATGCGAGTGTCTGGTGAGAGGTCAAGTCACTAGCATCACTCAGCTCCTCATACCAGTTTTCATCAGCAGTGTACTCCTCCAAACAACCATATACCGCCCCCTCAACACCTCTGAGGGGATTATAGGGTGATTCAAGTGGAGGAAAGTCCAGTTGACAGAGATGGGTTGAAGTTGGGCTCAGTGCTGAGTGGCCCCAAGGCTGCGATAGGATGACATAGCTTGTGATAAGCGACACTGTGGCAGTCGCTGGTCATAACGGAGCCAGGGTAGGTTGTGATATCCTGGGAGGTGGCGTTTCAGATCCTGGAATGGATAACTCTGAGCTCCATAGAGCCTGAAGGGGCACCAAAGTGAGTCAGGTCTGAATATGGCATGCATGGTGTTGTAAAATTCCTAAAACTGGGCAGGCATCATCGCAACACCAGTAACTTTGGGTAGATCAGGTGGGACCTGGTGCTGATTCCATAGTTGGAGTGCAGGAGCAGGGCCTAGAAGCTCAATGTCAGAAGGGGGAAGCCCAAGAATGCATCAACTTCTTCTTGTGTTGCTTGGACATACCTGACTTTTACGAGGTGGTCTTGGACCTCAAAGAGGACCATCCATTGGAACGACTCCCTGACTGGCCTCCAGGCTGTCCACAGGAATCAGATTGGGAACAACACAGATACTTCTTCTGCTGTGTCGCCAGGAGCTTCAGCACCCACTCCCCAATTTCCTTCGGGTGCATGGACCTGCACTCAGCACAAGCTTTGGGGTCGTGCTTCGACCCCAGGCACCAGGGAAAGACCCGATGGGGATCTGACACCTACATCGGATGATGACAATCCCCACAAGGGTTGAAACCAGAGGGTATAGCAGGGGACATGTTCCAAGCACACTGGGAGCAAGCTCAAGAAGGAATGTGGACAGAAGTTGACAACAAAAGTGGTTGTGGTAGCTCTCCGGATCCACTCTACTGGCACAGGAAGAAAGGAAGCAATGTCAGCACACCAGGGTTGCCATTTGGAGCCAATTGACGCTACCTGCCGGTGTGCAGAGGGACTGCTCAAGATTTTGTAGATCCAGTCTGACACCTGGGAATATTCTAAGGTGAGGAATCTGTGTTTACAAGTCTTTATCAGACTTTTGTTCCAAAATCAATATAATTTTTCTCCTCATAGTTCAAGGATGACAAACATTCCTTTGAAATGTTGCCAGTGCTGAGAACGTTTAGGTTCTTGTATTGGGTATGAGAATTCACTCAGGCCCTCAATATGACATTGGCTGTAAATCCCATTTACTGCCACGCTGACGGCCACCAACTTACCGCCGCAGCGGCGGATATCCGTTCACCATATTATAACACACACACACACACACTAATCCGACAGAATTCAGCCACAGACACAAATTCGCCAGTCCAAAGGTCAATGATAAACTGGCGGTCCCAAAACCCACACCATTACGCCAACAGAACAACGCCCATCACATTATGACCCACGATTCACCTTGGCGGACATTCAACGGCAGTAAACCATTGGCGGTACATACTGCTGCGCTCACAATGGACACCCACATAGAAAACAACACTACATTGGACAATTCAAACAACACACACCTGACACCCATACACACACCATACCCACACCACTATAAAACACACACCCACATTACTCACAACCCTTTACAACTACAAAGCATTGCCACGAGACAGACACCAACACCACTGACACAACTAGAGCAACACACTACTCACACCAATACACCAGTCACGCACCCCACATCACACACCCCAACACATTACCCAACACACCCTCACCAACACACCACACATAGCACCCATGGCACCACAAAGACACCCTTGTTTCACAGAGGAGGAGCTAAGGGTCATGGTGAAGTAAATTGTCAGGGTAGAGCCACAGCTATTTGGAACACAGGTGCAGCAGATATCACAGCCAGGAAGATAGAGCTTTGGTGAAGAATCGTAGACAGGGTCAACGCGGTGGAACAGCACCCCAGAACTAGGGATGACATCAGGAAAAGGTGAAATGACCTACGGGGGAAGGTACGTTCCATAGCAGCAAAACATCAGCTTGCTATCCAGAGGACTGGCGGTGGACCCCCACCTCCTCCCCCACAACTCACGTCTTGGCAATAATTCATCCTAAGGGACTTGCAGGAGTCAGAGGAGGACTGGACTCTGGTAAGTCAACTTTCAACAATTATCACCCCGCCCATAGGTGCATGACATCACACACTCTCACCCTCACTCCCATCACTCCACCACATCCCACACACTCCACCCTCACATCTCACTTATCCCAATGCCAAGCCCTACATGCTGTACCAATGCATGATCACCCCTCACAGCCCTGCATGGACACTCATCACTAAAGCATTCCCACCATAGAGAACTAACAATCCCACCATGCACTAACATACACAAGTGAAAGCAGGCAGGGCAAATCCAACCATAGAGGGGAAGCCATAGATTTACAATATGTCAGACACATAAACCATAACACAGCATTTACATCCCCACAGGTACCCCAGCCAATGTAAGCGGAGAAGAGGTGCCAGCACTATCCACTCCCCAAACAGAAGAGGCCCACAGTGATGACAGTAACTTTGGTATTCAGGATCTGGTCGATCTACCTGGCCCATTAGGGACCACTGGACAGCCTGTTACCCAAGCCCAGTCACACACCACCACAGAGCCTCCCCCAACGGGAAACACCACCACAGCACCCACCCAGCGTACCCACACCTTTGTCCCCAGGACACGTCAATCAGCATTGTGCCCACCTCTACAGGGACCCCAGACCACAGCTCGCCCCCAAGACAATCAGGGACTTGGGGTCAGTGGGCACACCGTTCAGGGAACAGAGGCACAGGCCAACAGGGAAACTGGGAGGACTACTGTGCAACAGGGGGAGGACAGGCCCAGGGAACCTACTCTCCAGGAGGCACTCTCCAGATCCTGGGAGCCTATCAATATTCCCAGGACACGATGGGCCAGATCCTGGACAACGTGCAGGAGAACAGGTGGCTGCAGGAGGGACAGTACCAGGGGATCAGGGAGGATTTGCAGGCCATCAACAACACCCTGACCTCCATAGCAGGGGTGCTGGCAGACATGGCCAACATTATGAGGGAGGCAGTCTCACACCAGCGGGCCCCTGCCACTAGCCAGACATCTGAACAGCCTTCCACTTTCGCTGCCGTTAGTGGCCAGGAGGCCCTGCCACAGGACTCACAGGCCACCAGCACCCCTCCCCCTGCAGAAGGTGAAACACCCCGCAAACGTTCCCTGCGATCCAGACAGAAGCCAGAGACACTTGCCAAGACCCCGCCAGGAAATTTGACTCTCCTGATTGTCACCCTTGTGTCCTAGTCAGTCACCCTGTCCACCTTGAACTGCCATTGCTCCCCTTCCTTTGTCCCCTTGGACAATACACCTGTACTACAAAGAGACTGGAACAATACCCTGGACTTTCCTCCATCCCATTGCACTTTCCCCCTATATGTTAGCACTTCAATAAACACCCTCTGAAAAAAATCCATTTGGAGTATGTCATGTACATCAAATATGTATTCTTTGAAACAGGTACAAACATCGCAAATTAACTGTACATAGAATGAGCATGGATTAATGACCTGTAGCTGGTTGTAGTGATCACACCAGGAGTATATGTGAATTCACCAACATCTGCAAAATGAATTGCCAGACGGAACAGTAAGTGGGCATGGAAGTGGGAAATATCAGCATGCCATTGCCACACAGATTACAAACAAAGTCATTGAAATGTAAAGTTACACTGTCCTACCTGTGTGTCATTGGAAGAATTGTCGTATAACTGATGTTCTGTTGTCCTCATCCACATCCTCTGGCTCCTCATCCTCACTGTCAACAGGGTCTACTGCTGCCACATGGGCATCTCCAGTCTCCTCCTCCTGCAGAAAAGGGACATGGCGTCTGAGGGCCAGGTTGTGCAACATGCAGCATGCCACTACTATCTGGCAGAACTTCTTGGGTGAGTACCACAGGGGTCCACCTATTAGATGGAGGCACCGGAACCTGGCCTGCAGGAGGCCAAAGGTCCTTTCAATGATCCTTTTGGTTCACCCATGTGCCTCATTATAACATTCTTCTGCCCTTGTCCTGGCATTCGTCACAGAGATCAGCAGCCATGATAGGTTTGGGTAACCAGAGTCACCTGCAAATATTGAGGGACAACATTTAGCCACACACTATCCTATATGCCCCACACCATACCCATACACCAACATGTACTGGGTGAAAACCAGGGCTCACCTATTAGCCACACCCTGTGCCTCTGTAGGTGGGACATCACATTTGGGATGCTGCTATTCCTCAGGACAAAGGCATCATGCACCGACCCAGGATACTTAGCATTGACGTCGGAGATGTACTGGTCCGCCAAGCACACCATCTGAACATTCATGGAGTGGAAACTCTTACGATTTCTGAACACCTGTTCATTCTGCAGGGGGAGACAAAATCCAATTATGTTGGGAATATGTCCCATTGCATAAAACTCAGCCTTCACTGTGGCCAAGTCCTCAACTCTTGTCAGCACTATTGAGAACATTGGATGTGACATTCTTGCTGCCAGGCCCACTGTCACTTGGAAAGAACCAGTTGGCAGGAAATGGAGTACAGATAGCACTTGCACAAGAGGGGGGATCCCAGTGGGGTGACGGACAGCAGATATCAGGTCAGGCTCCAATTGGGCACACAGCTCTGTGATTGTGGCCCTGTCAAGTCCATAGGTGAGCATAATGTGCCTGTCCTCCACTGTTGCCAAGTCCACCAGGGGTCTGTACACAGGGGTATGTCTCCATCTCCTATTTATCTGCAGCGGTAGGTATCTAAGGGACACAAGAGTGAGGAGGCTGTCACAAACTGAACATTGGAGCCACAACAGGAGTTTGCAATCTGTGAACTTGTAATGGGGCAGCGTGATTTGTCCAGTACGTGCCTATTTCTCCTGTGACGCAGCATGAATCCATAGGGCTGCCCCCCATGAACTGGCATCCGCCTGTTCTGTGTGGAGGCACAGGTGGAAGTGAGGTAATTCTGCTGATGTTGTGCGCCGTTGCGGGAGGCGGTCAGGCACCGCCGTGCAACTCCTCAGTGGCTAACATTGGGCCTTAGGGGTTACAGTGGCCAATGGTGATCTACGCCGGTGGTGACGGTATGCACCGCCGCGGACGTGGCCGCCAGTTTCTATCTGATTCCTCACTTGTTACCTGACCTTCCATAGGAGAGGACTTACACTGCATGTGCTGCTGTGACCTTGTCTGGAACCTACCATGGCCCGTGTGACCGGGGAAAGGGCCCCAGCTTTCACTTCGGAGGAATTGGAGAGACTGGTGGATAGGGTCCTACCCCAGTACGGACTGCTGTAAGGGCCTCCAGAACAATAGGTGAGTACACTGTAAGCGCGATGCATGTGGCATGAATGCATGGAGTTGTGTGTGTGAAGGCCTCATGTAAAGGGGGTGGGTGGATGAACTCTTGGCGGCGTACAGGTTGTGTGCTGGGCCTTGTGTGTGTAAATCCTGATGTGAAGGGGTATGGTGGGCAATATGTGTAACAGGCAGGACTGTTTGTCTAATGTTATTTTCCTGTGTGTATTGCCTCTGCAGGTCAGTGCCCATCAAAAGAAGGGTATATGGCATGCCATCGCCAAGGAGGTGCGACCCTGGGGGTCTATGACAGGCGGAGCACCCATTGCCGCAATTAGTGGGAGGACCTGAGACGCTGGGCATGGAAGACGGTGGAGGTCCAGCTGGGGATGGCCTCCCAACCAGGAAGGGGTGCTCGTCAAACCCTGGCCCCCCTGATGGCCCGCATACTGGCGATGGCCTATACAGAGCTGGATGGGCGCTTGAGGTCATCACAGCAGCCACAAGGGGGTGATTACAGTGCCCATCATTGCAACTTATGCATGGTAGGGTGGTATCCAGGTGGTGGATGTGTGTCAGTGGGTGCCCCTAGGCGATTCCTGACATTGCAGCATAGGCCCCCTAGTGGCTAGGGTTCAGAAGGGAAATTTTTGCTACCTAGCTCGTAGGCATCCACTACTGTTCAGGGCTGCGTGGGTCCCAGATGTGCTGCATTTGGTGGTGTGTGCCCCTCCCCATGCCTTGGTGGCTAACTATTTCTCTGGTAGTGCAATACAAATTGCGTAGGCCTGTTCCCTGTGTGTGAGTGTGCTGTGTACGGCAACAGTGGTGTTGGTGCAGCCATTGACCCAGTGTATCCTTTGTCTCTTCCCCCCCTTTCTTGTTTTGTCATCCTGTCCTTCTCTGTATTAGCATCATCTGGCGGAGGAGCAAAGGCACCGGCGACGGACAGAGCTGCATCCCACAGGACCCAGGAGGCAGAGTCCACTGACGGTGAGGGCACCAGTGGGACGGAGGGCGAGGGGAACACCACGGCGGAGACTGGAGGGGACAGTTCTGACACAGATATCTCTTCCGATGGAAGCTCCCTGGTGGTGGCAGACACTTCAGTGACCACCCCAGCTACAGGTACAGCCGCCACCTCCCGTACCAGCCCCTCCCTCCCAGCAGCCCCTCATTGAGTTGCCCATGCCCGCTCACCCAGTAGGGTGAGCATCTCCTTCGCCAAAGGCACCTTGGGCGCTGCCCCAGTTAGCCCTGCTGCCCTGAGTGAGGAGGCTATTGACCTCCTGAGATCCATCTCTGTAGGGCAGTCTATCATTGTGAATGCCATCCAGGGTCTGGCAGCCCAGATGCAACAATCTAATGCATTCCTGGAGGGAATTCACACTGGATTGGCGGCCCAACAGAGATCGATTCAGGCTCGGCCTCCTCTCTGATGGCAGTCATTGTCCCTGTTTCTACCGTCCCCCCTCCAACTTTCACTGCCCAGTCCCACTGCCCTCAATCCAAACCTATCCCAAGCACACATACAGATGAGAATGCACACAATATAATGTAAGAGGGGGGAGGGACCGGGAGATTAATTGGTCCAGTGTACACTCTCCCTACAATGGTGCAACACAACTAAAGTACACTGTTCCATAAAAGAAAAGAAAAACTAGAGTGACCTAAGATGTCAGGAGCAAGGACCCTCAAGCATCATAATAGATGACTGGCATCATCATTGGGTAATGCTCCTCGCCAGGCCGGCAGTGCAACGCCTGACGGGCTCCCCACAGGGAGGAGCACTGGACCGTATTGTTCTGATAGTTATAGATGAATACTAACTATCTAAGAAGGTAAGTGGTTCCATTCAAGCAACTATTCCCAGAGGAGAGAACAAAAAGAATTAAGGATAAAATTGGTAAATCAACCCTACATATATCATCATTTTAATCAATAGTCAGGGATGACACCAAGATTAAAAACAAGAGAAAGTAATATAATGAGTGTCAATGCTCAATTACTTTCAATGAGCAATAAACTCGGAGGAAAAGCCCTCTAGGAATCCTCCTTAAACAGGGTCAACATGTTTCGCGTCGTGTGGTCCCCACGGATCCAATGACACTTCATCAGGACCAAAATATTAATACGCTCTTCTCCAATTAAACAAAATTAATAATCACAAAGCCGGTCACTTACATTGAGGAATGATAGGCTAAGTCACAGTCAGGTCGCCCTAGAAAACATAATTAGAGACAAAGCACCGAATCGTGCCCAACAGTGGTCATAAATATAATCATGCAAACATTGTGCAATAAATCAAAAATCAAAAAGGGGAGAAAATATGATGACAGTCAGGTAGGCTTACCACCCCCAAGTCGGGAACAGGCTCCTTGGTAAGCACGTCTCCAAGACTCGGCTATCAGCTAAACATAGTAAGCATGAATCATTAGTAAATGTCAATATCAATAGTCTGGTGTAAGAATATTGAACAAAGTTCTCATTGGTAGTAAACATAGTATACAACAAAAAATCTCTTCAAATATAATATAGACAAAAATATACATAATAGATGTAGGTGCCATTGTCCGTTAATCAAGTTATTAAGATGTCAATAATAAAAGGCAAAGTAAAAATTATTATTGTACTGAATATATAATGCTAGTGATAGCGATGTATAGGGCTGGGCATCTGACCACCATCAACCAGTGGAGAGATAATTATGGAAGTAAAATAATAAGTAAAAAGAGATCGACGCGTAATGTTAACTAGAAAGTGTTAAATACAGTGCCTAGTATTTGTGGTGGCACTAAAAATCCTAAGTGATTCAAAATGCTAGTAAAGAGCGCGCTCGATCGGGTTACCGAGAGCGTGGGATAGTTCATACGCGTGATGAGGGTGCCGCTCGTTGATATAACAAAAAACAATAAAGAGGATTTTTCAGTGTACTCACTGTAGTGCCGTTGGTCCAGACTATGGACCTACCCTCCGGGACGTGGAACCGCATGAGAACGCGGTAAAACGTTCTCGGAGTATATGAAGGTAGCGAAGACCCGGAAGTCAGGTCCAGGCACGTCAGAAATAGAAAAGGTATTCCCACTGTGGTGAAAGTATAGTGGAAATAAAAGAAGGCCAAAAACTGTCGGCCATCTTTGATGAGGAATAACCCACGATAAAGCTGAGAGAATCAATATACAGCCCCGTGGGAACATTCCAACCGTATAAACTGTAGATAAACTATCCTTTACTGTTCAGAGTCACCTAAGAGGGGGAGCCCCTTTAAACAGGACGTTCCGTTAGTCCACATCCTTACTAAAAATTAGTAAATAATTAGCAAAATATGTAAAAATGTCTCACCCCAAAATGCCATCTAAAGGAAGGCAGCTGAGTGTGTGTGTCTGTTGTGCAAATTATATGGAGATATCAAATGCACCTTTGGGGTCCAATCAGTACATTAGTAAAGTTAGAATGTGTACATATGATTTATGCTAATGCGGTCCAAGGAATATCATCATTAAGACCCCGTGTATTGGTTCCCAATTTGAACACCCATCTCTGTTCCGTCCTAAAAAGGTGCCCTGGAGAATGCACACAAGACAACACCCAAGAGTGTCACAGGCAAACACAAGCACCACACTTCATCCCACAGGCACTCACACAAACACCATCCAGTTGCAGACACACCAACATCCACTATTTCCACTGTCTCCCCCTCCTCCGCCTCCACCACCTCCCTTCCAGCCACGTCTACACTCACACATGCATGCACTACATCATCATCCACTACCAGCATCATCACCACACCAAGCAGAACAGACACCTCTCTGGCAGACCCCTCCACAACAGCCATGCACACGTCCCCTGTGTTCTCTCCCACAGTGTCTGCACCTCCCCAAAGTACACAAATCAAGCACTTAGACACCCAACAGCCACCCACCTCACAACAGCATACATCCCATGCACCTGCACCCAAAAGCAGCAGACAGACACCTCCAACAACCATTCCCTCATCCTCCACTCTCATTCCTTCTCCTTCTTCCCGCCCCAATGTCCCTAAAAAGCTGTTCCTATCCACCATTGGCCTTTTCCCTCCCCCATCCTGCACGTATGAGCAGGGTATCACAAACCCAACCTAGCACCTCAGCCACACAGTCCACGGGCCCAGTACTAACTGCTCCCCCTCGTGGTGGAAAGGGATCCAGGCCACATGTACTGAAGGGGAAGGAGCCTACACAAGCCAGCCTAAAGGGTAGGGGGACTGCCCCAGCCGGCAAGAAGGGCAAGAAGGGCAAGGAGCCTGTACCTGCCACACAAATGGCCAAGGAGTCTGCCGCAGCCGACAGGAAGATCAAGGAGCCTGCACCAGCAGGCAGGAAGGGCAAGGAGCTTGCACCAGCAGGCAGGAAGTGCAAGGAGACTGCACCAGCAGGCAGAAAGATCAAGGAGCCTGCACCAGCAGGCAGGAAGATAAAGGAGCCTCTACCAGCAGGCAGGAAGATCAAGGAGCCTGCACCAGCAGGCAGGAAGGGCAATGAGCCTGGACCAGGAACTGTGATGGAACCCCCACCACCAACCATGGTTGTGCAGCCATCCGAGGTTGCAGGGGATGAGCAGGAGCCTCCCCCCACCAGCAGCACCACAACTGTGCAGCTGTCCCAGGTTGCAGGGGATGGGCAGGAGCCTCCCTCCACCAGCAGCACCACCACTGTGCAGCCATCCAAGGTTGCAGGGGATGTGCAGGAGCCTCCCCCCACCAGCAGCACCACCACTGTGCAGCCGTCCGAGGATGCAGGGGATGTGAAGGAGCCTCCCCCCACCAGCGGCACCACCACTGTGCAGCACTCATCGCTGGCGGACGGTATGTGATCCTGCCTCCATGGGCTGCTGTGCAGTCTGTCCACTCCAGAACCAGTGGGTATTCACTCCCCAGAATCAAGCACAGGGCACGTTGCCCCCTCCAGAGCCAGTGGGTAAGACACCCACATGCCCATCACTCCCCAGGATCAAGCACAGGGCACGTTGCCCCCTCCAGAGCCAGTGGGTAAGATACCCACATGCCCATCACTCGCCAGGATCAAGCACAGGGCACGTTGCCCCCTCCAGGGTATGACACCCACCTGATAGACTGTGGCCCATCACTCACCAGGATCAAGCACAGGGCACATTTCCCCCTCCAGAACCAGTGGGTATGACACCCACCTGTGAGACTGTGGCCCATCACTCCCCAGGATCAAGCACAGGGCACGTTGCCCCCTCCAGAACCAGTGGTCTTGTCATATCTCCCGGCTGAGGTCCCCCCCTGTTCCCTGTCCCCCTGAGGTGCCTGCCTATTTACCAACTGATGCCCCTGCAGTGTTCTCTCCATGTTGAAGCAGGTGCCATGTGTGGCCTTGGACTTTGGCCTGTGGCCATGTGGCCCACGAAAATTGAGGACTGGGCTGTGTCCCTTTTTCTGTACATATGTATATATCTATTATCTTGCCTAACCTATTATTTCTACTGTGTTGATCTTACTACAAACACTTTGGTGAAATTGTTTTGTCCTTGCATTATTCAGCCAATTTTTAATGCATCTGGTTGTGTGTACGGTGTGTGTGTGGGGGGTGTGTGTTGTGCGTGTGTGTTACTCTCTCTTTCCTCCCCCCTTTCCTTGTGTGCTGGGTGGCTGTACTCACCGTCATCGTCTTTGCCGGCGATGGTGTTTGTGGTGGAGCAGAACATAGAATATCATAGGAATAACATGCAGTTCGGGTTCCATGGTGGCGTGTTCCTTTCCTGTGTCTCCAAAGATGAGTCGTTTCACTCCTGAGCTCAGTTTCCGCTTAATGTCGTTGGTACCGCCCTGGAAAAGGTGGAAAGGGATCCAGGCCACATGTACTGAAGGGGAAGGTGGTGGTCGGTGTGGTACAATGGCTGTGTTTCGGGGATCTTTCCACCATGGTCATAATTTGGCGGTAGTTACTGCCAGCCTTTTGGCGGTATTACCGCCACTTTATCACCAACCGCCAGGGTCGTAATGAGGGCCTAGATGTACTGTAATGTGAGGTGGATTTGTAGGGCACTGCTAGTCACCAGTAAGGGTATCCAGGTGCTGAGTAGGTGAGATTAGGCGTATGATGAGGCTGGGCCTGACTACAGACAGTCTTGGTGGTCCCGCAAGAAGACTAACTGAAAAGTCAGATCTTCAGCTTTTTGCGGAATTCAAGAAGTGAGGAAGAGTCCATATTGTGTGAAAGAGGCTTTTCCAGAATTTGTCGGCTTGGTAGGAGAATGATCAACCTCCTGTTCTGCTTCTGTGGATGTGGCTGTTTGAGCAGGCAGGCACTAGTGCTCCAAGCTATAGGGAAGGTGGTCTTGTATACCCTAGGTGAGGTCCCCTCACCCAGCACGAAGGCTAGCAGGCCTTGTCCTCCATTCTAGGTCACAGGCAGAAGTCTTGCAGAGCTTCCCCTCCTCACACAGCTTGTCCGGTTGCTTGGCAGATAACAATTTTTAGGATCACAAACTCGCCTTCTTATTAGGGGTAAGTGGAATTTGCAAAGTTGTACTCTGTGGAATTCAACAGAGTTATATAGAAACTAAGTGGAATTCCGTGGATTTCCACTGACCTGCAAAGTGAGGTCTCCAGTAGAAGCATCTGGTTTATGTTAGCCTTGGCTGCCTTTGATGGGGCTTTTCAATACATCCTCATCAGCCTACATCTACTGACATCAGTCAGATCTCCAGGTGTCTAATTGGATGACTCTGGGCCTTGATGACTGTAGTGACATCATGGCATTCACTGAAGGACCTTTTTACTGAGACTAGCACACGGGCACCCACACTCACCTCCTGGAGGCACGCTGCTCTCCTCCACTGAGATCGCCAAGTCACTCATGGCCAAACCCTTGGGGGGAACTCATCAGTGGGAACAAGAAAATCTGCAGTTGTCTCCTGGCTCAGGAAGTAAAAGGAGGAAGCTGCAGAAGCTTGTCACGGGGTAGATGCCAATAGTGCTGATGGTGCAAGCAGACATGGTGAGTATTATATCTGCCATCCGTGCAGCTAATATTTAAATGGCTGTCATTTGCACATAATTTTTAGCATTTCTGGGTCCCCTTCAAACCAATCCCAAGACTGAACAGATTCTGTGAGTTGGATGTACTGCTAAGATGAACTAGCATCAGAACGTACTAGTGTGTTACCCGGAATTCCAAAGTGCTGATTGGCTGTGGAGTCCACATCTGTTTTTATTTGACATGCTCTCTACTACAGTCGATAGGTTCTGCCCATCTTGGAATGAGGGGTGGGTGGTAAACCCTGCCATGCAGTGGCTGGTGAAGTTTTTGCCAAATTCTGTGTTCCAGGTGGAGTGGCAAAACTCTGTGAACTCAGCCGGCACAGCTCAGTGTACCACACATCCCTACTTTAAATAGTCTATTCATGACACCAAATGTGAATTAGAGTCAATCTTTGAAGTTTATGTTGGAGCATGCTTCTTTTGAAGTGCCCACTCCTCTGCCCTCTTCTTCCACTTGAAAGAAGTCTTCAAGAGCAGGAATGACTCAAAAACTGACAGACCTACTCTGCAGGAGTGACTGGAGTTCGCACCTGGATGTCAGCCACAGTGAGGTGTATCAAAAGGCTAGTCCAGGGCCCCCAAACCTATGCGTTTCAATTCTGCTATGAGACCCATCTCCTTCCTGAGCTGTGCCCAGGCCCCTTCGTGGTGACCTTTCACTGAATCAAAGAGAATCCTTTGAAGTGCACAGCAGAAGCCTGGCTCTCTCCTCACCAGTTTGGTTCCACCCAGTTTACTTGCATTCACTAATACACAAATCTGTCTGGTGGATTTCTCTACCTCCTCTTCTTATGTTTCACCATGTAGGCCTAGATCTTTCGAAATGGAACTCAGAGTCTTCCATGGATTGTAAAAGTGACAGGTACTCATATACCCAGTGCATGTATACTGCACATGCACATTGCACAGCACTGTATCCTTCCTGTACTCGACCACTCATGGACACATACATCGAGTGCATGTCTCTAGCATTCATGCACTGCACCCTTCATGTGTTGTAGCTCTCACAGGCACACATACACCTAGCACATGCACTTAACCTCTACATAACATAGCAATACATCCTTCATGTAGTGCACCATTCATAGTCACACATACACCCAGAGCATGCACTGCACAGTACTCTGTTTTATACCACTCACAGGCACATATACACCCAACACAGATACACCACTCATGTGCTCACAAAAAAAACAATGTAGGCCAAGGGTGAGTTAAACAAACAGCAGTAGAACTTAATTTGCACTAACACTCAAACAGACATTCCCTAACATTACCACAATGACAAACAACATACATTTTGTCTTGTCTTTTATGTATAAAAATAAGGTGGTCTAAAAGAACATTTGTTTCACATTGGTTGACTTCTTTTGGTTTTTAAAATAAATAAGTGAAGAAAAAAAAAGAGGAGGTAATTAAAACTTGATAGTCTGGAAGCCCAAAGAGAGAAAAAGTTTTTAACACTCATTGACAGCCTTAATAAACGAGGCACTGCCTGGTCCTCAATTGAGATCACCTTGTTGCACTTCACGCAGGATGTCATCATGTGCTGCATCTTAACAACAGTTGGTGGAACAGCCTGCATCATAGATGGTGGGACTGTGTCTCCAAGAGCAAGTGAGCTGAAGTGGATGGTCTTGCAGCTTCTCTCTCTCTCTTCCTGATCATCCTATGGCTCTTAGATAGATGGTCCTCATGTGTTTCCACATGGAAGATTTGCCATGGGAATATTTTTCCAGTTCCTCTGGAGAGCTTCCAATTACAAACTGTGCACTGCATTATTTTTTATGATAACCTTTTCTTTCTCCCAAAGGCATGGAGGAAACTAACACACCAATGATTCCCTTTTTCTGTGCAGCTTCCTGTTGTTCTTGCACCTCTTCTTCCGGATGCTGGGATGGATCTCCAGGAGCCATTGTTGGACCAGTTATTTTACTTACCTAAACCAATTAGCTGCAAAATCATCAAGCATTTGCAATGCAATAGGTCTTGCATTACTTGAGTTGGAGCTATTGGCATTGTAAATACATAACTGGACTTTTTTGTCACATTAATTGGTCATCCCTGCCACATATTTTGTTCAGTTTTGGTACATAGGCCCTCATTACAACCCTGGCGGTTTGCGGAGAAGCAGCGGTCCTACCGCCAACAGGCTGGCGGTAAAACTTTTGGAATTATGACCATGGTGGTTACCGCCATGGTCATCCGCCACTTCTCCGATCCGGCCGCCAGGGCGGAGACGACCACTGGGCTGGAGACCTGGGTCTCCAGTCCGGCAGTCGTCACAATACCGCCGGCGGTATCATGGCCCAGCTGACCGCCATGGATTTCATTGGGTTTGGAACCGCCATGAAATCCATGGCGGTGAGCACTATCAGTGCCAGGGAATTCCTTCCCTGGCACTGATAGGGGTCTCCCCCACCCCCCACCCTGAGTCCTTCTCCTACACCCCTCACCACCCCTGCCACCCCCAAAGGTGGCAGGACCCCTACCCTCAACATTACATTACACATTCACACCCGACACGCACACAGGCACCACCAACACACATACCCGCACACACACCAACATACACGCCGACAGTCACACACACAGCCATACGCACACACCCACATTCAGACATACACGCACACATCCATACAGACATACATACAGACAGACATGCACTAATTTCCAAACACACAACACTCCCGCATTCATACACGCACTCACACACCCCCTCTACATACACACACGCACACTCCCATGCACGCACAAAACACCCCGCCACCCCCCTCCCCTAACGGACGATCAACTTACCTGGTCCGTTGATCCTCCGGGACGGGATCCATGGGGGCTGCTCCGCCGCCACCACACCGTCAACAGAACACCGCCACGCCGAATCACAGAATGTGAATCGGTGGGCGGTGTTCTGTTGACGTGGCAGTGGAGGTGGAGGTGGAGCAACCTCCACTTCTTCGCCACCCGCCAGTATGGCTGCTGGCGGCTCTCCGTCCGGAAAAAGACAGAGGGCTGCCAGCAGTCATAATACGCCGAGCGGAAAACCTCCATCACTGGCGGTCTTCAGCACGGCGGTCCCTTGGCGGTCTTGTCAAAAGACCGCCGAGGTCGAAATGACCCCCATGGTTCCAGTGGCCCTGCATATAAAGGGCCAGTAGGCCTAATGGAATATTTTTTCAAACAAGGCCCTTAAAACTCAAACTGCATGGTTCTACCTAGTAGTGCATAGATTATAACAAAATGCAATGGAAATTCTGAAACAATGAAAAAGATTCCTGTCCACAATGAATCTCCTAATGATTGAAGTTTACAGAATGTTAAAAGGCAAGTATCTATTGATACCTTATAATAATTGCTGTGTGCTATTTGAAACAGGAGTGGGGTGATGATTAATTGCTTTTGTCAAATTGCTTTATTCAACAATTGTAGAATGGTTTACATGATGAAATGAAACAAAGAACAGGGAGAAAATGTCAGATTTATAAACAAAGTATTGCTTGCTAGGTAAGTGCTCCTCGTTCCGAACTAATGTCATAGTTATCTTTTATGTTACGCCTTTATTGACCCTTCAAATGGGTTTTTGAATTGGAGAACACAATTGCTGTTAACACTGCAATGTTCTCAAAACTGTTTTCCGATAGGGCAGCTGAAATTCAAAGAAGTCTAATATAGTTAACAGCTGCTTGTGATGTTAGGAATTCATTTGTGTCTCAGCTCAGGCTTTTTATGCACAGGAGCCAGTTTTATCCTAGTTTAAGGGGCGCAGTGTCAGGGTGGGTTCAAGATTTCCAGGGGCTCGTCAGTGCATTTAACTTGGGATCTGTCTCAGCTTTCCTGCATATTTCAATTCTGTGAGACGTCCTGGCCCCTGAGTCATTCTGTTCAAAATATGATAAAAGCAGTCACTGTGCTGCATGCACAGCACACTGAAGTATATTTCAAGGCGCACTGCGGCCACTAGCAGGTCAGCTGTTGGAATGTGGGAATGTTCTGTTGTAAGCAGACCTGTTCTCTCATTCGGAATTTCTTTCCATTTTTGAGCACACACCTGTGCCCCCCTACTGCGTGTATAAAGATGTGTCTGACTTTTTTGTTTGTTTATTTGCAAGTATATGCATGGTATGTCTGGGAAAGCTGCATTAATACTCAGAAATAGTGTATATGAAGTAAAATATCTCTGTGTGTTGCTATAACACTGTACAAATCTGTGAGTAGTCTGAAGGTCACAGGTTTGAATTCTCTTGAGGTGGTTTAGCATTTCATCTTTCCAATGATGATAACATGAGCACTGCTGAGTTGGGTAACTGATGCTGTTACATGAAGCAATTTGCGGTTCAGATAATAAAGTTTTGGGTGCATGCCCAATGTCAATATTATGGGCCTCATTATGACATTGGTGGAAAATGCCCCCTACTGCCAAGGCGACGGCCGCCAACATGCCATCGCCGTGGCTACCTACCGTCCACCGAATTATGACCGAAGGCAGAATTCCGCCAGAAGGCAGATGGAATTCCATCTAATGTCATGGTGGAGGACAGCGGTAAGGTGGCGCTGCTGCCAGCAGCAGCGCCACGCCAGCAAAACATTGCCTACCTTATCATGTTCCATGACACGGCCTGGCAGTGTTTTGCTGGCGGACGCTGCTGCTGGCAGCAGCGCGGCGTCCCGCCTCCTGCCGGAGGACCCCCTGCAAGCAGGTAAGTCAGGTTCTCCGACAGGAGAGGGGGTGGGGGGTGTTGTGTGCATGTGTGATTGTTTTTGTGTGCGTGCATGCAGGTGTGAGGCATGTGGCGTGTGTGTGTGTGCATGAGTGTACGTGCATGTTGTTTCGTGTGAGTGCGTGTGTGCCTATATGTATGTTCGTGAGTGTTGCTGTGAGTGTGTATGAATGTATGCATGCGTGGGTGAAGTGTGTATGGGTGTATATGTATGTGTTTATATGTGTGTATATGTGGGGCGGTCAGGAGGGAGAGGGGGAGGACTCTTGGTGGAGGAGGGGGGCAGGGGAGACCCCTATCAGTGCCAGAGAAGGAATTCCCTCACACTGATAGTGCCTACCGCCATGGTTTCCGTGGCGGTACAGAAACCATGGAAACCATTGTGGTGGGTGGGGTCAAAATGCCATGGGCGGCCTATTGACGGCTGAAGTCTCCAGCCCGGCGGTCATTACTGCCATGGCGGTCGGTGTGTTGACTTGACATTTTGGCTTTGGCCAAACCGCCAATGTCATAATAGTGGAGGTAGGTACCGCCAGCCTGTTGATGGTAATACCTCCACCATAGCACCAACCACCGGGGTCATAATGACCCCCTATATCCATACACTGTAATATAACATACTCCACTATAGAGCCTGGATATGTTTTTCAAATTATGACAGGATTACAGAAAACGTGAGAATGGAAATATAGCAGTGTGCCCATCACCCGCGGATGCGGAAGCCTGTCTCACCCGCACAAAGAATTTATGGCTTAAATGCAAATATCCATTCGAACAGAAAGCAGAAATAACAAGGTTAATAATCACGGAAATAAAAACAGCTGATCCATTACGGGGTAAATGGAAAACTCCTAATGCTCTTGAAAACAGACTGAGCACTGGCACAAACTAAACCTGTGTCTTTGGGGAATGACGAATGCAATCAAAACTAGATGTTAAGGTAAACATATGGTCTGCAGAGGCAGAAATAAACAACCATCTGCTTAATGCTCCCCCACCCCCTCTGAGCTCAGCAGTGTATCGCCCACATGGACTCACAGGAGCAGCAGCATCTGTGACCAGAGAAGAGCACGATTTACAGCTGTTTACAACAAGCATTTGAACTGCAATGGGTCTCGTGTTTGCTTGAGTTAGAGCTATTAGCGTTATAAATTATTAACTGGACTTTTCTTTCCACACAAGCTGACAATAAAAAGTAAAACAGTTGACAAAAGCGTGCCCATTGAAAGTGCCACCCTGAGCGCGAAGAGAGAGACAAAAGGAAAAAGAAGTTCGCTCGCAGTCAAAGGTATCGGCAAAAGTGCAATTATCCATGTAACAGGGTCAATGGCCAAGGCGGTAACAAAACCGCCCCACGTAGGGACAAACGTAAAGGAGTTACCAAAAAAAAAAAGGATTTTTGAAAGGCGAGCCCACAAATGAGTGAAAGTGATGGGCGTGCAGTGGGTGTGGTTAAAAGCCCAGATACATACCAACATGTCAAAAAAGCAGCGCTTGCGCCCGGCTATGCTCGACCTAAAAAGGTGTCGCCACACCAAGTGATTCCAGTGGAGAGACACACTAAATCAAGAAAGGAGGGTGGAGTTCTCCTGTTCTAACAAATGGAGGCTGTTTCTAACCAGTCAGAACTGTTATTTGGGCGGGTCCTTGGAAAACCTGTGCCTTTGCCTTGGTACAGCAGATTCGTCAAAAGCACTTAAAAGTAGATAAAACAGCTTATTAAAAAGAAATCATACTTTTATAAACCTATTAGTAAACCTTTACCCTCATCCAAAATTTCTCGAAGCTGTAATCTATGTGATATATTCAATTTTTTTTTTAAAGTGGCAAATCTGCGGAACCACCGTGACCTCAGGCACAGAAAGAAAAAACAGTTCATATTCCTGTGTCGGCCTGGCTTTTGGATCCAAAAGAAGGCTTAAAAAATCAAGTATCCTAAGCAACTAAAATAACGTATAATAAACAAAAAAAGTACCAAATACATTTTACCATATTGAACACTAGAAAGTAATGATTCTGCAAATTGGTCCGTTTGCGACCAGATAATTGCTGCGGACATCTGGCCCCTGGTGATTATGGAGAGAGATGAAAATTGAACATGGTGGACTTTCTGATGGTTTCAGAGGATGATTAAATGTAATTTGCTGGATGTGTCTGGTGCTTGGGCTTCTGCTGGATTGTATGCCAGGGCATTTGCCCGAATGGAGGGGTGAAGAGGACTGGCCCCATTCCTAGAGCACCCGCATTAACTACTGATCTTCCTACAGTGACAGGTGCGGTGAGGTTTGTGCCCCAGTCCCTTGTAAAACATTTGCTCCCTGTTAACCTGTCGGCTCGCCCACCACCAGGGGGCAGCATTGCTTCTTTGCGAGGGACAGGGTAGGCAGTGGATTTAAAGTGCCCCAGGCTGTGCTCAGCACAGTGCCAGCACCATACAAGCCCCCCACCTCCATTCTCACACTTTCCAAATGTTGCACTTATTTAGAAGTGTGGAGGGCCCCTTTCCTGCCCCGCGTGTCTCATGGTGGATCGTCGGTGCCCCCCGCCCCCAACACACACACATACCAGAATCATAGCTTATGCAGGCAGTGAAAGTTTGCCAAGTTTTAGAAAGTTTACAATCTTTTACAAAGTTGTCACCAAGACATTAGCAGAGATGTTCTCCTGTGTATGTTTTACACTGCACAGCCATTTCAGTGATTACACTCCTTTATGAGGCTTTCCAGCCCCTCCCACCCCGGAGGCACAGAGGCCTTGCAGGTTGGACCAGTTTATTCTGCCCTCTCCTCCTCTGTGCACCAGGGGGTCCCCTCTTAACACGGCATGGCACAGGAAGGCATCAGTGAGGCAACAGCTATGGAGGGAACTCGTGGGACGTCATTGGTGAGGTCAAACTCTGCACTGTTACAGCAGTCACATTTTACCCCAAATTCACCTGCATCATGTAACATACTTTGGCACTCAGGCAAAAAGGATTTTTCCTGTTTTAGCGTTTATACAATAGGGAGATGGCCGAAAGCTAGAAGCACCTTTTTCATGAAAAATATAGAGTTTTTTCATTTTTAGTTCTATAATATGCAGCAAACTCAGTGCAATGTCTAGTAGGTTCTTCCCCAACTAAGTCAGCAACATGAATTGAGAAAACAGATCTGCTGTGACTGACAGCTCCACTGGAAAGGCTTGAGAATCCATCGCAAACTGAAGAAGGGAACAGATTCCTCATCCTGATCTGGGTCTCAAGTTCAGAAGTCAGTCTTATGACAGTCCAGTAGAAGGCCTCTATGACAGTCCAGTAGATGGCCTCTATGACAGTCCAATAAAGGATCTTTATGACAGCCCAGCTAGATGCCCTTTATGACAGTCCAGTAGGTGACCTTTATGGTAGACCAGTAGATGGCCTCTATGACAGTCCAGTAGGTGACCTTCATGGCAGACCAGTAGATGGCCTCTATGACAGTCCAATAGGTGACCTTTATGGCAGACCAGTAGATGGCCTCTATGGCAGTCCAGTAGATGGACTTTATGATAGTCCCAGTGGATGATCTAATGACAGTTCAGTAGGTGACCTTATGTTAGTCCTGGTAGAGGTTTCTATGACAGTCCAGTAGATAGCCTTTATGACCATCCAGTAGATGGCCTTTCTGACAGTCCAGTAGATGACCTTTATAACAGTCCCAGTAGATGGCCGTTATGACAGACCAATATATGGCCTTTATGAGATTCCTGGTGGATGATCATATGACAGTCCAGTAGATTACTTTTATGACAGTCCAGTAGATGGTCTTTATGACAGTCCAGTGGATGACCTTTATGACAGTCATGGCCTGTATAGCAGGCCAGAAGATGGCCTCTATGACAGTCCAGTAGACGTCCTTTATGACAGTTCAGTAGATGACCTTATGACAGTCGTGGTAGAGGATCTTTATGACAGTCTAGTAGATGGCATCTATGACAGTCCAGTAGATGCCCTTTATGACCGTCCAGTAGATGGCCTTTATGACAGTCCAATAGAAGACCTTTATAACAGTCCAATAGAAGACCTTTATAACAGTCCCAGTAGATGGCCTTTATAACAGTCCCAGCAGATGGCCTTTATGACAGTCCAGTAGATGGCCTTTATAACAGTCCCAGTAGATGGCCTTTATGACAGTCCAGTAGATGGCCTCTGTTAGACCTGACAGCCTTAGGGTGGTCACCCCTAACTTTTTGCCTGCCTCCCTCCACTTTTTGGACACTGTTTTTGCTGGTTTTAGGACTCTGTGCACTTTACCACTGCTAACCAGCGCTAAAGTGCATATGCTCTCTCCCTTAAAATATGGTGACATTGGTCAATACCCAATTGGCTTATTTAATTTACTTATAAGTCCCTAGTAAAGTGCACTATATGTGCTCAGGGCCTGTAGATTAAATGCTACTAGTGGGCTTGCAGCACTGATTGTGCCACCCACTTAAGTATCCCCTTAACCTTGTCTCAGGCCTGCCTTTGCAAGGCCTGTGTGTGCAGTTTCACTGCCAATTCGACTTGGCATTTAAAAGTACTGCCAAGCCTAAAACTCCCCTTTTTCTACATATAAGTCACCTCTATGTTAGGCCCTAGGTAATCCATAGGGCAATGGTGCTGTGTAGACAAAAGGCAGGCCATGTACCTGTGTAGTGTACTTGTCATGATAGTGTAAAACTCCTAAATTCATTTTACACTGCTGTGAGGCCTGCTCTTTCATAGGCTAACAATGGGGCTACCCTCATATACTGTTTGAGTGGTAGCTACTGATCTGAAAGGAGTAACAAGTTTATATTTAGTATGGCCAGAATGGCAATACAAAATCCTGCTGACTGGTGAAGTTGGATTTAATATCACTATTTTAGAAATGCCACTTTTAGAAAGTGAGCATTTCTCTGCACTTAAATCCTCCTGTGCCTTATAATCCATGTCTGGCTAGGTTTAGTTGACAGCTCCTTGTGCATTCACTCAGACACACCCCAAACACAGGGTACTCAGCCTCACTTGCATACATCTGCATTTTGAATGGGTCTTCCAGGGCTGGGAGGGTGGAGGGCCTGCTCTCACACAAAGGACTGCCACACCCCCTACTGGGACCCTGGCAGACAGGATGGAACTGTAAGGGGACCTTGTGCACTTCTAAGCCACTCTTTGACGTATCCCCCACTTCAAAGGCACATTTGGGTATTTAAGCAGGGTCCCTGACCCTACGAACTTAGACACTTCTGGACAAGACACTTCCTGGAGAGGAACTTGAACAAGAACCTGCAACCTGCCAAGAAGAACTGCCTTGCTGCGCAAAGGACTCACCTGGACTGCTTTCTGCAAAGGATTGCTGCCTTGCTATTGCCCTGCTACCCTGCTGCCCTCTAGCTGTGCTGAGAAGTGCTCTCTAACGGTTGGATAGAGCTTGCCTCCTGTTCCCTGAAGTCTCAGAACCAAAAAGTCTTAATTCCTGCAAAAGAACTCCTTGTGCTGCGGAAATCGATGCACAGCCTGCAAGAAACGATACACAGCTTGCATCGCGGCGAGAAAATCACTCCATGCCGAACCGGAACGACACAGCCTGACTTTGCAAGGAGAAGATCGACGCGGTAGATTGCCTTTATGACAGTCCAGTAGCTGGCCTTTATGACAGTCCAGTAGATAGCCTCTATGACAGTCCAGTAGATGACCTTCATGACAGTCCAGTAGATGGCTTTTATGACAGTCCACTAGATGGCCTTTATGACAGTCCTGGTAGAAGATATTTATGACAGTCCGGTAGATGACCTTTATTACCGTCCGGTAGATGGCCTTTATGACAGTCCTGTAGATGGCCTCTATGACAGTCCAATAGATGACCTTTATGACAGTCCAGTAGATGGTCTTTTTGACAGTCCAGTACAAGGTCTTTATGACAGTCGAGTAAATGGCCTTTATGACAGTCCAGTAGATGAAGGGTTAAGAATCATAGCCAAATAAGAAGTAAACAGGAACAGATCCTGTTAAAGATTTATTTCATCAGCTCCCAGATCCCAAAGTCCAGCCATATAAAGCATTCCAGCGATGAAGATACGACCAACATCCCTGAGGCGTGACAGAGGCTATCTGTGGAGAGACATGCTGTAAGTAATCCATCCCTTTATTCATTCATACATACCTAAACACACCCATCATATATCCACTCACCAAGAAACCCATGCAGCTATTCATCTATACCCACTCATAGACATCCATTCACCCATCCATAAAATATCCACGCACCCATCCATACATCAATGAATTCAGCCATCCAATTACATCCATTTATCCACCAATCCACCCAAACAAATCCATCCATCTAGTCCAGGCATCTACCTATATCCGTCCACCCAGATTCATCATTCGCCCACCCAAATGCATCAATCACACATCCATCCATCCTCTGACAGTCAGATCTCCTAGGGAGGGCAGTTTCTCTTCGACACATCCACCTCTCATCCTTGGCAGTCAGAACTCACAGGACGAACAGCCACTCTTTAACACACCCTACTCTCGTTGTGTGACAGTCATACCTCACATGAGAGAGCGCCTGTCTCTGACACATCAACCTGTAATCGTTGACAGTCACTCTCACAGGAGGAAGCAGTCTCTTCCTGACATATTCACCTCTCGATCTGTGACAGTAGGAACTCACAGGAGGGATCAGTCCCTCCCTGACACACCCACCTCTCATCCTGTGACAGTCAGAACTCACAGGAGGGAGCGGCCTCTCTCTAACACATCCACCCTTCATCCTGTGACAGCCAGATCTCAAGGCCTCTCCTTAACACACCCTACTCTTCTAATTCTGAAACAGTCAGATCTCACAGGAAAGCGCAGTCTCTCCCTGACACATCCACCTCTCATCCTGTGACAGGCAGATCTCACCAGGTGGGGTGGGGGGAGGAGTTCTTTGACACATCCACATCTCATCCTGTGACAGTCAGATCTCTAAGAGATGGAGCACTCTCTCTGACGCACCCATCTCTCATCCTGTGACAGGCATACCTCACGGGAGGTGGGGTGGTGGATAGGGTCTTTGACACATCCACCTCTCATCCTGTGACAGACCTCATAGGGGGAGGGGTCTTTGACACATCCACCTCTCATCCTGTGACAGGCAGATCTCACCAGGTGGGGTGGGGGGAGGAGTTCTTTGACACACCCACATCTCATCCTGTGACAGTCAGATCTCTAAGAGATGGAGCACTCTCTCTGACGCACCCATCTCTCATCCTGTGACAGTCAGATCTCACGGGGGGTCCTTGGCACATCCACCTCGCATCATGTGACAGTCAGATCTCACGGGGAGGGTGGTCTTTGATACATCCCTCTCTCATCCTGTGACAGTCAGACCTCACTGGTTTGGTGGGGTGGTCGTTAACACACCCACCTCCCATCCTCTGACAGTCATGCCAAAGGTGGTCACAGACGCAGCTCTTTTAGAACCTGTGGCATCACACAAGCAGAAAACAAATAGGTGGGGATTTTCAT
Organism: Pleurodeles waltl; assembly: GCF_031143425.1. Classification (NCBI taxonomy): domain Eukaryota; kingdom Metazoa; phylum Chordata; class Amphibia; order Caudata; family Salamandridae; genus Pleurodeles; species Pleurodeles waltl. The sequence continues at coordinate 1,856,516,466 of NC_090444.1, forward strand.
GACACAGTTTTTTTCTACATTGTGTAAGTGTGTGTTGTTAGTATTGTTGAGTGGGTGAACGTGACAATAAGTCCCTGGGCGGATGCATATACAAGAGCCCGCGTGTGCATAGCTGGATTAATGGAAGAGTGAGTGCACGATTAAATGAGTGAATGTGTATAAGGTCACAAACACACCTAGGCACCCGCGCAACCAAACCTTCATCCAAGCAGGTACGCCGCACCTATCCATGTACCCCAACATGTACCACTGAGCTAGCCCCCAGGAGGTGTTCTGCATGGCCACGGATTGAGCCTCACCAGACACCACAGTAACCAGGCAACTCCCTTCTGAAACTCCAGTGCAATCATGGATCGATCCCGGGGGGGACACCCCGCGGGAATACTGATTTCCCAATGCACTTTATGCCCTCAGCGCGTCGCTTTTGATTGGAATATTCAGCCAAAATGAATTCTTCTAATGAAGACCGCATTCTCTCCAGCGCCCCTGCACTGACTGGCTGCAGGGCCACCACCGAGCGAAGCGCTTTTGCGCTTTATTTGGGCGTTTTCATGTTGAAATTACCTTGTCTTGATGTTCTAAAGTACAAGATAATCTGCCCTTCCCTCCGGTGGGCACCGGGGCCTCATTTACAGAGATGTGACGCAATCCTGTCCTTGCCTCCTTAGCAGGCACCCTTGAACCACGGTGCGAGGGGGCCTGCGTTGTAAGCAGGATTGTTTTTGTGCAGGAAGGAACACCTTCCTGCATAAAAACAATCCATGGAGGCCTTTTCCTCTATGTGTGCTGCAGAATGCAGCACACATGGCATGAGTTAAAAACAGGAGAAATAAATATATTTTTCCCTGCCCTCGGATAGGGTAAGGTTTTGGTGTTGCCCTTGTAAATCTGGGGCAGCATCTAAAGCCATGAGTGTTGCATGGGAACACCCACTGCAACATGCATGGAACGCCTCTTGGACGCAGAGTGCGGAAACACAGCAATCAGTGTGGCCTTGCCTTACTCCGTATCCACGAGGCCATTCAATGCCACGCAAAGTGACTTTCTATCGCCTCATAGATATGGTTAGGAGGCCTGCGCTACCAGAGCATTTAAACAAGCATTTGCAATACAACGGGTCTCGCATTTGCTCTCGTTAGAGCTCTTAGCGTTGTAAACTCCTAACTGGGTTTTCTTGCCACATAAATTGAAAATGAAAAGCAAAACAGTTTCACATAAGTGAGCCAATTCACAGTGCCACGGTCGTCATGAGCATCAGCGTGGAGACACACACTAAAGGAAAGAAGTTCGCTCGCAGTCATACTTATTGGCAAAAGTGCAATTATCCATGTAACAGGGTTGGTGTCCAAGGTGGCAACAAAACCGCCCCAAGGAGGGACAAACGTACAGCACCATGTAAGGGACCCCCCAGTGGCATAGAAAAAAAAATCCTCTGGTGTGGGTGGGAGTGTTGCTGGGGCTTGGGATGGACATCTGTGGGCCCATTCCATGGTGTTTGGCCATGGAAATGGGTCCACAGGTCCCCTAATGCCTTGTCTGACCCTGGAGTTAAATAATGGCACTAAGCAGGCTTAGCAACATTATTTAACTCCATCTTTTTTGTGTCAGAGTATAAATATGGCAGTAGAGGGGTTAGCGTCATTTTTAGGATGGGAATGCCTACCTTGCATTTCATTGACTCAAGGTGGGTTCACGCATCCTAGAAATGGCGTTAACTCCTATATTTTGATGCTAGACGAGCCTAATGTCAAAATATAAATATGGAGTTAAGTTTAGTCCATGTTAGCATCACAATGTTGGCGCTAACACAATGCAAACCAAGTATAAATATGCACCATTGTTTTTAAACAAGAAGTTGTGCACTAACATAGTTTGGTTAGAAGGTCATTCGCAATTATAACTTTTAAATATTTTTTTAATTTAACGGATTATCTGCATTTTATATGTGATATCAAGAGCTAATTGCAAATTTCATTGTGATTATTGTGTTTTTACTTGCACTGTTAACTGTTATGGCCATCTATGGCTGAAAAGAATAAAGATTGGATTTGATTTGAGTACAAAGAGGGTGCTGGCACATACCACACACCGCAGCAGCAGGCACACTGTTTCACCCACAGTCCATCTGTCCTGAAATCCTCTGCTCACACCGTTTCTCACACCCGAGGGCTCTCTTCCTGTTCAGCCTCCCATCCTGAGCATTACCCCGGAAGCTCCTCTCGCCCCTTTATTCAATCCTGCTGCAGCCTGTGACTGAAGCTGTGGACATCTGACTGGCACTGTTACAGGTCCCGGGTGGTGAGAGAGCAGAGTCAGACTGGAGACAAACATAGGCCCGGGAACTCAAAAAAATAAAGTGGCCCAAATTGCAGCCCTGCCTAGTTTCTCAGGTCCATGAGTGATGTGCTGCTCCAGTCAAGGGTTTTTTCTTTAAATTCTGGGATTTGTAGTTTTGTTTATTCCATTATAAAACAGGACTACAAGTCTCAGAATTAGGAGGAAAATCCCAGGATTATACATGGACCAGGGCAACTTGGCAGCTATGACATTTGTGGATTGTGACCTTTCGCGACGCATTGCTTGGTTAGTATCAGGAGGGCTAATTTTAGGAGAACTTTGTGGTAAAAAAAGCCTGTAGGACCTGTAACGCGGACAGGACTCCATTACTCACAAACCCAGATGCTGTTAGTGCTTCTATGAGTGTGAAACAGGGTTTCAGGGACCAGATGACTTTGCCCTTGAGTGCACACCAAGAATGGAGTAAAATAATATCTGAACATATAAAGGCTGAATGCATTTAAATAATGGGACATATGGAGTGCCCAATCAGAGGGTTGTAACTTCAAAAGTATACAGCCTCCCACTTAAGCAGCCTACTCACCAGAAGACACCAGCTAGGAGCAGCCCACCTCCTCCAGTGCAAGTGTTGATTCATTTAAACACCTTTAGTATGTGTCTTAAGGAGAACACACCATTATTTGGAGACTCAAAATATCTGTTTTTTGTATGTCCCTGCTTCAAATCTAAATCTTTCAAACTTGTCATGTGTCTGGCAGGAGTGCCTCATGTATTCATGGGTTTTACTTTGCATTCTGGCACTTGTAGTTTTCTTGCTTACTGTAAATGAAGAACTACAAGTGCTCAAATGAAATGTAAAAAGGAGAAAACCACACCTGACATGGGGAAACCAGTGAGCCGTGTAACCGTCAGCATTAAAAAGTCATCAGTGTGTCATTTTGCCCAGTCTCATGATTTTGTTGTAAGAGTTTCGTGTAGTGCCAATATGCCATCATATGATGGCATTCACATTTATACACATTTACAAGGTAATAGTAATGGAATTCCAAAAAACGCGGACAGTCAGAGTGTCTCTACTGAATGTCAAAAAGGTGTGAGGTGGTGAGATTACGAGGTTACACAAACAGCAGCTTGAAAATTTCCACACTAACATTAGCCAACCTGACCTTTGTCATGTCTGACACCAAATTAGCTTTATAACTGACAACACCTTGGACCCAATTCACAAAAATAAACTCAGACCTGAAGTCTAAGTTAAGACCTGAAGCCTAAGGGGCATATTTATGACCCCTTGCACCTCTGTGGCATCGCTTTTTGTGATGCAATGTCAGCACATTCCTTGCAACCATATCTATGAGGCCACACAAAGCCACTTTGTGTAGCTTTGAATGACCTCATAGATATGGAGTAAGGCAAAGTAGCGCAAATCACTGCTTTGCCTTACTCTGCACAAGGGAGGCATTTCATGGACACTTCAGTGGGTTTTCCCACGCAACACCTATGGATTTTGACACCTCTCCAGGTTAACCAACCAACCCTGATAAACCTGAAGATGCACCTATAATCCTACGCCTCCCCAGGTGAGCAGCAGGACTCTATGTGAGCTGCATTACACTTGGAGGAAATGCCTCCCAGGATTGTTTTTGTGAAGGCGCCCCTTCCTGCACGAAAACAATCCTGCAGGCAACACAGACACACGGTGCCAGGGCCCCTGCATTGGCACTAGCAGTCCATTGCGCACCAGTATCTTTACGACTGCTGAGGTTCTGCACTCAGGGCGGAATCTCCGCACTCAGGGTGGAGCACACCACACTCAAATAACAAGGCAGGCAGGGGTGCAGAATTCTACACATTCGGGCAGAATGAGACACCATGACATATGCTACATTTAGTAGTAGAACAAATATTAGTGCCAAATGTAATGAAAAACATTGCAGTATCAAGCCTCTGCCTGCTCCATGTGTGTACTTGTGTAACTAAACACTAGCATACACAATGAGCGAGGGACACACATAACTCAAAGGACAAAAAACAACAGGTGTGGTTCAAATGTGAGGGGAGTAAATTTGCCCAGCAACACCCACCCTCAAAACAGTGAAGAAATATCAAGTAATACACATTACCAATTATATCATCAGATCACCTTTCAAGTGGTAACCAGAAAAATAAAAGTAAACTTGTTACAATGTCTCTTCTTCAGTTGCAAATATAATCAAATATCTGTCCTGTGTTGTCTTCCACAATCTGTTAAAATGTGAATGTAAGGTCACAAGCCAAAGTCTCACATTTCCATCTCTATATCAAACACTTCAAACGCTGTGAATGTGATTTCCATCCCCAGCCATCTCCACCAGATTCTAATTTGCCCAAAAGCAAATCACAGCCAGGCTGAATACATGAATTGATAGCAGGCAGAACCAAACTCCTCTAGGCGGTTGCTGGATGTGTTCATGGGTTTGTTCCTTGTCATGCGAATGAATGATCTGAGGAAGAGAAGAAGACTTGAAGCGACCCTTGACCCGAGGGTAGGTCGCTCCCCCTGCCGCTGCAGCTCCACCAGCCCAGGCTCCTGACACCTCCCAGCAAGACCTGCTAAAAACAGTAAGTACTCACCCCGCCCAGCCCCTCGCCCAGCCCCGCGCTACTCACCTCTCTTTTCCTGTACCTCTGTCTTCTGCCTTCCGCTCTCTCCTCCAACCTCTCTCCGCACCTCTGCTCCTCTCCGCACCTCTGCTGTCCTTCTTCCCTTCGCTCTCTGCTCCTCTTCTGCAGCCCTCTTGCTGCGTGTTCTACTCTTCCTCGGCCCGCTCCTCTTCCTCACCGCGTTCTCTTCCTGCTTCTTTCTTCTTCTGTGTTCTTCTTTCTCCTCTGCACCCCGACCTGCGTGTTCTTTCTTCTTTCTTCTTCTGTGTTCTTCATCTGTGTTCTTCATCTGTGTTCTTTTTTCTCCTCTGCACCCCGACCTGCGTGTTCTTTCTTCTTTCTTCATCTGTGTTCTTCTTTCTTCTCTGCACCCCGTCCTGCGTGTTCTTCTCCTCCTCTGTACTTTTCTCTGCGTGTTCCTTCTCTTCCTCTGTGGTGTCCCCCCATCTTCTGGATGCTTCCCCTCTGCTTCTCAGGTCTCTCCTCTTCTGCCTGACTCTTCTTCTTGACTCTTCTCTCTTCTGTTCTTGACTCTTCTCTCTTCTCTCTGGACTCTTGTCCTCTTCTTCTTGACTCTTCTCCCTTCTCTCTTGACTCTTCTCTCCTCTTCTTCTTTACCCTTCTTCTTGACTCTTCTCTCTTCTGTTCTTGACTCTTCTCTCTTCTGTTCTTGACTCTTCTCGCTTCTGTTCTTCTGTTCTTCCTTACTCCCCTCCACCTCTGTAACCCCCCTCCCCTATCTTTTCTTCCCTCCCCTCTACCTGACCCCCCCCACCCTCTGCCTTCCCGCCGCCATCTCCTGCTCGGCCCCGCCCCCCTGCTCCCATTCGTCGCCCCCCTCCCGCCCCCTCCACCAGCTGAAGCCTCCTCCCTCTTATGGCGGCCGCTGTGCGGGCGCGCCGCTGGCGCGCCAAAGGCAAGCCCGTCTGCGCCCGTCCGTGCCTGGACCGTGCCCAGCGCCACAACCCCTGGCCCCCAGCACTCCCAAACCCCTCAGCACCGCTACGACCCCAACACCCTCCACGCCCTCAACCCGGGGCGCTCCAGCATCTGCTTCCAAGCCAACCCTAAACGCACCCACGGACCCTTCGCATGCCTCTCCTGCAAACTCACCTTCCACCGCGAAACCACCCCGCCCGCCAGCCCACGCACCAACAACCACCTCAAATGCATCCTGATCAACGCACGCTCCGTCCACAAGCACGCCATTGAACTATGGGACCTCCTGGACTCCACCGCACCGGACGTTGCCTTCATCACTGAGACCTGGATGAACACCTCTTCGGCCCCCGACATCGCCACAGCCATCCTCGACGGCTACAAGATCTCCAGGAGAGACCGCACCAACCAAGTCGGTGGAGGAATCGCCATCGTCTTCAAGGACTCCATCAACGTCACCACCTCCACCGAAGACACCCCCCTCGCCGCCGAACACCTGCACTTCCAGATCCACACAGACCCCAGGACCACCCTCAGAGGAACTCTCATCTACAGACCCCCTGGACCACGCGCCCTCTTCAGCTACTCTATCACTGACTTCATCTCCCCGCACGCCCTTGCCTCGCCGGACTACATCCTCCTCGGTGACTTCAACCTCCACATGGAACAGAACAACGACCCCAACACCACCGCCCTGCTCGACAACCTCGCCAACCTCGGTCTCAAGCAACTGGTGAACACCCCCACCCACATCGCTGGACACACGCTCGACCCCATCTTCTCCGCCAGCAACCACGTATCCTTCAGCCACTCCTCCGTAATACACTGGACCGACCACAGATGTGTCCACTTCACCTTCCGACGTGAGACTCGCCACCTCCGCACACAATCCATCCCACGCAGACATTGGAACAAAATCACCGCGGAACAGCTTCTCTCCACTCTCAGCGACAACCAACCCACCTTCTCCACCGACCCCAACGACGCAGCCCTCAGCCTCACGCATTGGATCACCAACTGCGTAGACAACCTCGCACCCCTCAGACGCCTCCCAAGACAGACCAACACCAAGAAACCTCTCTGGTTCACAGACACCCTCAAGGAATAAAAAAAAAACTGCTGCACCCTCGAGAAAGTCTGGCGCAAGGACCACACCGCAGATAACATGTCTGCCCTCAAAAACGCTACCCGCGCACACCACCAACTGATCCGCGCCACCAAAAGAAATTCCTTCACAGACAGACTGGACAAGAACACTCACAACAGCAAAGAACTCTTCAACATTGTCAAAGAGCTCTCCAACCCTAACGCCAACGCCATCACGCCCTCACAAGACCTCTGCAACTCCCTCGCCACCTTCTTCCATCGTAAGATCACCGACCTACACGACAGCTTCGTACACCAGACCCAGCCAACCACCACAGAACCTTCAACCCCAGCCATCATCCTCAACGCCTGGACTCACATCAGCACGGAAGAGACCAAAGCTACCATGAACTCTATCCACTCCGGTGCCCCCTCGGACCCCTGCTCACACTTCATCTTCAACAAAGCCGACGACATCATCGCCCCGCATCTCCAGACCATCATCAACAGCTCGTTTGCTTCTGCCACCTTCCCCGAGAGCTGGAAACACGCAGAAGTCAACGCCCTACTGAAGAAACCTACGGCGGACCCCAGCGACCTGAAGAACTTACGCCCCATCTCGCTCCTGTCCTTCCCTGCCAAAGTCATAGAGAAGACCGTCAACAAGCAACTTACCAACTTCCTTGAAGACAACAACCTACTCGACCCCTCTCAGTCCGGATTCCGAGCCAATCACAGCACAGAAACCGCCCTTATCTCAGTCACAGACGACATCAGAATTCTGATGGACAACGGAGAAACAGTCGCCCTCATCCTCCTCGACCTCTCGGCTGCCTTCGACACCGTCTGCCACCGAACCCTAATATCCCGCCTCCGCTCCACCGGGATCCAAGGACAGGCCCTGGACTGGATCACCTTCTTCCTCTCCAACCGCTCCCAAAGAATCTACCTCCCTCCTTTCCGCTCAGACCCCACCGAGATCATCTGCGGCGTCCCACAAGGCTCCTCGCTCCGCCCGACTCTCTTCAATGTCTACATGAGCCCCCTCGCCGACATCGTACGCAAACACAACATCAACATCACCTCCTACGCCGACGACACTCAGCTGATACTTTCCCTCACCAAGGACCCCTCCAGCGCCAAGACCAGCCTGCAAGATGGAATGAAAGACGTCGCAGAATGGATGAAACTCAGCCGTCTGAAACTGAACTCAGACAAAACGGAAGTCCTCATCCTCGGAAAAACACCCCGTCCGCCTAGGACGACTCCTGGTGGCCCACGGCCCTTGGCACTGCACCAACCCCCTCAGACCACGCACGCAACCTCGGATTCATCCTGGACCCACTTCTCACCATGACCAAACAAGTCAACGCCGTATCATCCTCCTGCTTCCTCACCCTCCGCATGCTCCGAAAGATCTTCCGTTGGATCCCCGCCGACACCAGAAAGACCGTGACCCACACCCTCGTCACAAGCCGCCTGGACTACGGCAACACCCTATACGCAGGAACCACCGCTAAACTCCAGAAATGTCTGCAGCGAATTCAAAACGCCTCCGCCCGCCTCGTCCTCGACATACCCCACAACAGCCACATCTCCGTCCACCTGAGACACCTGCACTGGCTTCCCGTCAACAAAAGGATCACCTTCCGGCTCCTCACCCACGCACACAAAGCCCTCCACAACAAGGGACCCGAATACCTCAACCGTCGCCTCAGTTTCTACACACCCACCCGTCAACTTCGCTCTGCCAACCTCGCACTCGCCACCGTCCCTCGCATCCGCCGCACCACGGCAGGTGGGAAATCCTTCTCCTACCTGGCGGCCAAGACATGGAATTCCCTCCCCACCAACCTCAGGACCACCCAGGACCACCTCGCATTCCGGAGGCAACTCAAGACCTGGCTCTTCGAGCAGCAGTAACCCCCTCCCCCTAGCGCCTTGAGACCCTCACGGGTGAGTAGCACGCTTTATAAATGTTTTTGATTTGATTTGATTTGATTTGAAAGGATTTTCGGCAAAGGGTTAACATCTTTAAGATTTCCATTCAAAATGTTACCTGCAGATTCCTGATGTCCTCCTGGACATGGGTTGTGAGTGGGAGCAGGATCTTGACCCTGAGATGTGCCGATTCTGCACCATCCCAGCCTATGCCAATATCCTAGCAGCTCTACATTTCTTTGCTACTGGGTCATTACAGAGGGTCTCCGGTGACATTGTGTGCATTTCTCACTCAAACCAGTCCTGATGCTTGCATCAGGTTCAAAGCCATGCCACATTTACTTGCAGGAAGGCAAAGGGCTGCTCGGGATTTTTATCTCTGTTCTCACTTCCCACGTGTGGTAGATGCAATTGATTGCACTTACGCAGCCATCTCACCATACAGCACACATCTTCCGCAATAGACACATCTGGCACTTCATCAACATGCAGGGTGTGTGTGTTGCCGTCGGTTGCTTTGCAGATGTGTATGTAGTATTCCAGGCAATGCATAGGACAGCTTCATGTTCACTGGTCACCTCTTGCCCTTCGCCTGGCAGCAGGAGGATTTTGAAAATATGTGGTCCTGTGTAAGTACTCATGCGCTATACAGGACTAGTACGTGTAAATGTTGCGTACATATCTGCAACCCTGCCAAATGGCTAATACTTATAGCACATACATGACCCCAACTGACACTGCATGTAGCTTTCCAGACATGATGTATATGCAGGTGAGAGAGAGCAATTTGCAAATTGCTATTTTCCCCTAAGATGATGTAGCTTGTGCACTTTCTCCTCATATCCTCACACCTTACAGATGTGCGACCACTGTACCTCTGAGTAGGTACAATAGGGCACCTATTGGTACACCATCCATCAAAGAGCACACTTTTGGTTTCCTATAGTCGCAATTGAGATGTCTTGATTGTGCGGATGTGGTTGGGGGAGGGTGCTGCTGTACTCCCTGAAGTTGTGTGCAAGATAATAGTAGCCTGGTGTGTCTTGCACAAGATTGCAGTACATCAAGGCTTACATATACCTCTGGTCTGAATCCTGGGAACTACGGTGTTGTCCCAAACAGAGGGTAGGGTATGCAGGTGCGTGACCAGCTGGTTGACACTTTTTTCTCTTGAGCTCACAGTGGTGTGACAGCCTTTATGTGGTTTCACAGTTTCTTGTCAGTGATGATTGGTGTACATATTCTCCACACTGTCCAGAAATTCCATCTTGAGGCTACCCTGTAAGCCCTTCAAAACAGATGTAAACAACAGCTATTGCCAAGAGTTAAGATAGGCCCTGCAAATTTCTTCTTGGACATGTTTGTAATCCGTCAGGGCAAAGGAGTGAATGGCCCCAGTGGCCCTAGGGGAGTAAAGGTCACTGCAAGTGTGAGATGTTTCTTGGACCAGGGGACATCTCCAAAATTATCTACAACAGATGTCATGGTGTGTTATATCTATGCACTGAGTGACTGAGGAATGGTATTGTGAACACGATGGAAACCTGCAGGTATGTTTGTAATAAGTGACGTTATGCAAATATAGCTAAGGTGCATCATCTTTTGATTAATAAGTGACACAAACAACAAACAATAAGGCCTTACCCATGGATTTCAGGTGCCATGCTGTGTAGCTCATCGTCCCTTTTTCAATGGCCCATACAAATGTTACATGGTGGTGAGAGGCAGTGATGCTACTTGATCTACTCACTGTACATTGTAGTGGCAACTAATGACAAAAAGCCACACTGTAGATACTGGTGAAATCTATTGGAGCTTAATGTCAGCATTGCAGAGGGAGTAGTCTCAGCCCTGACCTATTGAGGCTAGGAATAAATTAATTTAAGTGGCCATGAGTGGCTTTGAATGGCCTCATAGATATGGAGTAAGGCAAGGCAGCACAAATCGCTGCGTTGCCTCACTCAATGTAAGGGAGGCGTTCCATGGGCATTGCAAGCAACACCCATGGATTTTGACGCTGCACCAGATCTACTTAATCATGTAACTCTGGGAAAGCACCAAAACCTTACAACTCCCCCAGGGGAGGAGTAACGGGAAGAAATATTTGTATTTCTTCTCGTTTTTTCTCTTTCCATGTGTGCTGCAATTTGAAGCACACAGAAAAAAGAAAATTCTCCCAGGATTGTATTTGTGCAGAAAGGTGTCTCTTCCTGCATAAAAACAATCCTGCCTGCACACAAGCACCCATGCACCATGGTGCAAGGGTGCCTTCCTTGCCGCTAGGCTGCCTGTTGCGAGCCAATGCAGGGAGAAAGGACAAGAAATGCAGCAGATGATGTAGATATGGTGCATTCCTACCCCTTCAGTTTGATGCGGGGCAGAGCAGTAAGGTGATTTGCTGTGCTTCCCCAGAATTATGCCCCTCAGTTTATAGGCTATGCCTTCCTACCAGACCATCACACAATCATCCTTTGCAGCGCTGCCAATTGTATTCCTTCATTAACTATTTATCTAGAATATTGGTTTAATGGGGGCTTACGCAGTGGCTACAGAAGTATGACCAGTGAGTTTGGTGGGGGATACTTTTAGAGCGTGCTACTCACCCATAGGGTCTCAAAGCGCTGTGGGGTTGTCCTCAGGGATCAGTTGAAGAGCCAGGTCTTGAGGTCCTTCCTGAATTGAGGTAGTGATGGTGACTGTCTGAACTGGAGAGGTAAGGTGATTCAACCTTTTGCTGCCAAGTAGGTGAAAGATCTTCCTCCAGCCAAGGACTTCTTATTGCGGGATACATTGGCGAGTGACTACTGGGAGGAGCGAAGAGGTCTGGAAGGGGAGTACCAGGCGAGGCGGTGGTTGAGGCAGTTGGGTTCTTTTTAGTGGAGGGCTCTGTAGGCGTGTACGAGGAGTTTGAAGTTGATCCTCTTCTCAACGGTGAGCCAGTGGAGGTCCCTAGGGTTTCTTGTAATGTGTTCTCGGCAGGGGATATTTAAGACGAGTTTAGCAGCAAAGTTCTGGATTTGTTTCAGCTTGCTCAGGTTTTTCTTGGAGGTTCCGGTATAGAGGGAGTTGCCGTAGTCAAGTGTGCCTGTGATCATGGCGTGTGTCATGGTTCTTCGGCAGTTGGTTGGTATCCATCTGAAGATCTTCCGTAGGAGTTGGAGGGTGTGGAAGCAGGTTGATGCGAAGGAGTTGACCTGTCTGGTCAATGTGAGCACTGATTAAAGGATGACACCAAGGATTCGTGCATGGTCTGTGGGGGTGATTGGGCTGCCGAGTGTTGTGGGCCACCAGGAGTCATCCCAGGCTGAAGCGGAAGGTCCCAGGATGAGGATATCGGTCTTGTCAGAGTTCAGCTTCAGGCAACTCTCCTTCATCCAGGTGGCAACTGCTTCCATCCCGTTTTTGAAATTTTTCTTGGCTGTTGAGGGGTTTTCGGTCAGGGAGATGATCAGCTGGGTATCGTCAGCATAGGAGACGATGTTCATACCGCAGTTCTTGACAACTGGGGCGAGTGGGGTCATGTAGATGTTGAAAAGTGTGGGGCTCAACAAGGATCCTTGGGTACTCCACAGCTGATTTCTCTATGTTCTGACAGATGTGGCGGGAGCCTGAATTTCTGTGTTCTGCCTGTCAGGAAGCAGTGTATCCATCGAAGGGCCTTGTCACGTATGCCTGCTGTGTGGAGTATGGGGCAAAGTGTGCGGTGGAACACTGTATCGAAGGCAGCTGAAAGACCTAGTAGGATGAGGGCTGCTGTTTGGCCACGGTTGAGAACAGAGAGGATGTCATCTGTGTCAGCGAGCAGGGTGGTCTTGGTGCTGTGGTTAGTTCTGAATCCTGATTGGGAGCTGTCCAGGGTGTTGTTCTCCTTGATCACTTATTTTCCCTGCCCTTGTCTGCTATGCCAGATATGGCAGACCTGGCTGACATTTTCAGGTAGCACTACAATGAAAACTACTGAACAGAACTGCAACAAAATTGGCTGGAAGTTAGATCTTGGTCCAGAAAGTGTGTTTTTTTGTAATTTGGTGCAAATGACTTCAGTAGTATTTTTATAAATTAGGTATCAAAAGTATTTGTATATCTGGATGGGTAGGTCTGTGGGCCTTTTTGTCTATCTTGGGCCAGTTCACAGCTATTGGAGACACGCTCAGGTTGGCTGTCAGCAACATGAAGAAGAATGTAGCAGTAAGCCATTACAGTACCCTTTCCTGAAGTTAAAGCTAAAAAATAATCTGAGGGGGCAAGGAAGGAATACCCTGCCACCCAGATTCTGTGGTAGGGTACCAGGGGAATGCCCCAGGGCCAAACAATATATATATATTTTTTAAAGGGGGATTCCCGCCGGATTGCAGAATAAAAAAAAAAGAAAAGAAATGGCAAACAGCAGATGCCGTGACAAAGTAGATGAGGAGATGGGGGCACACGGTCCCCCTCCTTGACCCTGGATAGGACCTGAGAACCCCATCCTCTGGGGCCTAAATAATTAATACAATAAGGAGGGTGCCCAGCACCCCCTCCCCGAGCCACCTATTTGCCCCAATGACTCCATACCTTGGGGATGGCTCCCCTCCCCTTTTTAATAAAAGAAGGTCCCAGAGGATAGGCTTCCCAGGGCTCATAGGGGTATGAAGAGAGGGGCTGCATGCCCCACCCCATTTATAAAAATAAAAAAAACACCTTGAGGATGGGTTCCCGGGGCCCATAGTAGCTCAGGGATGGGGGCCATGCACCAACTCCCCTTTAAATACATGTTTTAGCCCCAGGGGTTAGGGGTCTCAGGGGTCCCTATATGCCGGGGCAGGGGACCCCCTGTTAATAAAAAAACAAAAGGCATTGGGAGATGGAATCTGGGGTCCGAAGTGGCCTGGGGAGGAGGCTGTGCCAATGGAGTGGACATAGGGACCTGGCAGCAGGCCCGGCTCTTTAGCCACCGCTATGCTGTGCTTTGCTTTGCATAGGGTTGGCTGCCCTGGGGGGGGGGGTTGGACACAGGGCCTGGCCACACGCTAGGCTTTTCGCCAACCCCGAATGTGCACTGCCAAAAGCTGTGCATATTCAGGGGTTGGCTTTTTGCATGGTAATAAAGTGTTACTTTATGTTAAAAAAACAACCCTAGAAATTGACTGGAAAAAAGCAAAGGTGAAAGTGACATTATAGTTACATAAACATTTTTGTGAGAATGTCAAGTTTTAAACTCCAAAAACCACTGAACTTTACCAGTTATAGTTATCACTAGTAACTAAATTCAGCTGTGAGAGTAATTTAAAGAAACTATGGCCCTCATTATATCATTGGCGGTATATACTGGCTACCACTGCGGCGACGGCCGCCAAAAGATAGTCACTGCGGCTACCAGCCGTCAGCCGTATTATGACCGCAGCTGGATTTCCACCAGAAGGATGGAGGAAATCTGGCTGCGGCCATGCCGGCAGATGGCAGTAAGGTGGCTCTGATGCCAGCAGTAGCGCCACACCAGTAGACTGCTGCAGACCATATCATGACCCATTATACGGCCTGGCGGTGTTCTGCTGGCGGACGCCTCTGCTGGCAGCAGCGCCTTGTCCCGTCTCCTGCCGAAGGACCCCATGACATCAGGTAAGTCGGGTGCATCAACAGGAATGGGGGTGGGGGATGTGTGTGTGTGTCGGGGGTGTGTGTGTATGTCTGTGCGTGCGTGTATGCGAGTGTGTGATGCGTGTTGTCTGTGTGTGCGTGTATGGATGTGTGATTGCGTGTATGTTGTGTTGTGTGCATGCATCTGTGCATGTATGTATATCAGTGTGTGTGGATGTGTGTGTGAATGGATGTATGCATAGGTGGATGAATGTGGGTGTGAGTTTGTGTATGCATGTGTTCGTTCGTAAGTGAAGGTGCGTGTATGTCATGGGGGGTCTGGAGAGGGAAGAGGTGTGGGGGAAACCTGGGGAAGGGGAGAGGGGTGGCAAAGACCCCTATCAGTGGCAGGGAAGGAATTCCCTGTCACTGATAGTGGCTACTGCCATGGTTTTTGTGGCGGTAAGGAAGCCACGAAAACCATGGCGGTAGGCGGGGTCATAATCCTTCGCCCAGCTAGTGACGATCGCCTGGCTGGAGACTGAAGTCTCCAGCCCAGCGGTCGTTACCGCTATGGCGGACGGTGTGGTATATTGGCGGTTTGGCTCCTGCCAAACCACCAATGTCATAATATGGAGAAAAGTACCGCCAGCCTGTTGGCAGTACTTTTCTCCATTTTACCGCCATCCGCCAGGGTCGTAATGAGGGCCTATAACTTATGCCTTGAGGTATCTATAACTTGCACCCTTGCCATGCACAGCTAATTATCCCACATATTACCTCACTCATGACGTATTCTATAACATCACTGGTAACATCATTACAACATTTGAAATAACATAATTGATGAGACGACTGCATGGTGATGGCACCAGTTATAGTTACCTTAGGGTACGAGTTTGGGTTTAGGCAAATGTTACAGTGATATTATCACTGATGTCAAAGAAGGTATCATGAGTGATGTAATATCCAGGGTAATTAGCAGTGCATGGCAAGGGCACAAGTTATAGTCACCTTAGGGCACAAGTTATAGTTGCTTGAAATAACTATAACAGCTGAATTTCTATGGTTTTTTGGTGTACAATCTGAACCTAACTATAATGTCTGTGTAACCTTTGTTTTTTAAGTGAATTGCTAAGGTTTTATTTAATTCTATTTCCTAACTAAAACGCCCCAGTAACCTTTGTTTTTTCAGTACATTTCTAGGTTTTTTTAAAAGTAAAGGAATTGTAATTACTTTACGTTAATCCAATCATGACCGTGCTCGGCCCAGCAGGGGTTGGCTGCAAGGCCTGGCCTGCGGCCAAGCCCTGAAGTATACCCCCTGTACCCTCTCAGCCCCACACCACTCCTAAAGTGTTTCTTTGTTTGGTGAAGATGTGATCATATTCCTGTGCATCAAGAGCCTGCCTCCAAAATCAAAGGGAAAGGCGCTCGGGGGTCCTTTTAGAACATTGTCCATCATCCTGGGAAAATAGTATCTCCACTGACACCTCTCACCAGGGTGACAACCATGCATAGTAGGATTTGGGAGAGACTACCTACTCTGTTGAGACCTCTCACCAAGTTGACCAACGTGCATGCTAAGATGTGGAGACAGAATGGCCTTTCTATCAGTACCTGTCCCTAGGGTGACCATTGTGCATTGTAAGGCGTGAGCATGGGCTGGCCTCTCCGCAGACACCTCTCCCTTCAATGTGCGATGGGTGTGTGTAGAACTCTGCATGGAGAGGCTTAATCTGACCATATTTGCTATCACAGCATGTGTTAGTCCCTTGTATTTAGTAACTGCAATTGAAGGTGCCTGGCTCCAAAGACTGTTGGTACCCAGCTTGAAAGAGGCTGCCACTGCTTTTAGGCGTTACTTTCTCATGTCTTCTTTTGCCTTATTTCAGTGTTTCTTCTGCAAATCAAATCAAATCAAATCATTAACATTTATAAAGCGCGCTACTCACCCGTGCGGGTCTCAAGGCGCTAGGGGGGAAAGGGGGGGTTATCGCTGCTCGAACAGCCAAGTCTTTAGGAGTCTCCGGAAAGCGGAGTGGTCCTGGGTGGTCCTGAGGCTGGTGGGGAG
Source organism: Pleurodeles waltl (assembly GCF_031143425.1). Classification (NCBI taxonomy): domain Eukaryota; kingdom Metazoa; phylum Chordata; class Amphibia; order Caudata; family Salamandridae; genus Pleurodeles; species Pleurodeles waltl. The sequence continues at coordinate 1,856,533,003 of NC_090444.1, forward strand.
GGAGTTCCAGGTCTTGGCCGCCAGGAAGGAGAAAGATCTCCCACCCGCCGTGGAGCGGCGGGTGCGAGGGACGGCAGCAAGTGCGAGGCCAGCGGAGCGGAGGGGGCGGGTGGGGACGTAGAAGCTGAGGCGTCTGTTGAGGTATTCCGGTCCCTTGTTGTGGAGGGCTTTGTGTGCGTGGGTGAGAAGACGGAAGGTGATCCTTTTGCTGACTGGGAGCCAATGCAGGTGTCTCAGGTGTGCGGAGATGTGGCTGTTGCGGGGTACGTCGAGGATGAGGCGGGCCGAGGCGTTTTGGATGCGTTGCAGGCGGTTTTGGAGTTTGGCGGTGGTCCCGGCGTAGAGGGTGTTGCCGTAGTCCAGGCGACTCGTGACAAGGGCGTGGGTCACGGTTTTTCTGGTGTCGGCGGGGATCCAGCGGAAGATCTTGCGGAGCATGCGGAGAGTGAGGAAGCAGGCGGAGGACACGGCGTTGACTTGCTTGGTCATGGTGAGAAGAGGGTCCAAGATGAAGCCGAGGTTGCGGGCGTGGTCTGCGGGGGTCGGTGCGGTGCCGAGGGCCGTGGGCCACCAGGAGTCGTCCCAGGCGGACGGGGTGTTGCCGAGGATGAGGACTTCCGTTTTTTCAGAGTTCAGCTTTAGGCGGCTGAGCCTCATCCAATCTGCGACGTCCTTCATACCCTCTTGTAGGTTGGTCTTGGCGCTGGCGGGGTCCTTGGTGAGGGAGAGTACAAGTTGGGTGTCGTCGGCGTAGGAGGTGATGATGATGTCGTGCTTGCGTACGATGTCGGCGAGGGGGCTCATGTAGACATTGAAGAGTGTCGGGCTGAGCGATGAGCCTTGAGGTACGCCGCAGATGATCTTGGTGGGTTCTGAGCGAAACGGAGGGAGGTAAACTCTTTGGGAGCGGTTAGCGAGGAAGGAGGCGATCCAGTCCAGGGCCTGGCCTTGGATCCCGGTGGAGCGTAGGCGGGTGATTAGGGTGCGGTGACAGACGGTGTCAAAGGCAGCCGAGAGGTCGAGGAGAATGAGGGCGACTGTTTCACCGTTGTCCATCAGGGTTCTGATGTCGTCTGTGACTGAGATGAGGGCGGTTTCCGTGCTGTGGTTGGTTCGGAATCCGGTTTGTGAAGGGTCGAGCAGGTTGTTGTCTTCCAGGAAGGTGGTCAGCTGTTTGTTGACGGTCTTTTCTATTACCTTGGCTGGGAAAGGTAGAAGAGAGATGGGGCGGAAGTTTTTCAGGTCGCTTGGGTCAGCCGTAGGTTTCTTTAGTAGGGCGTTGACTTCAGCGTGCTTCCAGCATTCGGGGAAGGTAGCAGAAGAAAAAGAAGAGTTGATGACGGTCTGGAGGTGCGGGGCGATGATGTCGTCGGCTTTGTTAAAGATGAAGTGCGGGCAGGGGTCCGAAGGGGCGCCGGAGTGGATAGAGTTCATGATGGATTTGGTTTCTTCCGTGTTGATGTGGGTCTAGTTGTTGAGGGTGATGTCCGGGGAAGCGGGTTCAGTGGTGTATGGTTGGGTCTGGTGTCCGAAGCTGTCGTGGAGGTCGCTGATCTTGCGATGGAAGAAAGTGGCGAGGGATTCGCACAAATCCTGTGAGGGCGTGACGGCGTTGGCGCTGGCGCTGGGGTTGGAGAACTCTTTGACGATGCTGAAGAGTTCTCTGCTGTTGTGGCTGTTTTTGTCTAGTCTGTCGGTGAAAAAGTTCCTTTTGGCAGTGCGGATCAGGTGGTGGGGTTCGCGTGTAGCGTTCTTGAGGGCGGTCATGTTGTCCGCGGTGTGGTCCTTGCGCCAGGCCTTCTCAAGGGCACAACAAGTTTTCTTTGATTCTTTGAGGGTGTCAGAGAACCAGAGAGGTTTTTTGGTGTTGGTCTGTCGATGCGTGCGTTTGAGGGGAGCAAGGTTGTCAGCGCAGTTGGAGATCCAGTTTGTGAGGTTGAGAGCTGCGTCGTTGGGGTCGGTGGTGAGGGTGGGTTGGTTGGCGGCGAGAGCGGAGAAGAGTTGCTCTTCAGGGATCTTGTTCCACTGTCGACGAGGGGTGGGTTGAGTGCGGAGGTGGGAGGTCTCGCGTCGGAATGTGAAGTGGACGCAGCTGTGGTCGGTCCAGTGTAGGGCAGAGGTGTGGCTGAAGAAGATGTGTTTGCTGGCGGAGAAGATAGGGTCGAGCGTGTGTCCGGCGATGTGGGTGGCGGTGTTCACCAGTTGTTTGAGGCCGAGGTTGGCGAGGTTGTCGAGCAGGGTGGTGGTGTTGGGGTCGTTGTTTTGTTCCAGATGGAAGTTGAGGTCGGTTGAGCAAGGAATCCTTCCGTTAGGGAAGGGAGTGTCTGGACTCCAGTTTGATTTTATTTGCTCCTCCCCTGATTTTCGCGTGTGCATCATGCCCAAAGGCACACCCCCTCATTAAGGCAAGCTATCTTAACATAGGAAGTGCACATCTGCAAAGTAAATGCGTGCCACTGGTGCCTGCTCAAGGCAATCCTGGCGAGGCCCTTCTGTGCCCAGACGGTGCCAGGGGCAAAGACCCCTGGCCCAGTTTCTTTTAGCTATACTGGGCAAAAACTTCGTGCAAATCACCTGTCCCTTTAGCATCGTGTGCTCGCTCCATGGATCCTGATAAAAGTGAGGTATGCTGTAATTATTGCAACTTTTTGATTGGCAGTCCACCTTTAAATTTAGGCTAGGCAAGCCAGTCACAACCGCCTCACACAGTTGTAAATCTTTTCTCAATGAATTGCAAAGTCATGGAAAAACACAAACTTGATATTTTTTAAATTTATCAGTGATCATGTAGCAGGCGCTCAGCTTTCAATAGAAGCTTGGTTGAGGAATGATTCCGCTCCGGATATTTTTACAAGCTATTCCCTAGGATTGAGCAACTATTAGGCAGTACAGGGGCACGCGGGCAGCCATTATTGTTAAATAGGGATTTGATTTCTCCTTTTCAGAGTCAAAAATTGATATATGTGAGGGGTCCTCCTTTTCTCTAGAACTTACCAAAACGTTTCCTCTGTCAGGGCCTTTGGTCTGCTGACTCCCAGGAGGACGCTCTCATTTTGCTAATGCCCTAGTCAACACTATCACACCTCCGGAGCTACAATATTTAATTTTTATCGTTAGGCAACCTCAAATTGCACTTTGAAAACACTAGTCGTCCTGTGGTTAAAAATATGATAGGGTGATTGGAGATCTTGAAACTCATCCAACAACTGTGAAGCACTACACACAAGTCCAGACACATGCTTGACCTGATCTTTTCCAATCCTCTAATTTGGTGGCATCATTCTACATTCCTGTTAGAAATGGGGTCTTTGGTTTACAGTCAGGTTACCCCCTGTTCAAGCAAGGACCCTCACTCTAGTCAGGGTAAAAGAGAATCACCCTCAGCTAACCCCTGCTTACCCCCTTGGCAGCTTGGCAGAGCAGTAGGCTTAACTTCAGAGCGCTAGGTGTAAAGTATTTGTACCAACACACACAGTAACTTCATGTAAAAACTACAAAATGACACAACACCAGTTAAGAAAAATAGGACATATTTATCTAAACAAAACAAGAAAAAAACGACAAAAATCCGACATACTCAAGTCAAGTTATGAATTTTTAAAGATTAAACTAAAAAATAGCGCTTAGGAACAAAAATGCTTTGATGAGATGTTAACACGGCGTCGTGACGGAGTCGTTCCCAACAAGCCGAGACCAGCGGCGCCGGACACGGAGTCGTGTAGACCCCCAAGTACAGTACCTTTGGTGAAGAGTGAAAACAAGCGGATGCGCGAAGTCAGGGATCGCGGCGTCTGTGCGAAACGTTGAATCCGTGCACTTCGAGCGGCGTCGGTCACAACGTGGTGCAGCGACTTCCACGGAGTCGTGGACTTCAGCGGGGCTGCTACGGCATCGAGCCTGCGAAGAGCGTCGCGTTCCAGCGAAGGACACGGAGTCGGCGTCACCGGATTTAGCAGCGGCGTCAGTCCGAAGTCGTCCGAAGTCGATTTCCTTGGATTCCACCAGGGACTGGATAGGGCACCCCTTGTCGGGGCAGGAGTCTCTCCAGAGACTCCAGGTGCTGGCAGAGAGAAGTCTTTGCTGTCCCTGAGACTTCAAACAACAGGAGGCAAGCTCTAAATCAAGCCCTTGGAGATTTCTTCACAAGATGGAAGGCACACAAAGTCCAGTCTTTGCCCTCTTACTCTGGCAGAAGCAGCACTGCAGGAAAGCTCCACAAAGCACAGTCACAGGCAGGGCAGCACTTCTTCCTCAGCTATCAGCTCTTCTCCAGGCAGAGGTTCCTCTTGGTTCCAGAAGTGTTTCTAAAGTCTGTAGATTTGGGTGCCCTTCTTATACCCATTTTAGTCTTTGAAGTCACCTTTCTTCAAAGGGGACTCACACCTACTTGTGAAATCCTGCCTTGCCCAGGCAAGGCCTCAGACACACACCAGGGGGTTGGAGCCAGCATTGTCAGAGGCAGGCACAGTCCTTTCAGATGAGAGTGACCACTCCACCCCTCCCTCCTAGCAGAGATGGCTAATCAGGAAATGCAGGTTACACCCCAGCCCCCTTTGTGTCACTGTCTAGTGCGAGGTGAAAAACAACCCAACTGTCAAACTGACCCAGACAGGGAATCCACAAACAAGGCAGAGTCACAAAATGGTTTAAGCAAGAAAATGCTCACTTTCTAAAAGTGGCATTTTCAAACGCACATTCTCAAAATCAACTTTACTAAAAGATGTATTTTTAAATTGTGAGTTCAGGGACCCCAAACTCCACATGTCCATCTACTCTCTAGGGGAATCTACGCTTTAATCATATTTAAAGGTAGCCCCCATATTATCCTATGAGAGAGACAGGCCTTGCAACAGTGAAAAAGGAAGTTGACAGTATTTCACTGTCAGGACATATAAAATACATTACTATGGGCCTGATTCTAACTTTGGAGGACGGTGTTAAACCGTCCCAAAAGTGGCGGATATACCACCTACCGTATTACGAGTTCCATAGGATATAATGGACTCGTAATACGGTAGGTGGTATATCCGCCACTTTTGGGACGGTTTAACACCGTCCTCCAAAGTTAGAATCAGGCCCTATATGTCCTACCTTAACCATACACTGCACCCGGCCCTCAGGGCTACCTAGGGCCTACCTTAGGGGTGCCTTACATGTAAGAAAAGGGAAGGTTTAGGCCTTGCAAGTGGGTACACTTGCAAAGTCAAATTTACAGTTAACACTGCGCACACAGAAACTGCAATGGAAGGTCTGAGACATGATTACAGAGCTACTTATGTGGGTGGCACAACCAGTGCTGCAGGCCCACTAGTAGCATTTGATTTACAGGCCCTGGCACCTCTAGTGCACCTTACTAGGGACTTACTAGTAAATCAAATATGCCAATCATGGATAAACCAATTACATACAATTTACACGGAGAGCATTTGCACTTTAGCACTGGTTAGCAGTGGGAAAGTGCTCAGAGTTCAAAAGCCAACAGCAACAGGTCAGAAAAAAATAGGAGGCAGGAGGCAAAAAGATTGGGGATGACCCTGCATAAGCAAAAAAGTCCAACACGACCCCCTACCAGCCTAAAGCCAGGAGAGAACAACCAATACCTTGATGTACTTCCCTGATTGGGGCGATAGAACAAGGACCCCGTCCCACAACAGCAGGGGCATGTTCCAGTTCTACGCCTTCCTGACTCCAGTTGGATCACTCTGTCCATACTCTCAGGGCCCACTAAGCTAACCCATGGGGAACCCTTCTCCACATCTGCAGACACCATCTGTGCAGCACCTAACTTTACTTTGCTCACAGATGTATCCCAATGGGCAGATAGCACCACCAGGGCCAACACAGTGGTGTTGCCCACTCAACCCCCGGGGTGTGACTCTCGCCCCCCCCCAGGGGCAACTCTGTCCACCAGGACAGCAAGCCACAGTGAACCCTGACAACTGTCAGGGATGAGAGCCCGACCTCAGGCCTCTCTAACCACTGTGACTGTGGAGAGTGGGGGGCAGTAGCCCCAGGTGCCTGGCACCCTTTGACCACTCTCTCTTCCACCAGGTCAGGGATCACAACCTGACCATGGTCCTCCCCTCTGGGGCTCTGTACCCTCCCTGCAGAAGAGGCACCCCCAGAGTCAAAAACTGTCAGGGTGCTTGTAGAAGCAGTCATGCACAATTCTTCCACCAGTGCAGGGCTGTTAACCTGCAACTGGTCCACCAACCTGGGGTCTGTACCTTCAGGTTGGACCAGGGCCAGGGGTGAGGCTTCCCTCCCCCTGTCCTCCCTTCTGGGGTCCTGCACCCCACAACTAGGAGTGGCCCCCTCAGAAGACAACATGGGATGGGCACTGTTAGCAGTAGCCCCTTCCTCCAGGTCAGGGGGGACACCCTGAACCTGGCCTTCCAATCCAGGGTCTGTACCCTTAGATTGCACTGGGGCGAGGGGTGAGGCTCTTTCTCCCCTGCCCCTACTCTCAGGGTTCTGCACCCCCCCTCAGGGAGAGTACCCCTTGAAATCACGGTGGGTGATTGGGCAAACCGCCCACCCCTTCAGGTCAGTGTTTACCCCCTGCACCTGATCCTCCAGTCCAGGGTCTGTACCCACAGACTGGACCACTGCCTGGGAACCCAGGACTTCCTGGGGGGCATACCTACCCCCCACCAGGTCAGAGTTTACCCTCTGAACCTGGTCATCCAACCCAGAGTCACCACCCTGCGGTTGAACCACTGCCTGGCACACCAGGACTTCCGGTGGGGCACACTTACCCCCCTCAAGGGACACACTGTCCCAAAGGGCCACACAAGAGTCTGGATGGCGCAGGTCTCCTGACCTCTGCCCATCTGACAGAGTCTGGATTCCCCCCAACCCAGAAATGGTCTCACCAAGGTCATTCATGGGGGGCTCTGCTCTCAGAGCTGACCACTGACCCTCCAGGTTCTCCACTGGGGTCCGCAACTTCCCTCTCAACCCTCTGTCTGGACTTCTGCACCCCCTCACTATGAGTGGTACTGCCAGACACCTGAACTGGTGGGACGCTGGCTACAGCCACCCCCCCAAGTTCTCCTGACACTGTGGGGTCTCCCTCAACAGATGGCCCTATGGTACAGGCTATGCTCCCCTCCTGGTGTTCCCTCATGGAACCCTCCAGGACCTGGGACCGGATCTTGGGCACCTTGGGCCTCAACCCATCCCCATTCCCTCTCCTCTGAGACTGGACATGGGGTCCCTCACCCATCCCACTATACTGGGACCTACCTGGGACACTACAATCCTTCCCTACCTCACCTGGTTGGGAACTACCTAGACCACTCCTCTCAGGAGCACCCCCAAATGCCTCTTCAGACTCTCTGGTACTCACCCAGAAGTCTGCCTCCATTGTAAGCTCCCTGGGGTCAGATAACTCACACTCCACCTGGTGTTGGCATAGCTCTGGAAAATAAAGACTACACCTATGCTCTCCAGCAATTACATCACTCAGCCCCTCACATGAATTAACCAAAGTACCCTTCACACAACCATCCAGTGACTCTGCTTTGAAAAAGCACCCCACATCACCCTCCTGAGACTGGTGAGACAGTACCTGACTGTCCCTGACACTCAACCCACACTCTTCTGGGATGTCTTCACACTCCATAACCAGGACTTCTACCTGGGGGGAACCCCTCTCCCTGTCACTCTCACCTAGAGTCAGTAGAGTGTCCCTCCCACCAGTAGGAATATGACTCCCCATGCCAGTTCCCCAATCCACCTCAGGGACCCTGTGCATCACTGGAGCTACTTCATACCCCTGAACCTCCTGGTGTGTGTTAACTCCCTCCTTCAAGTAGGGCACCACATCTCTGGGCATGTGCACTTCTTCAGCAGCACTAGATATAAAATTGTTGCTGCCACCATTCCAGCTGGATTCAGCCCTCATGACTTCCAGCTCCTTCATTTTGAGCTCATAAGCCCAAATCCTCTTTTTGATCTCTAAGTCCCTCCTCCTTTCTTCCAACTCCTTCTCCCTTTGCATCCTCAACTCCTTGAACCGGCAAGCCCTCTCTGCCTGTCTGTCCTGTAACTCTTCAGGAGTCAGACCCTTGGATGACACCCTGCTACCCCTCCTGGGGACCCTCCCCCCAGGCGTAACAGGTACCTCCACTACACCACTGTGTATCCTCTGCACTTCCCCACCCACATTCTCCTCCTCTGTGTGCCCTCCAGCCTTCTTGATTGTCACCCAGGCCCTCTGTGCCTTTTGCAGCTCCCCCTCCCTGATGGAGCTCTCAGTGGGACAGTCAAGGTCTTTAAGGAACTGTTTCAATTGAGCAACTGAGTACTCCTTCAGTTTCTCCATTTCAAACACAGCTCCAGCTGGTGCATCTCCAGATTGAGGCATGATAGTCACAAGTGCAATGTTCCAAAGGCAGAAAATAAGGTCCCAATGAATGTAAAAAGAATCCGTCAAGGGATCAGCAAAATCATGGAAGTAGAACAAAAAGGAGTCCTTAAGAGAAAAAGCAACAGATCACCAAACAAGTAGTATGTGGTCACGTAGTGGTCTGAACTCAAACAGTAGTGTACACTTAATCACTGTATGTCAAGTACAAATACAAGTCCAAATCCCAACCGCTGATCACCAATGTTAGAAATGGGGTCTTTGGTTGACAGTCAGGTTACCCCCTGTTCAAGCAAGGACCCTCACTCTAGTCAGGGTAAAAGAGAATCACCCTCAGCTAACCCCTGCTTACCCCCTTGGTAGCTTGGCAGAGCAGTAGGCTTAACTTCAGAGCGCTAGGTGTAAAGTATTTGTACCAACACACACAGTAACTTCATGTAAACACTACAAAATGACACAACACAAGTTTAGAAAAATAGGAAATATTTATCTAAACAAAAGAAGACCAAAACGACAAAAATCCGACATACACAAGTCAAGTTATGAATTTTTAAAGATTAAACTAAAATAATAGCTCTTAGAAACAAAAATGCTTCGATGAGATGTTAACACGGCCTCGTGACGGAGTCGTTCCCAACAAGCCGACACCAGCGGCGCCGGACACGGAGTAGTGTAGACCCCCAAGTACAGTAACTTTGGTGAAGAGTGAAAACAAGCCGATGCGCGAAGTCGGTGATCGCGGCATCTGTGCGAAATGTTGAATCCGTGCACTTCAAGCGTCGTCAGTCACGACGTGGTACAGCGACTTCCATGGAGTTGCGGACTTCAGCGGGGCTGCTACGGCGTCGGGCCTGCGAAGAGCGTCCCGTTCCAGCGAAAGTCACGGCATCGGGTGCAGGCGGCGTCACCGGATTCAGCAGCGGCGTCGGTCCGAAGTCGTCCGAAGTTGATTTCCTTGGATTCCACCAGCTTTCCTTTCAAGGGCCCAGGGACTGGATAGGGCACCACTTGTCGGGGCAGGAGTCTCTCCAGAGACTCCAGGTGCTGGCAGAGAGAAGTCTTTGCTGTCCCTGAGACTTCAAACAACAGGAGGCAAGCTCTAAATCAAGCCCTTGGAGATTTCTTCACAAGATGGAAGGCACACAAAGTCCAGTCTTTGCCCTCTTACTCTGGCAGAAGCAGCACTGCAGGAAAGCTCCACAAAGCACAGTCACAGGCAGGGCAGCACTTCTTCCTCAGCTATCAGCTCTTCTCCAGGCAGAGGTTCCTCTTGGTTCCAGAAGTGTTTCTAAAGTCTGTAGATTTGGGTGCCCTTCTTATACCCATTTTAGTCTTTGAAGTCACCTTTCTTCAAAGGGGACTCACACCTACTTGTGAAATCCTGCCTTGCCCAGGCAAGGCCTCAGACACACACCAGGGGGTTGGAGACGGCATTGTCAGAGGCAGGCACAGTCCTTTCAGATGAGAGTGACCACTCCACCCCTCCCTCCTAGCAGAGATGGCTAATCAGGAAATGCAGGTTACACCCCAGCCCCCTTTGTGTCACTGTCTAGTGCGAGGTGAAAAACAACCCAACTGTCAAACTGACCCAGACAGGGAATCCACAAACAAGGCAGAGTCACAAAATGGTTTAAGCAAGAAAATGCTCACTTTCTAAAAGTGGCATTTTCAAACGCACAATCTCAAAATCAACTTTACTAAAAGATGTATTTTTAAATTGTGAGTTCAGGGACCTCAAACTCCACATGTCTATCTACTCTCTAGGGGAATCTACACTTTAATCATATTTAAAGGTAGCCCCCATATTATCCTATGAGAGAGACAGGCCTTGCAACAGTGAAAAACGAAGTTGGCAGTATTTCACTGCCAGGACATATAAACCACATTACTATGGGGGTCATTCTGACCCCGGCGGTCTCAGACCGCCGGGGCCAGGGTCGGCGGGAGCACCGCCGACAGACCGGCGGTGCCCCGCAGGGCATTCTGACCGCGGCGGTTCGGCCGCGGTCAGACTAGGAAAACCGGCGGTCTCCCGCCGGTTTTCCGCTGCCCTACAGAATCCTCCATGGCGGTGGAGCGCGCTCCGCCGCCATGAGGATTCTGACACCCCCTACCGCCATCCTGACCCGCCAGGAACAGGATGGCGGTAGGGGGTGCTGCGGGGCCCCTGGGGGTCCCAAAAGGAATTTCAGTGTCTGCCTAGCAGACACTGAAATTTGCGACGGGTGCTACTGCACCCGTCGCACTCCAGCAACTCCGCCGGCTCCATTCGGAGCCGGCTTCATTGTTGCTGGGTCTTTCCCGCTGTGCTGGCGGGCGGCCTTTTGGCGGTCGCCCGCCAGCACAGCGGGAAAGCCAGAATGGCCGCCGTGGTCTTGTGACCGCGGTGCGGTCATTTGGCGGTAACCGCATGGCGGGCGGCGACCGCCGCCCGCCGCGGTTAGAATCACCGCCAATATGTCCTACCTTATCCATACACTGCACCCTGCCATTGGGGCTACCTAGGGCCTACCGTAGGGGTGCCTTACATGTAAGAAAAGGGAAGGTTTAGGTCTGGAAAGTGGGTACATTTGCCAAGTCAAATTTACAGTTAACACTGCGCACACAGACACTGCAATGGCAGGTCTGAGACATGATTACAGAGCTACTTATGTGGGTGGCACAACCAGTGCTGCAGGCCCACTAGTAGCATTTGATTTACAGGCCCTGGCACCTCTAGTGCACCTTACTAGGGACTTACTAGTAAATCAAATATGCCAATCATGGATAAACCAATTGCATACAATTTACACAGAGAGCATATGCACTTTAGCACTGGTTAGCAGTGGTAAACTAAGCTCGACCCAAGCAATTTGTCAAGTGCTAGACAACAGTAAACCTTTCCTCGATGAAAATTTGGACAACGCCAACAAAGTAATTGGCAGCTGGATTACCAGGGTCTTAAAATCAAACAATGCCTTTCACTAAGTAGGCGTCTCTCAGCCATGAAGAAAAAATTCAAACATCTTGAACAATTATGGTGAAAATCCTTTGAGCTGAGATGTAAATAAAACTATCTAGCAGCTTCAAAAACTTACAACCATTCAATTAGACAAACATGTGGAGAAGTTTTTGCAGAAAGCAACCAATACCTTGAGAGAAATTTTCTCTGTAGTTAAGTCATTAACCTCATTATGCTCAGTCTGTTCTGTCATCTCACCTTCAGTCGAAAGATGCAACAATTTGTCATTTTTCTGTACCACAAAACTAAGCAATATTTATTCCACAATTCTGGCCGAAGAGAGAAAAGTTCCACACCTGAGTTCTTGGTTTATCATTTCTGATTAAACCTTCCAGCTTCTGAAATTTGATGTTATCAAAGTGGTCAACATAGCCTCTGTCTGCTCTTTTGGCAAAACTGGTTCTCCTCTAGATCCTGCATCCCCACATATTTTGGAGCATGGTGTTGGCTTTCATTATTCTAATGAGACTACTGGATTTTGAGCTACAGAATCGCCTGTGATGTGGGAGACTGAGTCTAACCCACTACAGGTGACACCTGTCGCTCCAATCCGGGTTCTGCTCCAATCCGGGTTCTGCTCCGGCTAACTAGCAGCGCCTCATCTCTACCCAAGGGCAGGGATGATTGAGCAGCCAAGCGCATGACATAACTGGTTTCTCAGGGAAGCAGGGATTACTCAGGTCTCATCCGTTTCTCTCAGTTACATTAGTCTCACATACACCATGACAAAGAGAGGTAGTATATATTTCATTAATGCTTTAATAAAGCCACTGGATCTTAGATATCAAAGCGTGGACTGCAATAACCAGGATGATACATCATGACAAGATTACAATTGTGACAAGGAGAGTAAAACTTAAAAATAATGCTACTATATTGTCACTAGAGTCAACAGACTAATTCCTACCTAGGCTGTGATAGAGCACAGCGTGTGAAGCTCTAATTCTGCCCTTCAGGTTCCCCTGGGAAGACATAATCCCCCATACCCGAGAAAAATGCCTGAAGTCTGCAATACAGCTGCAGCAAAGCATTCGGCAATCAGCAAACAGTCGTGGTTCTCTGGCTGGAATCTCTCTCTAACATGTAAGGGACAGGAAAGTGTTTTTACAATAAAATAGCTGGTGTGCTAAGAAAATGTCCCTACGTAAGGATGTGTATTTTCTATGAATGCCAGAGACTAAACTTATACCACGTTCACCGGCAATGTAGCCTTCAAAGAAGCACAGAGTGAGCAAGAATATCCTGTTTGAGAACAGAGTGCTGGCCTAGGCAAAAATAGTCAGATAGAGAGAAAATAAAACAAGACCATAAAACTGGCTACTGTAACAATAATAAAGCAAGGCCAAATAAAAGACATCTAGGTTAAAGTGCACAGAGGCAGGCCTGGTATGTTAAACTAACGTGCATGGAGCTATAACTAAAATGGCGACACACACCGGACAGTAGGGTTGGTTGATGCCATTTCTTTTTGCCTGCAAAAAACTCTACCAACCTACCCTCAATGTCTCTGGTCACCAAAAGCCTCATTCATTTTCAGCATCAAGTGTGGTATTACCACATTCAGTAAACAGCACTCATTCGGTATTTAAAACACAAACCAAACACTGATTCAATGGAAACTCAGACTTACCACTCAGACTTACCAACCACTTACCAACTTCTGACACACAGTTTTGGCTCTCATCACACAGTCACCTGGTAACGAACCAATGTCACACAGTGGCAGGGAAAAATAGCTGAAAACCACTGTAACAGTGCTTTTCAGCTCATTTTCAGAGCTTTTCAACTGCCGATGTCCATTAATGGGTGTGAAAGCACCCCAGGACATCGGCAAAAGCCTCAGAACGTTTTGGAGTTTTTTTAGGGGAGAGGGTGTGGGGCCAGGTTGGGGGCAAAAGTGCCTCTTAGGCAGTTCTCACCGCAAGGCCCTGTCCCCTCGAAGGCCCTGCCAACTCCTCGTACTGTGAGATTTTTGTTGAAGTTGGCACTGTTATTCAGTGTTATTCATTCCACATGTCAGTTACTGAAGCCCACGGAATTGGCATTTTGCCAAATGTGCAGTTTTGGTATTTTTACCACTGTACTCGTAATTGAGGCCTAAATCTTGATTCTGGCCAAATCACCAAGGACCTGATTTAGAGTTTGGCAGAGGGATTACTCACTTACAACAGTGACGGAAACCCCGTCCTCCGAAATATAAATTCCATTATATCCTATGGGATTTATATTTCAGTGGATGTGATATCCGTCACCGTTGTGACGGAGTAACCCCTCCACCAAACTCAAAATCAAGCCCTTAATCTCCCTGTGCCTACAAAACAATGAATGTATCCTTGTGTGATGTAACTGGTGCTCATGTAAAGCGCTCAGATACCTTTGGGTCGAGTTCGGGTTACATAAAACCACAAAAATAAAAAATTGAGGAGTAGGATAGGGTGAGAGATACAATCCAAGCAGGAGAAAACAAGACTAACAAAGGGCGGGAGAGGCAGTGACTAAGAAAGCGAGCCCAGGGTGAGAAAGGGAGCACAGGAGAGTGATGGACAGCACAGAGAGCAAGTGAGTGCAGGGTGTCTTCATCTCAATGATTCTACCCAGGCATACCTTTTGATGCACAAGTTAACATCCCATTGGGCAGTCATCAAAAATTAAGCATTTGTGTCACGAGAAGTGCTACTTTTTTAGCCCCAACCAATGCGAAATGCATAACTGCACAAATCAAAACTAAAATCCCCTTTCTGCAATTTGTTTGCAGCTTTCACAGGTGTTTACGCAGTCAGCTATTGCTGTCACTAGCCAGACTAAATAAATATTAGCCTGACTGCCTCTACTTTCACTGACTGTACCAGGATGGACACTGTATGTACAAACTAGGCAGACCCCTAGTGTGCTTAAGTGAGATGTCAAATTTGAGGAAGAAAATAGATTCAAAAGATAAATATATAAATTAGGGTATCAGTTCCATGGTTCAGTATAAGCCCACCTCAGCTACTGGACAGTCTCCATTCATGACTAATGGCTTCTCGACCCAGTGCCTCTCCGAGTTATCTTCAAGCCAGGTCCTCCTCAGCTAGAGTATCTCCCTCTCTCTGAAGTGTCCACACCTGCCCTCATTTACTAGCTGCTCCGGTTGCACTGCATTCCTCTACTTACACTTGGTAGCTGTCCCCTCCCATGAAGCCAGTTCATTCTCCACAGCCAGCAGACGTCTGTGGGGTGCTCAGTAACACTTGCATACTGCCTTCTTTCCACTGCACCCTGCTCACCCCAGCTCTGCAGCATTTCCACTCCCAGTCTGCTGTCACTAGATTACCCTATCTGCAAGTCTCCTTTTGCCTCAGCTTCCCTGGTCACCACAGGGCCCATTCATCTAGCTTAACTCATTTCTGTCTAAACTCTAACTCATCATCCAACACACACAGTTCTCTCAGCTCCACAGTTGGGTGCCACTCAGGATGAAGTTATCTTACCTTTAACCTCTCTAACATAGTGGGAGGCTGGTAGAAATAAACCTCTATCCCTTTGTTTCACCTTTTTTTCCTCCACTCTACAGAGGAAGTTCTGCTCGGGATGAAATTTGAAGAACTCTTACTGGATGCCGGGGGCTTTGGAAGGTTCCAAGTCTTCACTTTGCTTCTCCTGGCCATTCCGCGGACTACCATCCCTCTACACTTCCTGCTGAACAATTTCCTGGCAGTGGTACCTCCACATCGGTGTGCCCTCCCTGACTTGGAAGGGTTTGGGAACCTCACAGAGGAAGAACTGCTCCTCATCAGCATCCCCAGGGAGCCTGATGGGACCTTCAGCTCATGCAGGATGTATGGAGAGCCCCAGTGGCACCTGCTGGAGAACTACACATGGGGTCCACCCAACAATTCCACCTGGAGACCATCCAAAATCTCCACCTGGGAGACACCCGGTGCCTCCACTTGTGGACCACCGAATGCATTCACCGTGCAGAGCTGTCAGCATGGCTGGACCTATGACCATTCCCAGTTCACCTCCACAATAGCCACTCAGGTAAGAGCTGATTAAATGCCAACAATTGTCATACAACCATCCACATTCTCCTGCATTGCACTGAAGATAGGAAATGACCTTCCTCAACACATCAGACCCTCCCCCTCACTTCTTGAGTTCCACAAGAAGTTGAAGGCCTGGCTCTTCAGATAAGCACTTTGGGACCAAACACCTACACACCTTGCTCAAGGGCCTCAATATCCTTTGGGGTGATTGGTGCTCTATACAAATCAACATAAAATGACCTAACCAGACAGAAGGTTTGAACCTTAAAAAACAGCCAGGATAAAAATGATACACATTTAAAACGTATTATTATATGCAATTGAAAGCACTGCAATGACAACTGAAATACAAATGTTAATCAGGATCAAAGATTCCACCTTGAGATGGAACAGTGTCGGCACCAGATGTAATATTTTAGCAGAGCAATTATGAACTATACAAAAGCCAGTGAGGAGGTGGCCAAGAGTGACATTGTGCTCAAAGGAATGAGAGTCACTCCAAATGAGAGAGACAGTGCTACAAATAGTGAGTAATATACTCAGCGAGAGTATGCTTTGAGGAGGGTCAGTAATAGCAAAAGAGTGAGAAGGTGGACCTATGACTGGGAGTCACAGTCTGAGATTGAGGTTGTGCAGCTAGGAGTGAAACTCACAAGTGATGAGTGAGACTCTTGTCCAAAGTTGTGAGGATACCAACTAGTGACATTGTGGTGCATGTTTGAGAGTTTCACTTCCTGAGTAAGACTGTGCTCCATAGATGTGAGTCCCAGTGAGTGAGAATGTGAGTCAAGGAGGGAATCCCACATTGAATGAGAGACAACAGCCATAGCACTAGGGCTCACAACCAATCTATGAGCTCAAGCCCAAAGTGTGGAACTGTTGTAAGATGTGAGGCTTGAACCCCAGTAGTACGATGTATTTGAGATTTGTACTGCCAGGGGCAGTTACTGATATGATTTGTGGAGTGATATACATTCAGGATTAAGTTTGTTTGCCATATCAAGTATAAAAGGAGGAGATAGAGACAAATACAGAGAACTCTGGAGATGTGCCTTATTATTTAATAGTGAAGCAGTGTGTATTAGTAGTTAGACTATGCTAGCAGCAATTATCTGCAAGCATGCATGAACAGTTGGTGCCTGGGTTCACTGCACTGGTAAAGTGTGCAAGAACTTAATATTCTGCAATTGTACACTAATAGTTACTATTCTAGAAGGTAATACTTTGGAGGTCTGTCCCAGTTAAGAACTTAGAGGTATGCAACAAATGTAAATACTCATGAGGACATTAGTAGTATTTGATACTCTGGAGAAGGTAGCTGGTAGCTCATATTTTGAGGGTATACACCAGTGGTTTGCTCCAGAATATCATGATATTGTTATACTCTGGAGGACTAGCATCTTAGAGACATAGGTAAGTAGTTAATGCCCTGGAAAATGCTCTATTAGTTAAAAGTAGCAGCTAATGCCTTAACTGTGTGCAGTCTAGTAAAGAAAACAAGATGTGCTGAAATAATTAACACTGTGGATGGTATGAGTTAATTGTATCCACTGGAAGTTAATATGAAGGTGTGTGGGAGTACTTAATACTGTGCAGGAATGTGCTAGTACTATTTTGTACTCTGGTGTTGTGACTAAATATTACTAACAAGATGAGTACTAGTGGGTAATAGCTTTGGACAATGTGGTAGCAGTTAATATTCTGAAGGTGTCGATAAACAGTGGATACCATTGAGAAGTCTGCCAATATTTAATCAGCTAGATGTGTGTTTTAGTATTTACATGCAAACTATTCACTATTGTTCAGGAAACATGTGCTAGTGTTTAATACTCAGAAAGTGTGTACCAGCAGATGATACTCTAGAAGTATGTGGTAGCAGGTAAGCCTCTGGAAGGGTGGTTTGTACCTACTACCTTGAAGGACTGCGCTAGTGGTCAATATTCTAAATGAGTGCACTAACAGTTAATGCACTACACATATGTGCTACTAGTTAATACTCTGCAGGAATGTGCTAGCAGTGCATGTTCTGAAGGTGCATGCTACAAGGTAATGCTCCAGAGGTGTGAGGGAGTAGTTAATAATTTGCAGGGATGTGCTAGCAATGCACGTTCTAAAGGTACATTCTACAAGTTAATATTCTAAAGGTGTGAGTGAGTAGTTAATACTCTGCAGGAGTGTGCTACTAGTGGGTGTTCTGAAGGTGCTTGCTACTATTTAATACTCTAGAGGTGTGAGTGAATAGTTAATAATCTGCAGGAGTGTGCTAGAAGTGCATGTTCTCAAGTTGCAGCTACAAGTTAGTAGTCTAACTGTGTGAGTGAGTATTTAATACTCTGCAAGAGTGTGCTAGCAGTGGATGTTCTGATGGTGCATGCAACTATTTAATATTCTAGGTGTAAGTTAGTAAGAATTACTCTGCAGGAGTGTGCTAGCAGTGGATGTGCTGAAGGTGCATGCTACTAGTTAATACAATAGAGGTGTGAGTGAGTAGTTAATACGCTGTAGGAGTGTGCTAGCAGTGCACCTTCTGAAGG